>NC_062545.1:27238394-27541424 GCF_016906955.1 Phacochoerus africanus
AAAATCTCCTCCTAGGAAATACTGATGCTTAGCCAGCTAAGTTTGGAAATCAGCATCTAAAGCAGAACATCTCAAACCTAACAGATACAGATCTGATAAGTTCCCATTAGAAACAATAGTGATTTCAGGCAGACGGTGAGGAGAGGGAAAAAGCCATCGGGGCAGTGGTTATCAACCTGGTCTGTACTGGAATCCACTGAGAAACAGTGCATCTTCTCATCTACCTTGCTGTCTCTTCCTTACTGAGGCATCATCCAACTGACCAGCTCTTTTTGTAACCTCAGAGAGTCCCATCCTTTTGAAGTAAAGCCTTCCTGAGTAGAACATATGAAATCCTGGGCTTATTATTTTACCTCCTGGATCACTTTTGCAGGGGATTAAAAAAGAGAAATTATAGACTATCAAAACAATTTTGTAAAGTGCTAAACTTTCATTCATTAATTCAAAAATATTTATTGAGTACTAATGTTCATTTTGTTTGCATGATTAGATTGGAGAGTTATTTGTTTTTCTTTCTTTCTTTTTTTGGTTTTGGAACTGGTAATAACCAAAATAAAGTTTAAAAGAGGAAAACATTAATTTCCTGCTAAATGAAGAAAAATGAGATTAATTTGAATTACTTAACTATTATCAAAGACGTCTTTTAGAACACTCAATCACAGAAATCCAGAAACTATACCATCTTTACAAACTTTCAGGATTAAATATGATAAACTTCTAGACTTATAAGCTCATCAAAATGAATTAATAATAATATTTCAACTGAAACTTTAATTAGATCAGTATTTTAGAGGGGCTGAATCCATCACAATAAACATTAAGTCCAGGAACCACATATCACAAAGCTGAGAGTACTTTGACAAATTAAAGAAAACTATCAGCTGATGGGGGGCTTGTGCTGGGAGTATTTATGGCTTCGATCCACAGGGATGCAGGCGAACTCTCTGAAGAATGCCACACCTCAACATGAGGAGATGAAGGGAGAAAGAAAAACACCCACTGCGTTTGTTTCCTGCTTACTGGTACACATTAAAGAACCATGAAATCATTTTGCAATAAAAGTGTCACACAAATATCTGACTAAAAAATAAAATGGTAAGAACTCCGTCTATTCATGAAATAGTACCCGTTTCTCAGCAATAATAGCCTATGTACACCTCTGCTGTAACTGGTGCCAACACCAGCAAAAGAGCATTTCACAGAAGTCCAGACTGTAGCATGATTAATGGGATCAGATAAGGCTGCTTGAGAGGCTCACTCCACACCTGAACGCTGAAGAGCAGTGGCCTTGCAGCTGCCTGCCTGTGCTCTGGCCACTGATTAGCTCTATCACCATGAACTATTGCACGTCCTCCCCTCTGCAGCTAACTAAGCATTTGTGGATGAACCTGCCCAGGTTGTCAGGTTGTGGAATGCCTGCACAGATGACAAGGATCTGCTCTGATGAACAACCCTCTCCTCGGGGAGACTGTACATGGTGATGGGGTGACAGGGAGAAGACCGACACCAACGAAGGTCGGAGAGAGAAAAACAGAGACAGAGCAAACCACGTAACTCTCTTTCTTTTCTGGTGACTGGACATGAAAGCCGGAAAAACAGAAAAAGAAATCAGTCTGCAGGAAGAGGAGGAATGAGGAAGCAGGCACTGGAGGAAAGCAGTTTCAGGACTTTCCTTAGGTCCAGTTGCACTCCTGTCCTTGGGCTCTGAGGGACCCATATTTTGAGACATACTCCCCTGTACTACTGAAGCTTGCTCAAGACGGTTTGTTTTACACACGAGAGTGCATGCACACACACATGCACTCACACACGCACACACATGAACTAATAATGGAGAAAGAAAAGGGACGCTGCTGAATTTTGCTTAAGATGAAAACAAATGAATGATTTTTGGGTTTTATTCTCTATAGAATTCATTCTATTAGGTCAAATCTCTAAGAATTCAATTCGAGAGTATTTAGTGTTGTCACATTCTAGATTGGAGTTTTAGGACCAACAAGGGTGAATTCTTTATCCTTGAGTTCTTAGGGGACAGAGTAAACTACTAACAACTGATAGGTAGGTACCCCCTTGTTTTAAAGAGACTACGTGTGCCAATCACTAAGAGAGGAAAACAATGAGGTTCTCTGCTCCATAACCTTTTCCTTAAAAACTATAATTGCAGAGATTAGAGTCCATGATTTCTACAAGGTTCATTACAAAGAGCCCCTTCCTGCTGCATCTCCTCAACCCTTCACCTCAGAGGCAATCACTTTAAATTCTTTTAGCTGTTTCTTCTGACATTTTATCCTATATTTCTAAATAAAATGCTCACAGAACTCATTGATTATTTTCATTTTCAGCTTTTATCTTTTGACTTCCTACTATGGAAATGAGGCAAAACAACATCTACATTAGAAAATATAAATACATACGACAAAATCCACTCAGTTGCCTTATTGACACTGCACAACAGAATTTTTAAATTATAATGCAAATTAACTGACAAAACACATAAATTTCCTCTTGGAACTAATCAGCACAATTCAAAGTTCAAAGCAGTGACTTCAACTGCATTAAGCTAAGGCTTAACATTCCTCACTCCTCTTAGATCTATTTCTTCATGTGCTTGCATTAGGTTATGAATTAGACACAGATTTTGTGTCTTTCTTAAAGAAAAATGTTAGCACCAAATAATCCTAAAAATGTTCTGCAGTTATAAATCAAGGTATTTAAAATCCAAAGTCTTACAAGTTTCTTTCTAATGAATGTATGTTGTTTCATTTTATAGGAAATTATTTTCATTTTTCACCCTGCATTTAACTAGCAAAATTATGCTTCATTTCACCAAAAGGTCTTTCCAGTATGACAATAGTGACCCTAAGAACTTTTAATTTAAACAAGTCAAATGGAAAAACTCTTTGGGGACATATCAACAAACTTGGGAGTTACCGGTTCATAAAATAGTATCTTAACCATTAAGTATAAAAAGCTTAAAGAGATTTAACAACAAAATGCGTATTATAATTAATATGTAATAAAAAAAAATATCTTTTTGTAACTTAAATTAACAATTAGCACACCAATAAAAGATTCCAGGAGTTCCCGTCATGGTTCAGCAGTAACCCGACTAGTATCCATGAGGATGAGGGTTCGAGCCCTGGCCCCACTCAGTGGGTTAAGGATCCAGTGTTGTCGTGAGCTGCAGTGTAGGCTGCAGACACAGCTCAGATCTGGCATTGCTGTGACTGTGGCTGTGCCCGGCATCTGCAGCTCCAATTTGACCCTTACCCTGGGAACTTCTACATGCCACTGGGGTAGCCCTAAAAAGTAAAATTTTACAATCTAGTCAGTACTGACTTAAATATAAGAGAACAGCAAGTTTTCTCCATCTTCTTATCTCAACAGGACTTTCCACTTCACATTCGGTTTTATTAATTACTACTTCAAACATAAAGTGAAAACCATATTTAAATACAATTGTTTTGCAGGCTTTTAAAGTCAGAGTGACCAGAAGATACCATAAATTCTCATATAATTGAAATTCACTTATATTTATAAACAATTATTTAGTATATCCATGCCCTGGATGCCAGGAACAAAGCAATGAAACAGACAAGCCCTTCCCCATAATCTGGCAACATGCTTTATTGACACAATATGTATTCAGTACTAAAATATCCTTGCAAGAATTAAACAAATGTGTGAATGCAAATATTCTCATTATTAAAAAAGAAACCGAGATGCCTACATTAAGATGCTTTCTTAATACCAGTGATGAAGTTTGGTGAACCTTTACCACAAAGCAGCAAATGTGGTAGAATTACAAAGACATTTATAGCTGAGATCTCTGAAAGGCACAGAACATTAAACAACTCTGATCATTTTAAGAATTCAGTGGTAGTTCCTACCAATGTTAACAGTTAGTAACATATCATTAGCCACACAATTTCTTGTGGTTTGAGGAACAAATGCAGAGGAATTAAAAGCAACTCTCTTAGATCTCCGCTCACAGATGACAAAAGTATCCACATTAACAAACAAACACCGAAAAAAATAATAAAAGCAACTATCTTAAAAGATGAAGTAAAACGATCATTTGAAGCTGCTCACATTCAGCCACATTTCTTATCTATTTACTTTGGCTGACCTTTTTTGTGAGTAAGGGGGACTAGGTAAAGTTGAAATGAAAGGTTTGTGAGACAGAGTACATATTCAGCTATACTATATGTTTACTTTGGCTGACCTTTTTTTATGGGGAAGGGGAAGAAAGAGAAGTATCTGCTCGTGGAAATCTCTGTGCTAATAAACATAAGGATCAAAAAAAGCCCATCAACCACACTAAAGTTAAGACACTTACTGTATAAAGGCAAATCCCACAAGAGTAAATGTGACAAAGATAAAAGGTATTTCTGTATCTGCTGCTTTGTTAGGCTTCTAAATTTACTACAACCCAACTAAAGGCCATTTTCATGCTCATGGAATATAATATATTTATCTTATTTTACAATTAAATATTCTAATTAAACATCACATTGATCAGAAGGTATTAATAGTAAGAAACATTTTCAGCATCTTACATAAGCAAATACAGCTTACTTTTCTCTCAAATGTTTTTATTTTGAAAATTATGGGAACATCCACATACCCCTCATCTAGACTCACCAAATGTTAAAATATTGCCACAGTTGCCGTATCTTGCTCTCCCTACACATTCACATATTTTATAAAACATCTCTGCTGAACCATCTAAAAAAAAAAACTGCAGACATCATGCCTTGAGTGTCTTTTTGTGCTTCTGCTTGTTGTTAGCAATTTTGATCAGAAATATGAGAGCGTATATTTACAGTGATACAGTACTAAGTACAAAGTCTGAGGAATATATTTGTGAATGAAAAAGAGGAGACTGAAATTGACTGAGTGCCTGACATGGGCCCAGCATTGTGTGAAGAGCCTTGTACATACTGATATTGAAATCTCACAACAAGGCATTTTGTGACTGAGGAAACAGAAGGTAAGTAACTTAATAAGAGACTAAATATAACAATGGATAATAATGGCAAATTCAGGATTTTCAACTATATCTCTTTCTCTTGCAGCATGCAGTCTCCCAAAGAAACAATTACTACAAATATATAGATAATATATAATAATTTAGAGGAAAAGACGGGTTGAAATAAAGGGATCACGTGGTTATGGATTTGATTAAAATGACCTCTGCACAGCTTCAACAATATGCTCACTGTACGGGTTCAGGCTGCACCACTGCACAAGGTACTCGTCCCTACCTCACCATTCACAGAGCAACATAATTATCTTATTAAAGTAATGCTAGGTAAGATGAGTGATGAATACCGTAACTTTCTTTACTGTACTTACATTTTAAAATAGACAAGTTAGGAGTTCCCGTCGTGGCACAGTGGTTAACGAATCCGACTAGAAGCCATGAGGTTGCGGGTTCGATCCATGGCTTTGCTCAGTGGGTTAAGGATCTGGCGTTGCCGTGAGCTGCGGTGTAGGTTGCAGACGCAGCTTGGATCCTGTATTGCTGTGGCTGTGGCATAAGCTGGCGGCTGCAGCTCCAATTGGACCCCTAGCCTGGGAACCTCCATATGCCATGGGAGCGGCCCTAGAAAAGGCAAAACGACCAAATAAATAAATAAATAAAAAGTTAAAAAAAAATTTGAAGTTATTATTACTCTTTATAGTCTCATTTAAAAGATCTATTTCTTTGAGCACTTACTGTGCACTAAGAGTATTTACAGATACTTTCATTTAATCCTCTGAATACCTCCGAAAGGCAGGTATCATTTCCTATATTTCACAGCTCGTAAATGGAGGAGCTGGGCTTTCACCGCAAGTCTAACTGACTCAAAGGTCCCCATGCTCACTCCAGCAAACATGGATTTCTAATCCAGAGACTTCCTGTAAGTCTTCAGAGCAAGGCATGGGAGGGACAGGACTGATTCCAGATAACCTCTCACTCCACTTTTTACTTTTCTCTCACTTCCTTATTAACTTGGAATTTTATTGAATTATAATCTATGAATAGAGATTCAGAAAAAGTGAGCAATTCTACTATTTCTTCCAGTTAAATATCCTTTCTGAACAAAACAGTTACAAAGTCTCAGTCCTAGATGGGCTCCTCTTATCTCTCCCAATAAAACCTCAGAGTTACATACATAACCTTGGAGTTAAATAATATTGGTTTGTTTTTTTCAGAGAGATATCCCAAGTGCATCTTGGGACTCAAATATATTTTAACAACATGGTGACATAGTTCATTTAAAGACAGATCATTTCACATGTATTTACTATAGTAACACTGCACTTTTAGGAATCTGACTTTGAGAAGAAACAAACCGAAACAGAGAACCAAAAAAATACAGAAAAGGGTGTATATATAATAAATGGCTCTTTTAAAGTCTGTGAATTTTCTTTTCTTTTTTTCTTTTTAGGGCCGCACCCACATATAGAAGTCCCCAGGCTAGGGGTTGAATCGGAGCTACAGTTGCTGGTCTGTGCCAGGGCCACAGCAAAGTGGCATCTGAGCTACATCTGCAACCTACCCCATAGCTCATGGCAATGCTGGATCCCCGACCCACTGAGCGAGGCCAGGGATTGAACCTGCATCCTCATGGATACTAGTTGGATTAATTTCCCATATATACTGTAATTTCAAAAGGTTTCAAAATCCATAATTGTTTTGTTTTTTGGGTTTTTTTTTTTTTCCTTGCTTTTTAGGGCTGCACACACGGCATATGGAGGTTCCCAGGCTAGGGATCTAATTGGAGCTACAGCTGCTGGCCTACACCACAGCCACAGCAACATCAGATTCGAGCCGCATCTGCAACCTACGTCACAGCTCACGGCAACACCAGATCCTTAACCCACTGAGCAACATGGTTCCTAGTCAGATTCGTTTCCACTGTGCCATGACAGGAACTCCAAAAAATCCATGATTGTTAAGATAAAAGGTATGGCACATAAACTTTCATGTATCTATCATTGTCAAGACTCACTTACGTGGAATACTTCAATCTTGCCATGATTATAGCTATTAGAGGGAATATTGTTTTCAGCAATTTAGACCCAATGGAGGTAATATTTAATATATAGGGAAAGGTTTTACATACTTGGAAATACATAAAGGTCCTAGGCTTACAGGAAGCTTTTAACATTGAGTAATATAAAAAGACTTGGAGGCAGAAGATCTAGGTTCAAGTTTGGCTGTATTGCTTGCTAGCTATGTGACATCAGCCAGCCTGTCCATCTCTCTGAGTCAACTGTCTCCAGGAAAGAGTGAGTACACCCCTGCTCAATGGGTTAAGGAACCGGTGTTGCTATGACTTGTGGTGTGGGTCACAGACATGGCTAGCATTTTGCATTGTTGTGGCTGAGGTGTAGGCCAGCAGCTGCAGCTCCAATTCAAACCCTAGCCTGGGAACTTCCAAGTGCCACAGGTGTGGCCCTAAAAAGAAAAACAAACAAACAAACAAAAAAAAACCCGGACCTGGTATTTTATAATACTAAAATACTCATCATAATGTCATTTGATATAATACCTACCATATAAACTATTTTAAAAGCTTAAAAAACTAAACAAAATATAACCTGACAAATAAATGAAAACTTAGATTTGAAGAGTTTATGTTACAAAAACTAGCCATGTAGAATCTAGAGTGATATCTGTATAATTATCAGTGCTAAAAACTAAACAAGTTACCACTGGTCTTATGTCTCAAAAATTTTTTTTTGGTTAAAATGATTTTTCTGGCATTAAAAATATCATCAATCCAATGAGATTTAAAATTCTTCAGAGGATAAATTTAACTCATAGCACATGGTGTAAAAATCTACCCAAAATGCACCTTTCCTGACCTTTCCAATGAATGATCACCACACACAGGTAATGAGAGACTAAATTCACACAATGCATTAGCACAATTAAAACTGTATTCTCAACCTATGATGAGAATTACAAATATGCATACATATGAAACATACATTCAAAAATGAAAGTCTTCCAAATGATTTTGTTTTCTTTTTCTACTCATTTTCCTTTGCCTAAGAAAGTCTTTGATAGTCCTACATTATAATACACCATTAGTAGCTTCTAGTTACATTTAGTATGAAGGTAGAACAGTAACTTAGTTGCTATAATGTATGTGACAATTAAAATCCTATTTCTGGAAGAAAAATGATGTTGCTTCTATATACTTCCAGTGAAGCAATTTGGTTTAAGTTTTTTGTTTATTTGGTTGGTTGGGTTTTTTGCCTGCACCTGCAGGATGTGGAAGTTCCCAGGACAGGGTCTAAACCTGAACCACAGCAGTGGCAACAGTGGATCCTTAACTGCTAAGCCACCAGGGAACTTCTGGTTTAAGTTTTTTTACTTTGCTTCATATTAGGAAAATGTTTACCAATTTTATAGAAAAAAAGAACTCCGGGTTTCAGTCTCGACTAGGGATACTGTTCTCATTAACTGAGACAAATAATGTAGATAAAATGCAAGACTTGCAGAGGGAAGGAAGGGAAGAGAGTCCAGTCTGAGATGCTTATTTGGACACTCAGCTGCCTATACCCAGCACAGAGCTGAACAGGCAGGCCTGAAGCTCTCAAGAGAAGTCAGAGCTGGAAAAGGGGTGTGGGCATTACCAATTAGGATGAAGATGCGAAAAAAGTACTAAGCCAGGGAGTTCCTGCTATGGCTCAGCAGTAACGAACCTGACAAGTATCCACAAGGTTGTGGGTTCAATCCCTGGCCCCACTCAGCAGGTTAAGAATCCAGCTATGCAATGAGCTGTGGTGTAGGTTGTAGATGTGGCTTGGATCTGGTGTTGCTGTGGCTGCAGTGTAGGCCAGCAGCTGCAGCTCCAATTCTACCTCCAGCCCGGGAATTTCTATATCCTGTGGATGTGGCCCCAAAAAGAAAAAAAAAAAAAAGTCAAAGATTACCAAGATTAAGAGAGAAAGAAAGATATTCCATGGTGAAGCATAAGAAGGAAGAATCAGGGTAGGATGAGAAAAACAAAAGAAGAACACGGAATCCCTGGGGTAGAGTTTCAAGAAGGAAGGTTTAATCAACAATGTGGAACGCAGAAGCAAGGTCCAGATGACAAGTGCTGACAAGTAGACTGGATGTGGTATTTCTGAGGTCACTGGTGGCTTTGCCAGAGCAATTTCAATAAAGACGTGGGACTAAAGCCAGCTGTAGGTTTAGGAGTAAATGGACATGTAGTGGGTCTACTAAAATGTTGAAGAGCTGAAAATTTAAGTCAATTTTAATTAAGTGTATATAAATTAATTAACATTAATAATTGATAAGTTTTGCATTAAACATGTCATTCCATTTGAAAATAATTTTTGGGCTAGATTTTTTTTTTTTTTTTTTACTTCACAAAAATTCCTAAGTAAGCATTACAATTGCCAAGAAATCATGATCAATCATAAGTGGGCCACTCACTGCCAAACGATTTCAAAAGCCAAAGTATAAAAATCTTTTCAAGGTAATTAGCCCTGTTTAATCAGTGATGTGGATCCATCTTATTGATTTAAAAGATATGGAGTGAGACTCCCAAGTAGAGCACCCTAGCACTGCAAAGGCCTCTACGGCCCTGGTGAATGGAGCTTAAGGGGACATTAAAAACTTGGCTAGGAAGGAAAGAGAAAATACAGGATGAAGGCAGAAGTTACAGGCTGAGAAGAATGTCACTGCAGAATTGGAGACTGACGATAAAACAGAGAGAAGAGGTAGTTTCATGGAATAACGTGCTGAAGGCACAGAGGTCTATGGGATTAAGAGCATGCACATGCAAGGGTTCTGAATAGCAGGGGAGACAAGGAGAGGCACAGGTTTAGATCAGTTTACAGGCTTGTGGTGGAAACTGAGATCCTATGTACTTGGCCTACAATTTTTTTAAGAGAGCAGTCTTGATGAAAGTGAAGGGAATAGGTGTGGCTTGAAGAGAGAAGTAAAAGTTGGGATTTGGGAATCAAGATAAAGAATTAACACAGTATTTTCACATATGCCCTTTTACATAATTCTTGAAATCACCTCGCAAGCTTGTGAGGACAGATACTTCTGATTCCGTTTTACATATAAAGAAACCTGAACTCTACGTTATATAGATAAACTGCCTATTTGAATGTCCTTTTCAACTATGTTAAAGATCTCATATAACCTAATTATAATCTCAATTTTTACAAATCCGCTATGACACTTTTGATCTTGTTGTATGTCACAGAACCACCACCTAAGTCATCTCTTTCCCCAGAAGCACTAAACATCTATTCCCTAGCCTCCAGTCTTGCTCAAGATTCAGGAAAAATGCAAAGCCTAATTTTTAAATGTGGAGAGAAAAAAATCTATAAAAATACTGAATTACTATGTTGTACACCTAAAAGTAATATAATATTATAAATCAATGATACTTCAATTTTAAAAAGTGGAAAGAGGTGCTCCTATCGTGGCGCGGTGGTTAACAAATCTGACTAGGAACCATGAGGTTGCGGGTTCGATCCCTGGCGTTGCTCAGTGGATTGAGGATCTGGCGTTGCCATGAGCTTCAGTATAGATTGCAGATGTAGCTCAGATCCCCTGTTGCTGTGGCTCAGGCGTAGGCCAGAGGCTACAGCTCCAATTAGACCCCTAGCCTGGGAACCTCCATATGCCACGGGAGTGGCCCTAAAAAGGCAAAAATAAGTAAATAAAATAAATAAATAAGTATAAAGTGGAAATAATATTAAGACTCTGAGCTGCAAACTTTAATGACCTCTGAGCATAGATACCTACAAGATTTTAGAATACTGCAGTTCACATTCAAAACCCAGGCTTAACAAATATTCCTAAGATAAACCTGTATCAATAAAGGCAGGGCATTTCCCAAATTATTGTTTAGGGATACTTAATTATATAGATAAAACAGAGAATAGACAATAGGATTAAGTTACTGACACTTCTGAAAAGAAAGAGTAAGTAGTCACTAGGTTTTCCCCTTAAATTAGAAATAGAACAGTGACATGGATTTAAAATGTTCAATGAGGTCATAAGAGTGGAGCCCTAATCTGATAGGACTGGTTAAAAAAAAAAAAGAAAAGAAAAGTCCGAAGATTAATGTCCCACCTCAGCTGTCAGGGAACTCCCATAGATGCAGTTTAGAAAAGCTTGTGGTAGTTGGTGAACAACTGATTTCCTCCTGATTGCTGTGTGGCCATTTTTTGGCTCCCATGGTAAAAATTGTACAATCACTCCATACTATTTTATAAACATTATTTTTTAAAAAACCTAGTTATGCTATCCTTTTAATTGAGAGCTAGAAGTCTTCATGGGATTATATTTCCCAGTTTGCCTGCTTGTATTAGATCAGTCAAAAAAACCAATTTAGGGCATATAATTTCTTCCAAGGCATTGCCATGATGTATTCTATTAGAAGTACATTCCACATAAACAAAGTTACATAGCTTCTGTTGTATCAAATATTGACTCAGAAGTAAAGGAGAGGAATTCTGGATAGTTGAAGCAAAAAGGCCATGTAAGCCCAAACCCCTTTGTATATCCTTACAAAAGCTAATACAGAATAAAACTACATAAAACTCAGGCCTTCAACACACATCCAAACGTGTAATTATATGTAAAAAAAAAAACCACCCCAAAACAAAACAAAACAAAACAAAAAATCAGAATCCTAATGGGCCTTCTCCCATGTTGCAGACCAAAGTCTTATTGAACAGCAAAGACAATTTAGGAAAAACTGAATAGAACAGAGAAGAACTAGGATCAAATCTGAAGCTGATTTAAAGCTACCACCAGAAAGAGAGAGCCCATCCTCTGAGTGAAAATACTAAAAAAACCTAGCAAAGAATAGAGTACAGATTTCAAGTGCATAGAACACAAGAAGGTATTTTAGGAAATTAATAGTTTAAAATGAAAAGAGAATTAAAAGGAAGGAAAGGTACCAATCTCAAACTATCAATACTGTACAAGGATATGCAGAAACACAGAAAATCTTTATCTATTAAAAAAACAGAAAAACAAAATGGACATCATACATGTAAACAATTCATCCGACAAAAGATACCTCAAAAAATAAATAGCGAAGGGTAAGAAAACTGTACTATAACATTCTAAACTGAATTAGTATCTCCAAACAAGCATTTGGGGACATGAAAGAAAAAAAACTTGACCTAGATCAGTGCAATATAGTAAGAAATATATTCGATCCCTGTCTCCAGTTCCTGGCAGAGCTCTTCAAACCTCTGGAAATTCCTGAATGTCAGGACTGTCTTTTGTTATTCATAAGAAGCATGCCTAAGTTTATGCTAATGAGGTGATTTAGGAGGGAGTTCTTACATAGTGTATTGTGATTAGAGAGTTGGCATTTTCAGCCCCATCCACTGAACCTAGACAAGAGAAAGAGCCAGAAATTAAGCTCTATAAAAACTCCTGAACAAAAAGATCTGATGAGCTGCAAGGCCCATGAATATACCCACATGCTGGAAGGGTGGTGCACCTCAGCTCCGTGGGTGCAGAAGCTCCTGCACTCAGGACCCTTCCAGACCTCACCTTCTCTACCTCTTCATCTGTCTGGTCATCTTTCTCTTTTATAATATCTTTCATAATAAACTGGTAAACGTAAGTAAATGTTTCCCTGAACTTTGTGAGCTATTCTAGCAAATTATCAAACCTGAGGAGGGGCACGTGAAAATCCCAATTTGGAACTAGACAGTCAGAGGTACAGGTAACAAGCTAGGCTTGCGATTAGCATCTGCAGTGGGGACAGTCTCATAGAAATAAGCTCTTAACCTATGAGACCTGGTGTTATCTTCAGGTACTCTGTATCAGAATGGAGTTAACTTTGCAGGATGCACTGCTAGGAAGTGGAGAATTTCTTGGTATGGGAAAATCGCACACAGGTCTTGATTTTCCCCCTTAAAATCAAGAATTTAAAGCAAAGAAAAGAAGTGGACAGGGAGTTCCCTTCATGGCTCAGTGTGTTAATGAACCTGACTAGGATCCATGAGGATGTGGGTTCAATCCCTGGCCTCGCTCAGTGGGTTAAGGATCTGGCATTGCTGTGAGCTGTGGTGTAGGTCAAAGACTCGGCTTGGTTCTCAAGTTGCTATGGCTCTGGCGTAGGCTGGCAGCTGTAGCTCTGATTCAGCCCCTAGCCTGGGAACGTCTATACGCCATGGGTGGGGCCCTAAAGAGGAAAAAAAAAAAAAAAAGGAAGTGGACAAAAGCAGAAAAAAGAGAAATAGAGCTAAATGTACATAAGAAAGAAATAGAATAAAAATGGCAAAATCACATTAAAAATGAAGACGAAATTATCTGGTGCCCAAAGAATAAATTTATACAAAAATATAAGTACATCAAAGACAGCAGAAAAATAACCAAGGGAATGAAAACGAGATTTAAGAAAAAAGCAAAAACTATCAGAGAGAAAGTATTTGATATAGAAGAGAAGTAAGAGACATTCACTTTATGTTTAACTTGAGTCCTTGCAGGAAAGAAATGTAAATCAGAGTTTCTATTTAGGTAAGCTATCCTTTAAGCATCAAGAGAGAAATAGTTTTAAATACATGAGAGCTCCCGAGAAATCAATACCCATGAACTCTTCTTAAGGAATTTATGAGAAGATAAAACTTAATCAAACCAAAACTTGATGAGGAAATTTCAGCAAAAAGACTTAAAGTAAATAAATACTTATATAAAGTATTTAATATATTAATTATGTATCTAAGACTAAAACAAAATTAGAAATAAGAGTGGGAGAATAATATATCATATACGCATTACATGTTATGCATTGCGTGTTCTAACAAAATGTAAATAAAACAACTCAAAATTTGGTGCAAAAGAGAGGGTAAAAAAAGGAAAGAAGGATATGCTCATTGGTTGTTGTATATGCAATAAGTAGGAGTTAAAATAACTACCATTAAAAACTCACAAACCAGATCATCAATGGTAAAAAATTTTTTTAAAAAAGATAATATTGATAAGAATAGCACTGAATTTGTATATTGTTTTGGGCAGTATGGACAACTTAACAATATTAATTCTTCTAATCCATAAGCACAGAGTCTCTTTCCATTTATTTGTTTCTTCTTTAATTTTATTCATTAATGTCTTATAGTTTTCAATATACAGGCATTTCATCTCCTATATTACATTTATTCCTAGGCATTTATTCTTTTTGATGCAACTACAAACAGGATTATTTTCTTAATTCTTCTTCTGATGGTTCACTATTAGTATAAAGAAATTTTTTTGCATTGTTTTTGTATCCTGCAACTTTATTGAATTTATCAGTTTTAACAGTTTTTTTTATGGCATCTTTAGAGTTTTCTAGATCTAATATCATGTTATCAGCAAATAGTGACAATTTTACTTCTTCCTTTCCAATTTAGGTTCCTTTTAATTATATTTCTTTTCTAATTGATCTGCCTTGGACATACAATATTATGCTGAATAAAAATGGCAAGAGTGGGCATCTCTGTCTTGCTCCTGATTTTAGAGGAAAAGCTTTCAGCTGTTCACTACTGAGTATGATGGCCACACCAATGGCATTTTTTCCACAGAAATAGAACAACTCTAAAATTTGTATAAACAACAAAAGACCCCAAATAGCCAAAGTAATTTTGAGAAAGAACACAAGCCAATAATAAGTTTTAGAAAGGATGTTGAGAAAAGGGAACACTTGTGCACTGTTGGTGGGAATGTAAATTGGTGTAATCACTATGGAAAACAGTAAGGAGGTGCCTCAAAAATTTCGAAGTAGAATACTGTATGATCCAGCAATTCCACCTCTAAGCATTTCTGAAGAAAACAAAAACATTAGTTCAAGAAGATGTATACATTCCAATGTTCCTTGAAGCATGATTTACAATAGCCAAGACATGGAAACAACCAAAGTATCCATCAACGGATGGATAAAGAAATTGTGGCATATATATACAATGGAATATTATTCAGCTATAACAAAAAAAATGAAATCGCACCATTTGCAACAACATGGATGGACTAGAAAACCAAAACAAACAAACAGGTTCATGGATATGGAGAAAAAAAGATTGGTGGTTGCCAGAGGCAGGGGATGAGGGTAGGAGGAATCAGTGAACTGTTTTTTTTTTTTTTTTTAAGTTTAAATAAAACAAAATAAAGGGAATAAAAACACTGCAAAAGCTCTAAGACCAAAGGTAACTAGTAAAACACAGAAAAAAAAAAAAAACTTACCTAAATATAAATTTTTTAATAAAAGAGAAAAAATACAAAGCACAGCAAAAAATACATCACATACAGAAATAACAAATACAACATATTACACATAATAATCGCAACATAATGATAGACCATGATGCCAAACACATTTTTGTCAAGAAATATGAACAGGTTAAACCTCTGATTATAATAAAAAGATTTTTGATTTAGTTCACCAAGCAAAACCCAAATATATGCTCTATATGAGAGACTTACCAAAAACAACATGGTTCAAAAAAAATAAAAATAAAAGTATGGGAAAAGGTATACCTGGAAAATGGAAATAATAAGAAAGTAGGGGAAATGATACTAATAAGAGATAAAACATAATTTTACAAAGTAAGCAATAATACTAATAAGAGATAAAACACAATTAACTGTGTCAAAGAAAGACTCTCTTTGATGCTAAAAGTCTCAGTTCACTAAATAGATGTTATAAATGCACCAAATGATATAGCACCAAATGATATAGCATCTATTTCTAAGAAGTCAAAACTAAAAGAGATTCAGAGAGACAGAGAAAAAAGTCCAGTGATAAGAGATTTTAACATTCCACTATCAGCACAAAACAGATTAAGTGGACCAAAAATCAGAAAAAATACAGAAAATCCAAAAAATATAATCGATTAGTAGAGCTTATGGTTTTATATTTAACCTTATAATGTGATAACACAGAATATACCTTCTCAATTACATGTGTAACATTCACAAAAATTGATCATTTACTAGATTCTCCTCCCCCAAAAGGTATCAATATGTCCCATAAAACAGAATGACTAAAAACACTATTCTCTGATCACAATGCAATAAAACTAGAAATTATTAACAAATTTCCAAAAATTAAAAGGCATTTTCACATGGAAATCAAATAACTTCCTAATAAACAACTCTTGGGAGAAAAATGAAATACAAATAGAAGTTACAGAATTTTTAAATGATAATGAAAACATTATATATATGAATTTATGGGCAAATATTGAAATAAAAACTAAAAGAAAATTCATAGCCTTAAACACCTCATAAACAAAATGAAAGAGTAAAAATGAGTAAAGTTCCAGCTCCAAAGTTGGAAAAAGAACAAAGTAAGCCAAAAGAAAATACCAAGAAGAAAATAAAGGTAAAAGCAGAATTAATGAGGTGTTGAATAGAAAAATAGTAGTTTCTCATTAATAAATTAAAATCTTGTATGCTGAAGAAAAATAACAAAATGAACATACCATTAGACACCTTAACATATAAATAAAAAAAAAACAAAACCAGAAATGACAAGAGTGAAATAATCATCAAATCAGAAGAAATTTAAAAGTCATGACACTACAGACATCTGTATAAATAAATGTGGAAACCTGTAAGCAAAGGATAATTTCCTAAACTGATCCCATTAGATAGAAAGTTTAAATATAACAATTCCCATAGAAGAAATAAAGTTATCATGAAAGTACTCCACAGAAAGATCCATGCCCAGAGAGTTTCACAGGGAAAACCTACCAAAGCTTCAAAAACCAAATAGCCTCAAGGCTGCACAAATTGTTCCAGAGCTTATTTAGAAAATGTAGAAAAACTCTTTAATTCTTTTTTATGAAGTAAAACAGATACACAAAGCAATTTTTTTTAAAGAAACAGAAAAAAAAAATCCCTAAAGCCAATATCATCTTTGGATACTGATACAAAATCTCTAAACAAAACATTAGCAGACAGACTCCAATACCACAGTAAGATAATGATACACAAAATACAAGATGGATTTTGTCCAAGAATCCAAGGTTGGTTCATCCCTTAAAATAACACATTATATTAATAGCTCCCAAAAGAGAAATCATGATCGTCTGCACAGATGCTGATAAAGCCTTCAACAAAACTTAACATCCATTCTCCATGCTAAAACAAACAAACCACTCAAGAAAACAGGAGTTGGTGCATACTTTCTCAGCACGATAAATAATGTATGTACTTGTCTTAAAGCCAGAATCTTACTTTTAACAGGGAAACCCTAAAGGCATTTTTTTACTAATACAAGAATTAGGGCATCCTTTACGTTATTTAACATTGTAATAGAGCTACCTGCCAATGCAATTAGATAAATCAATTAGGGGTATCAGAACTGGAATTGAAGATGTATAGTATCTTTGTTTGTAAATGATATGATCTTGAACCTGAAAACCCCTAAAGAATCAATGAGTTTTAAATAGTAGACAAACAGGTACACTTCAATACTGCTGCTTTGAATGGAAACTGATAATATTACTTAAGGATAGGAATTTGGTAGTATCTAGCAAAACCATATATACATGTATTTACCTTTTAATCCAGGACCCCATTTCTATGAATATACTCAAGTTAATTCTCTTGTGATGTGAACATATACACATAAAAGATTATTCATTGCAGTACTGTTTATTTATAAAATTTGAAACAAGCTAAATGCCCATATGTAGGAGGGTAGATGAAAAAAACTATAGTACATTTGCATAATGGAGTATTATATAAAATGAGAAAGATTTCTATGAACTGATATACAGTGATCCCCAAAACTACCTTCTGAGCACTCTAGGGTAGCAAACAAGTAGACACGTTATGAATAATAAAAATCAAGAGTTAGGAGTTCCCATCATGGAGCTGCGGAAACTAATCTGACTAGGATCCGTGAGGATGCAGGTTCTATCCCTGGCTTTGCTCACGATGCCGTGAGCTGTGGTGTAGGTCGTGGATGTGGCTCGGATCTGGCACTGCTGTGGCTGTAGCGCGTAGGCCAGCAGGCATAGCTCCGATTTGACCCTATAGCCTGGGACCCTCCATATGCTGGGGGTTTGGCCCTAAAAAAAATAAAAATAAAAATTTGGAAAAGGAAAAAAGTAGAATGAACCCTTGTGGAGTGGGATTAGAACTGGGGGTATGAATATAGATACACACACACACATATACATATATTCATACATAGAAATACATGTACACACATATACATACACGCTCATACACATACATTCACAGACATACAACTATAACAGTTTTAGCCTTAAGATTTATAATTAGACCTGAAGAAATAAAATTTCAAAGTTTTCAAAATCTGAATTTAAAAGATATTGGCTATTACATCTATAGCATAGAAAGATATTACTCTAGAAACAACTGTCAGGGAAAAAAGCTTTTAAACAGAGCAGTCGAACTCATCTTTTAATAATAAAGAATTTACTCATATATGTGGCCAAATCATAAAAACAGAAAAATATGATATTAAACCCAGTGGCAAATTAATGTGCCCAGCTTAGATTATTTTTATATTAGTCAGATAAACATGATTATCCTTCATAAAAGTTGCAAGTATGCAAGTGGTACTTGTATTTCAAAACGAAACACATCAAAAATCACTGTACCTTACAGTAAAGTCATAGGAGCAAGAAGCCAGCACGGAAGCATAAAATGGTGAAAACTACAAAAAAAAAAGTTTACTGTAATTATAACATGACTCTGCATATGGTCACTCCCATGAACATTATAATACATTCAAGTTCAGTCAGGACTGTTGCTTAAAATTATGCTTTTCCAAACCTTCTATGCTTTAATTAAAGGCAAAAATCATCTAACCTTTTAAGTATCCACTACAGGAAAAACAGTTGTTTTTACATTCTTCAAAGGAAATCATCTCTGAAGCTTTTTAAAGCTTATTTAGACTTAAGTATTCCTAAAATGTTGCTATTCTGGAAAAATTACATACAATTTCATATCGGCTCTCCAAAAATAATTCCTACAAATATGAAGGATTTAAGTATATAATAACACATATACATAATTATCTAATTTACCAGTTTTGTGAATATATATGATTGCTATTAGCACAAGCATCGAGTAAACACGTACATGTTAACAAAATTTTAATAATTTTTATGTTATTTGTATATGACATAATGAAAAGTATATCAAGGTCAAAAACCAAAACGTTAAAGACAAGTAATATACGAGTAATTGACATGTTTTAATAGGCTACTCATTGCAATTTTATTTCTTCAGTGCTTTTCTTAACAGTACTTTAATAGTATATAATTACATTTGAATGTTCTTCATAGTTTGTAAAGAACTTTCACTACATTACCCTATTTCATTCTCAGAAGTACTGTGCAATACATATATAAGACTACTAAGACCAGTGTGCCATTAAAAGAAAAGATCAGGGCACTGTGGTGCCTATGTTGAGTTGTAATCAGTAAAATTTAAAATATTAACTTAAATACAATTTAAAATTTTTCAAATAGGAATAACATAATTATCTTAATGAAAGCATCAAAAAAGGTGCTTTTTTATCCTTACTGTAGAAAACGAAGAATGAAATTGAGATGTCCCTTAATAAGATTATTTTCCACAGTGACTTAGCAAAGTTTACTGGGAAACAAAAAGTCACCTTATAACCTGACAAATTGGGGGGTGGAGAATAGCAGAAAAAATTACTTCAAGCTCTTTTGTTTACAAAGTGGAAAATTTTCTATACCCGAAACTTCTATGAACATTCACAAATATAATCACATTAGGAAAAAGAAAGAATTAACCATCTCTCTGTGTAAGTTTCAACAGAGAGTGTCCCAGTGAATGGGAAATTATAAATAATGTAATACTAAAGGTAAATTACTATAGTTAAAAATATTAAAAAGAACAGTAGAATGGGGATGACAGGATGAGAAAAGCACTTTTATTTAATCCTAAGTACCGCTTGACTATACTGTTCTAATTCATTCAATAATTATTCCAATAATTTACCTAATTTTAGCTTTCAAGGTTCATTATCATCCACTGGATAACAAAAACATACATGAAAAGAATCAGTAACCCCATCCCCTAAACATCTTTAATATTTACATCATTGATTATATTTATATATTATATTTTTGTTCTGTGTATAAAAAGAAAAGATAAAAACTTACTTTCACTCTCCTAATAGCATACGTGTGACCAAGAAGTTCAAATACTGGTTGTCGTACATTTCTCAAGTCCCAGCCTCTCAAACTACAATCAACTGCCCCTGTCACCAACAAATTCTGAAAACAATGCAGGGAAAAGTAAACTGACATCTTTGTAATTAAACAGTACCCAAGCTTTCCTACTAGAAATAGTATCTATTTTCTGTTACTTATTTAGGAATCATTCTTGAAAAGTTATACTACAACAACATAGAAAGGAATCAAAATATACATCAAAAAGCAAAAATTACTGTGACTGGTATGACCTAAGAGAAAAGGAAATCAATATAGTTAAGGTATATGATGGAATATTATACACAACAGAAAAAGGCACAGTCTCAAAAAAGTACTGAAGATTTTCCAATCTACTTTTAGTAGTATTAATAACATAAGATATTAAAAATTATACCTGACAAGTGAGCCCACCTTTCTCTTCAGCATGCTCTGAGGCTCCTAACAGGTATTAATAGGCAAGATGTTTGCTAATTTACAAAATTTGCAAGTGTAAAGGGTATAAATTAAAATTTTTGTATGTTTTTCTAAATCACAATCGGTCATTGGTCCCAACTCTCATGGGCCATATCTTAATGTAATAAGTAATTCTAACTGAGAGTTTATGCAAATATTGATAAATCTCCTATTCCTTTTTTTTTTTTAGTTAGGTTTCACAAATTCTGCTATCTAGAACTCTAGGTGAACAAAGAGTTCCTGGCTGAAGAGACCAAGAGCTAGATCCACACTCAGCCCCATTCCATATCAACCAGAGCAATAATTCAATTGTTTTGGGCTTCAATATTAGCTCATTTGAAAATCTCATAAAAATCAACTATTGTTATTAAATATGTACTATACTTTCTTTTAATCTATTTTATTTCTTTTTATTTAACGAACTCAGTCAAGGAGTTCCTGTTGTGGCGCAGGAGAAATGAATCCGACCAGGAACCTACAGGTTGTAGGTTTGATCCCTGGCCTCGTTCAATGGGTTAAGGATCCAGTGGTGCCGTGAGCTGTGGTGTAGGTTGCAGATGCGGCTTGGATCCTGCGTTGCTGCGGCTGTGGTGTAGGCTGGCAGCTGCAGCTCCGATTTGACCCCTAGCCTGGGAACCTCCATATGCCACAGGTGAGGCCCAAAAAAGGACAAAAAATGAAGACAAAAAATAAAAAATACATAAAATAAAAAATAAAGAGCTCAGTCAATACAATGTTTTCTTTCATTAATTTAAAACTGGGAAGACAAGACATATGTTGTACTTATTTGTCATAGTCAGCAGGCCACTTCAGGTACATAAACATATTTAAACAGCATATCAACACATATTTAATCCATTTCTATTTCTAATTCATGTGTTCATACGGTTTAGCTGAACCTTTGCAAACACTTAAAAATGGACACTGCTATTTTACAGAAGCATGAAGCTTGGTTAGGCTTTTAAGGGAAGATGAAACAGAAAATTAAAAAAACTGATGGACTGTCAAATTAAAAATCAAGTTACAAATAGTTCATCAGCCTCACTAGCAAAGTGAACAAGAAATGAAAGCAAAAGATGAGACAAACTGGCAGGGTTAAGAGCAATAAAGAAAAAAAATTACATAAATTGTAAAGCAGTTTTCCCAAACAAATAAGGTTGCCCTATTGAACTTTTTGAGAATTTCTGTTTCTTATTCAGCCTGTTTTATGTGCACTTAAATTCAATTAATGCTAATGCAGGTCACTCACAATCACCAATTAGAAATGAAAGGGACTGAATTTAACTTAATGGTCCATAAACACTACCAAGGTCCACACAAACACAGATAAAATAAAATCTAGAACATTTCAACATTAGGAAGGGCTCAGGAGCTCAGAATAGAGTCAGATACGGTACCTCATTGTATTTACACCAGTCACAACTCAAAATTTCTGCCTGATGTGCTGGAACCACAATTCTGACTCCTGTTGTCTTCACGTCCCAAATTCTCAGAGTCTGATCACCTGGTGAAAGAGGACGACACGATCACTCTCTATCACATCACTTGGATGCTTAGTACCCATGACGACCAGTCAAGAGAAAACACACCACTTTCACTGTCAAAATGCTGCCACTTATATATCGTATACGTACATACACCGTTTTTATACTGTAATAGTGCATAAGAATGACCAAAATTGACAAACCACAGAAAAAAAAAAAAAAAACCCAAGGCACCATGATAATATTTTCAGATCTACTCAAAGCAGGAAAGCCTGACTCTCACACTGAGCCAAGCACAGCAGTGACTATACATATATCCAAAGCATTTTTCTTCAGGATAGAAAAAAGTCCTGAAATTCTTCATTTCTTATAAATAAAGTTAGCATCCTGTACCAGCATATCCTGTAAGAAACAAATGGTAACAGTTTTACTCTTAATCGTGTGAAAAGTCTACAAAGTCAAAATGGATAATTTTCAAATCTTAGCTTTTACATGTATTACATTTCAATGGCCATCCAAAGGAGTGAGTATCTTTCACCTTGCGAAAAAACAAGTTGAGAAAATTTAAAGACTATGCTTTGAATACTACAAAAACGAATTCTACCACATAGCTGCACAAAGTTAACCTTTGGAAAAATGTTTCATATGCTGCTGGTCTTCAATTTTGTAAACTATGAGGAAATAACAAAATGACTAGATAAAAAACCCAAAATATATGCATCTCTACATCAAAAGTAAATTGCAAACAATAACTGATCATGAGAGAAAGCTAGTTCAGCTAGTTCAGCTTAAGGGGAAAAAAATGTGGTCTACAGTGGAATGGCAGTCATGGTCTTGATTCCATTTAGTGTGTGACCCTGCACAAGTCATATAATATCACTGAGACTGATTCCTGATTTCTAAAAGGGAAACAGAATGCCCACATGCAGAATGGTACAAGAATTTAGTGTACTAAAGTTTCTATAAAGCACTAGCATGGTCTCTAGCACACAGAAGATACTCAAATATATTATGGTATACAAAAATGCTAAATTTAAAACATTTCCTTTAGTTGCCTGCACACATTTTCCTCTCACCGCAATTCTAAATCATGTCATTTAATTGTAAATTAAAATTAACAATTTTAGACAAATTTATTCTGATTTCTTTGCAAGTTGCTTAAGAAAGATAAGAATTAAACGAAACATAGAGATTAAGAACAGGGGCTTCGGAGTTCCAGAGCTTGGCTCTAATCCAGCTCAATCATTTGGTAGCTGTTGATGTTAAGTCAAGCTACTTAATGGCCCAGTTTCTCATTTTCCTATGATAAAATATCTGCCTTACACAGACTCACAGTTATAGAGAACAAACTACTGGTTACCAGTGGGGCGAGAGAAGGGTGGAGGGGCAATTCAAGGTAGGGGGTTAAGAGGTACAAACTGTTTGGTATAAAATAAGCTATAAGGACATAGCATACAACACAGGGAATATAGCCAATATTTTATCATAACTATAAATGCTGTATAATTTTTAAAAGTTATGAATCACTATATCCATACCTAGAATATCTAACATTGTACACTGACCATACTTCAATAAAAAAACAAAAAGAGGAGTTACCATCGTGGCACAGTGGTTAACGGATCTGACTAGGAATCATGAGGTTGCAGGTTGGATCCCTGGCCTTGCTCAGTGGGTTAAGGATCCAGCATAGCCATGACCTCTGGTGTAGGTCGCAGATGCGGCTCGGATCCCACGTGGCTGTGGCTGTGGCGTAGGCCGGCAGCAACAGCTCTGATTTGACCCCTAGCCTGGGAACCTCCATATGCCACGGGAACGGCCATAGAAAAGGCAAAAGGACAAAAAAAAAAAAAATCTGCCTTATAAAGTTGAAATGAGATAAAGTTTTAAAAATAAACTAAAAAACATATCTATGATTAGAGGTCATTCCTGTCCTTATTAATAATAACATTTTATAAGTAATAACTATCGAATTTGCTGTGCTGGCAATTATTTACACAGCATTTACGTTGTATTTACAACTATTTACAGAGCGTTTATATTGTATTAGGTATTATAAATAATTTAGGGATGATTTAAAGTATACAGGAGGATGTGCATAGGTTACACGCAAAAATGACAATTATATAAGGTACTTGAGCATCAAGGGATTTTTGGTATCCAGGGAGGGTCCAAACCTCAACGGATACCAAGGGATGAGTACATTAACTTTTTTAAAACATCACAAGTGAGGTAGAAATTCTGATAATATAAAAAGCAATTTTTGTAGTAATTTACAAATGAGGAAACTGAAGCACTTGGAGATGAAATAACTCACCAAGACAGTAAGTAATAGAATCAGGGCCTGGAACTGGAACCCAGGCTGTCTGGCTCCCAGCCTGTGTGAATGAACTATAACTACACTGCCTTGCCTCCTAATGCTGCTGGAGGAAAAGTGCCCCATAATCACTGTGGGCTGAATCTTGAAGGGTTATTCTTTTAATTTATGGGGCCAGTCTAAACAAGGCCAGTGACAGTATTTTATTTTCTGTCCCTACCACAGCTGACAGGTCAAAGTTGGGATTTTGCTAAACTGGGATATGAGGGGGGTATCTGGAAATGCTGTCTCTCAATCTGGGTGCTGGTGCACAGATGTGTTCGTTGTAAAAACTCATTGTGTTGTACACTTACGATTATGCACTGTTCTGTATGTGTATTATATACTTCAATAAAAGATCAAATAACAACAGCGGCGGCTCGGTGGATGGCTAGTTCAAGTTTCTCCTGAACAATATTTTGATTCCTCATCATCATATTCAAGCAATGTTTTTTAAAAAGACTGTGACTTAGGTTGTCCCCTGTTAACAGTTAATTTAAAGGGTACAGAAAAAGTGAGAGTTACTTTTAAAGAGCTGTGAATTCCACTCGTGCTGCACACATCCGGCATTTCATTCTCCTCACTTCATTT
Source organism: Phacochoerus africanus (assembly GCF_016906955.1). Taxonomy (NCBI): domain Eukaryota; kingdom Metazoa; phylum Chordata; class Mammalia; order Artiodactyla; family Suidae; genus Phacochoerus; species Phacochoerus africanus. The sequence continues at coordinate 27,263,478 of NC_062545.1, forward strand.
TCCAGGTAGGAGAGGGGCCTTCTACCCAACTGGTACCACGCATGACTCATACAACTCTTTTAGACACTAGGACATTCATATTTATATTGTTTTTTAAATTGCATTTTCCAGACTACTGGCCTTTCATTGTTAGCCAGACATTTATCAGGGCCCTGTGACACTGCCCTAGACCCACCTGAATTACTAGCTTCTCTTATCAGTTGCAGACCTGCCACTGGCAGCAGAACCAGTGAATTTAAGTGCATAATATGGACTGGGAAGTGCTGGCTATGACTGCATCTAATTCAAGTTGCAGTGTTAAGAGGAAGCTGGTAAGGAGAATGAGGGGAAACATTGAGTCTGAAACTGTGAAGTGAAATGAGTAGAAAAAGGATGCACATTGGGCCCAAATAATTTATTTGAAATGCCAGATGCCTATCAGATGTTATAGGACCTTCTTTCTTAAAGCAAAATGAGGGTTTTTGTTTTCTTTTTTTTAACTACCGAACCCCACTCATTCAGACATGGCTATGATTTACGTAATTATATGGAATCTGTAAAAGCAATAATTTAGTTTCATGGTTCAAAAGAAACTTTACTTCATTTTTGTCTTTTTGGGGGGTTGGTGCTCCACCCTTGGCATATGGAGGTTTCCAGGCTAGGGGTCAAATCGGAGTTACAGCTGCTGGCCTATGCCACAGCAACTCAGGATCCGAGCTGCGCCTGTGACCTACACCACAGCTCACAGCAATGCCAGATCCTTAACCCATTGAGCGAGGGCAGGGATCGAACCCTCGTCCTCATGGACACTAGTCAGATTCGTTAACCACTGAGACACAATGGGAACTACCTGAAACTTTACTTCATATTAATCGTCTTCATGTAATGAGTTCAAATACTCTTCCCTTCTATCTAATTTAGAAATATGAGTCCTGTACTACTACAACTTTCATAAACTAAATAAAACCAAATCCCTGGAGAACTCTGTTAATGAAGAGCTAAATCTCCAAAAACTCTTCCCTTTTTGATTTGTCTTAACTTAGCTAATGATAAATTTAGTTTTAGATTTGCAAATATCATACAACTTTGAAGGTGACTAAATTCTTGGAAAAACTTAAATGCTATATTCTCATATATTACATTAACTGTTATAGTCAGTTGAATGACATAATTAGCTATGTATGTGTCACAGGATTAGACATAAAACTACATCTTGACTGCCTATCATATAAACTTCTACCATTTGTAACAAATATCTGTGAAAAAAAATATTTTACAACTTTGGTCTCAAACAACCAACCATGAATTTTGCTATTCAGATTATTTTTATGCAAATATTATAGTGTATATATTATAGAAAGTTCTTGTCTGTAAGGACGAAGACAAAGTAAGAGAATTAACTGATAAAAACCACAACATAACTCAAAATGTAACTAACAAAACTGAGTGAAAAAATGAATGAGTTCTCAATCTAAAGAAACCCCTTCCTCTCTGAATTCTGCACTGAAACCATTCTGTGAGGTTTTTTAAAAAGAGATGAGAATATTTCTATTAAAACAAACAAGCAATTTCCATTATATCACCAGAAACGAGCTATTCATTTCGTATCTCAAACAGAACCGCACCTGGGTTTGGGATGTTTAAAAAATATACCTCTCAGATGTATCTGATTCAGCAGGACAAAGATGAAGGTCAGAAATCTGTTGTTTTTTAAGCTCCCCCAATGATTCTGATGATTGGCCAGGCTTCATGATCACTGGACTAGAATGTTATTGCATGGCCATGCTTTCCAGATTCTACCTGGAGCAAGTTCCCAGATAAGCACTGACTATTAATTCTTATAGCAAGTACCATGCAAAAGCCACTCGGATGTTCCTCAAACATGTCCTGTCCTCTCCACATCCCGTGCCCTTGCTTCCCACTTATCTCCTAACTCCTCCTGTCTGTAAGGTAGCAGCTTAAACACTATTTCCTCAGGGAAGCTTCCCCAACCAGGCAGCTTTGACAAGCTCAAGAATCCTCTGCTCTGTTTGCACAGAATCCTGAGCACATATATTAAGAGTAAGAGGCACCATTCATAGAGCCCTTACTCTGTGCCAGGCACTGGCCTGAGCCTTTTGCTTATACTAACTCACTTAATCCTCCTCAAAACTCCAGGACATAGGTATTGTTACCGCCCTTATTTTTTAAATGAGGAATGAAGACACAGCAGTCAAGCAGCATGACCAAAGTCATGTAACGGTGGTAAAAGCAGATTTTGACCACAGGAAGTCTGGCCCAGAGTCCATGTCCCCAACCACTGTGCTGTGACCTCCTCCTCAAAGAATTTCAGCCTCCTTATCACATGTTGCTAGGTTTTTTTCTTAGTATCTCTCTTTCCTACTGGACTATGCACTCAAAGTTTCTTCAGTGTCCAGAAAACAAAGGACATGCACTGAATATCTGACTGGGTCACTGACAGTGTCCTTCTCAACAATCAAAAGTAACTAGGTATGTTTTTTAAATTCTAATAAGACGGTTATTCCCATATCTTATATAATAATAATCACAAGTATTTTAGGATTTGCCTGTGTAGGGCATGCAGCTATGTCAAAGAATGCACAACGCCCTATAGGAAATGTATGAAAATAAGTCAACCAAAGAAGTCTATTTGCCTACTAATGCACTGTACATAGATTGGTAAGCAGCAACTTTTCTTGTCTCTCTTGAAATGACAAAGGCACAACGAGAGCTTCAGAGCTGACCCAAATTTTACTATACCACAAACCCTCTTTTTGTAGAGTGCAAGAAAAACTTTAAATCTTTTCAACTTTATTAAGTAGGCTCATATTTGAAAATCCTCATGAAGAAATATTTCAGGAAAATACCAAATGCTTGATAAATAAACCTTCCAATGAGTTTCTAAAATCATAAAAGTTGGCAGAAAATAGCTTTACTGCAGCCTTTTTTTTTTTTTTTTTTTTTAAGCAAAAGAGATTGTGGCTCACAGGTCCAGGGCTTAGTTTTCATCAAATTCCTTGTGATGTATTTCAAGCCTTGGATGTGCAGATAGTTTAGTTAATATTGGCCCCCTAGAACATAGGAGTGAATCCACCCAATCAGGATTTGCTCTTCCTTTCTCAGTGCGTGTGGTCTGGGTACCACCCTCTCTCCCAATGCCCATTCCCAACTGCAGGAGGAGAGCCAGGCTCAAGGCCATCAACAGCCTCCTCTCTGTCTCTCTAATCTCCTGATTAGTTTAATAATATCCACACAGGCCATCAGAGTCAATGAGAGAAAATGAAACTTTCCAAGATATCTGAAAAGGAATCTCCCTTTTTTTTCCTACCGGACAGAAACGAGAAAGGATGTAGGTATTGGAGTTACTACCATCTCACTACCATGTGGTACCTGATACTGAAACCAGTTCCACAGAACACAGAACAAAAGAGATGGCAAGAACATCCTTTGAGCCCTACGTCCAGCCATGTGTACACAGTTAGATGTAATTCTGGACATTTTAGCAAATTATCTTCTTCTCTGAGGCAGTTCGGGTTAGAATTTCTTCCACTTTCAACCAAAGTCGTCACGGCAGGTATGACCACCATTTGCATTCATTTCTAATATAATACATGGTGGTAATCTCGTTAAACAGATAGGCCTTTTTTCTATTAAAGCAAATGGCCATTCTGTTGATAAAAAGACCTTTTACATTCTATGTACAAAGTACAGAGAGTTAACTTTTGTGATTATACTGCTAATTCTCTAAACACAATCTTTTTCTATTATTGAATCTCACATACTGAATAGTCTATATAATAATATGCTGAGTCAATATTATGTATACCATGCGACACAAAAGGCCAATGGAAGACAAAGAGGTGTGTGTGACTCAGCCCAAATAAAGGGCTAACATATATAATTCTAGCTGACATTTAAATAAAAGCAGCTGTAGCTGTTCATGGTTTTGTTACTATCAGATTTTGGCAGCGGTCATTGAAAGAACAATGAAAAACAAATGAAGATAATTTTAGGTCCTTAAATAATATAAATTTTAAAAATTACATACAATAGTAAGGTAAAGGAAATTTTAAAAATCTATCAATAATTCAAGCAGATTTACTTAATTCTTTCCCAAATATGTAAAGTGATACTCATTATTAATTCCAGTTTATTAAAAATGCTGCCAATTAGAGTTCCCAGCAGAACCTGTCTTCACTGTTTTACTAGAAGAGAAGCATGTTTCAGTTCATTCTGAAGATGATCTCGTCTGTATCACTACGCCCATCCAGGGTTTGGAATGAGCGTTTTGAAACTATTGAATATAAAGCCAAAGAGCATCCCTCCCCAAAGAAAAAGATGCTAATGTCAAACTAATCACATCCTGACAAGAATTTTAATTGAATGTGCAGTAACAGTCTTGGTATTGGGGCTTTTCACCAGTAGTTACATTAAAAAATGGTAAAATTATAACCATTATCCTGAACTATGGTCATCTTACAGATGTGATTCACTATCAACATGAAACTTATTAGCATTTACATTAAGACATAAAAATGACTAAGTCAAGTTATACATGCAGGCTACAGGGTTAGTTAACTCAAACAAGGGTATTAATATTGCTATTATTTACTTAATATGCTCCCAGCCTTGTGGCTAGCTGTGCCATAGAAAGATTGAAAAATCAAAGATATTTAGGCCTGGAAAAGGAAATGTGACAAGGAAAAATAAATTATTGGTCCTATTCCCAAATACTTGATATTTTGGAAAAGATTTTATTCAAATTATGGACTAAAAAAGCATGACTCAGACAACTTACAAATCTTAAAAATAACAGTAATAATTTTATAAGTGTACCTTTCTTCATTCTAGAAAACGATTCTATTAATTTTCATCAGCAAACAGAACATTTTGTGAATTAACTGAACCTCTGTACACAGAAGCTATTACCTTAGGATCTAAAAAACTACTTCATCTAAATGGACATATTTGTCTCTTCATAATTTACTTGAAAGTTTTCAACTCTGAGTTTCTCCAACTTAATCCTACTTTTCAGGGACATTTGGTCATTTTTAAATTTCAGAATTAAAATACAAAAATCAACAAATAGAAAGGATTTCTGTGATATATTTCCTGTAAAACCCACTCAATATAATCCAGCATCTCAGGGCATTGATATGGTTTGTTAGCAAGAAAGGAGCAATTATCCTACTGATGGTCTGTCTTCAGATATTGAATAACTAATGAGGAGATAATACAGGAAACATTCTTCCCCTGCGCTGCCACTACTGTCTTGTCTGCTCCCCTAAGCAACCAAACTGTACAAAAGACCTTCTTTCCTTTATCCCTCCTCAAGACCTATACCTGAGGTCAGCAAACATTTCCTGTGAAGGCTCAACTTGAGGGTCACTCAGTCTCTGTCATTACTACTCAACTCGGCCACCATAGCATGAAAACAGCCACAAACAGACAATATGTAAACGAACGGGCATGACTATGTTCCAATAAAACTTTTTTTTTTCTCTTGAGGGCTGAACTTGCAGCATATGGAGATTCCCAGGCTAGGGGTTGAATCAGAGCTGTAGCCACTGGCCTACACCACAGCCATAGCGACACCAGATCCAAGCCGCGTCTGTGACCTACACCTCAGCTCACGACAACACCCGATCCTTAACCCACTGAGAAAGGCCAAGGATCGAACCTGCGTCCTCATGGATACTAGCAGGATTTATTTCTGCTGCGCCATGATGGGAACTCCCTAGAACTTAGTCGTTACTCATTCCTCTCCTGCCTCTTCCACATCGTATGAAATCATCCTGAACTATCACTCAGATCAGCTTACTTTCTGCTGCCCTTCATCCCCCATGCTTATCCATGCCTTCATCTCTCTCTTATTTGGTCTCCCTGCATCCACTCCTGCTCACCTGAAAACTATTCTCTACACAACAGCCAAAGTTTAGCTTTTAAAAATGCAAAAAGCCTAATCATATCACTCCCTCACTTAAACCTCTTCAGTGCCTTCCCACTGTCCATCAGATAAAATCCAGAATCTTGAATCCAGCCCACAGAGCGTGATCTGGGCCCCTGCCTGTGATCCTGACCTCCTTTTTGCTACCTTTTCCTCTTAGGCAACAGTCCCTCTGGCTCTCTTTCAGTTTCTCAAATGCATCAAGTTCTTACTTTTGAACATCCTAAACTCTCTGCCTGGAATATTCTCTCTTGCTATGCCATCCAAGGCCTTCTGCTTTTCACTGAGCCAACTCCTTATTCATCCTAAATTAAAGCCAGAAACCTATCAAACAAAAAATTGATAGTTTTGACTACCAAAAAGTTTTAATGCTTAAACAGTAAAAAATTCAAATAAAACAAATAGGTTGAAAGACATTTAGAAATTGGGAAAGTATTTGTAACAGATGTAAGATACAGAAAATTAATTCCTACGTATAAAAAGAGCTCATATATCAATACAGAAAAACAACAACAAACATCTCTCATTAGAAAAATGGGCCAAAGACATGAACAGGTAGCTCACAAAAGAACAACTATGGTAGACGATTGATATATTAAAAAGTATTCACTACCCTTGGTCATCAAGTATGCAAATTAAAACAACAATTGGCTATAATTTTTCATTCGTCAAATTGGCAAACATCTGAAAGATAGAAGAGACACATCTGTTTACTATTTCAAGGTCCAAACCTTAAAATAACTGGTACCCCAACACTATTAGAATTTTTATTATCAGAATAAACTGATATCAACTAGACTGGGAAGGTCGTTATTGTTTTGCCTAATCAACAAGGTGATGCTGCCCTGAAATAAACACATCTGAAAATAATTAGTGTCATAGAGGCTATATTCATGTATACACCACCCCAACAAATGGTCTAATTTCATCGCTCCTCACATGGGAATACCCTGAGAAAACATCGGTTTCTCCTTGCAGTACATGTCTCCTAAGACAGGTGGAAGTGGCTCAAGGAGGTAGCCTTGGAAGAGCAACTCTGCCCTTGCTTATGCCAATTAAGCTGCTCGTTTTTGTTATATTTCTACACCTTTTACAGATTTACGGGCACTCAATACATCCCACAAATTATCTAAAAGAAAAGTGAGGCAATATATATTAAAGTATCAGAGCATTTAGGAAGGAAACAGTATTCAGAAAGCTGTCTTGAGCCAAAGGTTTATTGGTGGTACCTCAAGTAAAAGAAACACATTGTAGTTCTTTTTCTACTTTAGATTTGTTTTCATTTCATAAATTTAAATACATAAACTCATATGTATAATTCACAATAGAAAATTTGTGGATTTTCTTTCCATCAAGTTTATTTAAAATCTTGGTCTAAGAACTCTTTCTGAATGGTGGTAGGAGTCATTCAAGTCAGCTGTGATACTGGACTACAGCTACTAAGAAATCTCCACAATCAAAAATATTGTTTTAGAATAACAATGTTTTCAATGGGGAAAATGAATTTGAGACAGGAGATATTCTGACTCAAAATCACAAAGTTATTTTCCTGTACGATTTCAACAACAACAAAGGTTTTACAGCTATAAGCTTGTAAAACCTAACATCATTTAAGCAAATTCAGCCTTTGAAGATACCTGATGTTTTTCTCAAGACTATCCCCCACTAATATTTTTAATTTGTGTAATATATTCTGGAACAAGCGTAAGAATTTTTATGGAGGCAGAACACAAGAAAATGTTAACGTGGAGGAGGGGAATGAGTACTCACTTTTTATTTGGCATGTTTCTGTGTTTGAACTTCCTTACTATGTATGCAGTCAAACAGGAATTATTTGCAATGTCACTTCTCTTTTTTTATAAATTTATTTTTGGAAAGTTATAAAAGAAGCAAGAAATAAAGAGTGCTGATATTACTTTGTCAATCACCACAAATATTTATGATTAATTAACACATTATACTCATTCTTATAACTGGTACGACTTAGCAACCTCTATTCTAATAATCAAACCAAAGATAAAGCCATCTAAGGAAAGCAGCTCAGTGGCTAATAAAGGGAGCTAGACTGGTTCACAACCTTGAAAGATTCATAACTGGTTACAGTCTGCCTAAGATAGACCATTAATCATTAATTAAACCACACTTTTCACTAACAGTTGTGCTTGTCAAATTCACATTATGAGAAGTCATAGCGTGCCAGCTGTATTACACTATCACTAAGAATTAATATTCCATGTTCTTAACCACATGAATATAACTTCAAATGCTTTCCAGTGTACTGTCTCCACATATGATTCTACCTTCTAGCCATGAGAAGAAGGGTGTGTTGCTCTCCATTGTCTCAACCCCCCCCACCATCACCCTCTGGGAGGACCCTGCCACTGGTTCATGTAAAGTCAGGACAACAGAAGGGTGACATGCTAGACTGGTGGAAAGAAAAGGTAAAAGGATGAAAGTACAAGAGCTGTGAGGGCAGAGCTGCAGGGTGTGAGAAGAGGGCGAATGGCCCGGGGAAAGGTGCTGCAGAGCAGCCAGGGGCAAATGAAGACACGGACCGCCGTTGAATGACCATCAGGCAGGTGGAGCATGCTGCTTTAAACGGCACTGCAGAGAAACTGAGCGATGTTTCTCTGCCAATTACATGTAAGTTAGATTGTTCAGATTATACATGACTTATGGATCAGTCAACAAACCAAATTTGTAAATCCTTATGCAAACAGTTCAGAGTGTAATTTTTAAATTTCTATAAAATGAAGTTTCTCCAAAAAAAAAAAAATCGAGAGGCATATAAATTTGTCTCTACTTTATCAAAGAATTGCTGACATGAATCAAAAGCAAACAGAAAAAAAGATCATACCAAACACGTTCTTGCTATGGCTTGGTGGCAATGAATTAAAGAGAATATCTCTAAAAACAGGGTAAGTATCAAGCAAAGGAGGTTGACTATGTGCTACATATTTTACATGGTTCTTCATCCTTGCAACACCACCACCTGTTAGACTCTTTTAGCCCCATATCACTGATGAGAAAACACATCGCATCACCCTGAAAGGGGGCCCACAACCAGCCACTGAAGAGTTTCCAAATTCGATCAGGTCTGATGCCAAAGCCCTTACTCTGTCCCTTACTTCTTCATCCCTTACATCTCACCAAGAAGGCACATGTTAAGTCAAATGGTTAGAAGCTATGAAAAGCAAACCGGGCCTGGCTAATTCTTATGTAGAGACTGGAAAGAATGAAATACTGTCAAGAGTACAAGTAGGAATGGAGTCCATTTTGTTCTTCGAATTTCAGGTACACAGCGCCACCTACTGGGGAAAGCAAGGCCATCATTCGCTACAAATAAGGCTTTTGGTAAATGAAATTTTTACCTGAGGCTGAAGCAAAGCAACCAGGGATGTGGGGAGACCAGATTGTACTATAAATGATACTTTCATGGCCTCTAAAGGTGCACAGAGACCTTCCAACAGTTGGATCCCACTACAAATAAATGAATGAATCAATTACTTAACAGGTAGATTCAAATTTATGCTTTATATATACAATACATAGGATATACCATATATATGTATTTATATACACACACAATATACATATCTCTCTCTCAAGTATTTCTTTCAAGTCTTTTTATATAGAGTAGGATGGCATTTAAGGGGTCAAAATAATGCTGAGCTAATTATTAGTTTATAGCTAAAAGATAAAATTACAAGTTCTAATAAATGGGCTAGTATATTTTTTGAAGAGAAAATTAGCTGTCTAACTGAAAAGCAACATAAGTATGTTCTAGAAAAGAAAAAAAATTTCATTGGACGCTTTGAAGAAGGGAACATTTGGTTTTAATATAGTAATATAAATCCAGTAATGCTGACATACCAGTTTGACAGTTTGATCCCATGAGCCAGACACCACAAGCTGTTCACCTCTGGTTTGACTCCAATCAACACTGTACACCTAGAAACATGTTAAAGTGTCATTTAGAAAGTTCAATGTTACATCTTGTCTGATGATAGTCAGAATTAACTAATTCACTTTGGTGTTTTTGTTTTGTTTTTACTTAATCATTTATTTATTTTTGCTTTTTAGGGCCTCATTCGTGGCATATGGAAGTTCCCAGGTTAGGGGTCGAATCGGAGCTACAGCTGCCCACCTACATCACAGCCACAGCAACACGGGATCCAAGCTGCCTCTGCAACCTACATCACAGCTTACAGCAATGCCAGATCCCCGAACACTGAGCAAAGCCAAGGATGGAACCTGCATCCTCGTGGATACTAGTGGGATTCATTTCCACCACGCCATGACAGGAACTCCCTAATTCATTTGTTGAAATATCAAATAAGGTCCTGTAAATCTCAGCATGTGTCTAGGAAAGGGAAAGGTCACCTTGTCCAGCCTTACCCTGAACAGCTAAGACTCTATTCTACTGTAGCAGAATTCTACAGAATATTTCCCAACCTTCTTCACTAAAACAAATTATACATATTTTTAAACCTACCAACAAATCACTGTTTGCAGCACCCTGAAGAAATGTCAGAGCAGATTAGAAAGTTACTCATCTAAAAAAGCTTGCTGGGTCAATGTTTATCAGAAAGCATTAAAATTCAATTAATATCCCTTTCTGGCCTTTTCTAGAAAAAGCTTATAGGAATGAGGTGATCCTTTCAGATCTCTTGGTAAACAGCTTTAGTTATCCAATTCTGCTCTCAGTAAACCACTTCAAATGAATTATTTGAAAACCTATGGAAATATTTTAAATTCTGGTATTTTATACAACAGATTATATACAGATTACTACTGCGAGCTAAGTTCAACAAAATGCCTGCATAATTAGGCTTTACAAAAGTAGTCTTGCCACAGACTTGAGTATATGTCATTAAATGTGACTGACCAGCAGGTTATTTTGAATCTAAAAACTACCTTCTTATGTAGGAAGCATGACTGTTTGGGGTTTGTTGTGGCTTAAGTCTGGGTTACTTGTTCTCTGTTGCCTAGAACTACGCCTACCATTTGGAATCTGAATTTAAAACAAACAAGCAAACAATAAGCAATACTGATTCTGCCTTTGCTTAAAACTTTGACTTTTTTTATCATAGATTTTTTTCACATTAATTTTGATTTTTAAAAATATTCCATTAAGAGATTATTTATCATGACTACTGAGCTTTTGGGGGCCCCCTTAAATTATATACCCAAGGTGAGCATTTCACCAACCCGTTCTGGCTCTGCTGCTGCCCATATTCTTGCAAAAGAGAGAAGGGCAGTTGGAGCACTAAAGAAATCACAGTCTAGCAACAAAGCAGCTATAACGTATGCAAAAGGGTCAGCAAAATCCAAAGAGCTGCCGCAGCCATCAGTCAGTTGTGGATGGAAAAAGGTTTGGAAGCAATCAGGAACGATCTTGAGACCTAAGGAGTTTGATTTTACTCTCTAGGCCAGGACTGGGCAAATTTCTTCTATAAAGGGCCTTAAAATATTTTAGGCCTGGAGTTCCTGCTGTAGCTCAGCACGTTATGAACCCAATTAGTATGCATGAGGATGCACGTTCGATCCCTGGCCTCACTCAGTGGATTAAGGTTCTGGCATTGCCGTGAGCTGTGGTGTAGGTCACAAAGACACAGCTTGGATCCCCTGTTGCTATGGCTGTGATGTAGGCCAGCAGCTGCAGCTCCTATTTGACCTCTAGCCTGGGAACTTTATGCCTCAACTGCAGCCTTGAAAAGCAAAAAAAAAAAAAAAAAAATTAATTAAAAAAAAATTGTAGGCTTTACAAGTCATTTGGTCTCTGCCAAAACTACTAAATCAATAGAAAACAAAAGTAGCCCAGAGGATACCTACTAAATGGGCATGACTGTGTTAAAATAAAACTTTATTTACAAATCAAACAGTGGGCTAGGTCTGGTTCTGGTCTAAAAGCAGTAATTGGCCAACCCCTGTTCTGAGCTTATGCCAACAGTCAAAAATAGCCACAGGAAATCTTTATTGAGCCAAAGGAAATCTTTATTGAGCACCTACTGTTTGCCAGATGTTGTCATAAGCACTTTTCATATTTTATCTCATTTAATCTCCACTTCTATGACGTAGATACTGGGCCAAGGCCCAAAAAAGTTAAGTAACTTGTCCAAATTCCCAAAGCTACTAAGTTGCAGGGCTGAAATCTGGACCGGGGCAGCCTAATCACCGAGTCTGCCCTTCATCCCTATGCTAGGCTGTTTACAACACGTTGTGTGAAGGCACTTTGAACTGGAACTTTTCAGTGAGCATGGGCTATAATATTAAGGAAATAAAACCCTGCCCTTGCTGGTATGGCCCTTCAATGGGGCTCCATTTGGGCCCAGACTGATTTTATTTTGTCTTCGTGTATTAACCATATCCATGAACTTAAAGCCCCCATCTATCCACTTGGTAAATTCCCACTTGTCATCAAGACTCAGCCCCTTTACATCCCTTGTGAAATAGGCCTCCCTTGATGAACCCCTCAAGCATCAAAGGGTTAGATGCTTTCTCCTGTGCATCTTGCACCTACCTCTAGTTCCGCATTTACTATATCTTCCTAAATTTAGTGCTAAACTGCCAAACCTGCTAGATTTTTGGAAGACCCCTCATAAGCAAATCGTCTTGTTTATGCTTGTTGCAATGTAATAGACACTCAATAAATGTGAGTTAAAATGATTAACCAACCAAATGTTATCTCCATAACCTGCATTGTTGCTAAATAGTTATAAAGAGCTACTGCTTTCATTTTTAGAGGATAACTGAACAAATACAATTAAAAGCTAACATCATCAGCTCAAACTCCTTGGCCTATACATTTCCAATATGATGCAGAACTTGAAATCTTACTACTTCTTATGTTTTAAAACTGCAAGAGCCTCTAGGGGCTCAGAGGGAACCCAGCCCTAATGAGAACAAAAGGCAGGAGGTAACAAAACTATGTTGATGTCAGCACTGCTGCCAGCTGTCCTGTCATACCACAGAGTGGTAACATTACATTCTAGGACAAAACCATGCAAAGACACACATGGGGAGGTTAAAAATGGGATAATAGGTACAACCACTATGGAAAACAGTATGGAGGTACCCAGAAAACTAAACATAAAACTACCATATGACTCAGCAATCCCACTCTTAGCCATACATCTAGACAAAACTTTCCTTAAAAAAGACACATGCACCTGCATGTTCATTGTAGCACTATTCACAATAGCCAAGATATGGAAACAACCTAAATGTCCATCAACAGATGAATGGATTAAGAAGACGTGGTATATATACACAATGGAATACTACTCAGCCATAAAAAAGAACAAAGTAATGCCATTTGCAGCAACATGGGTGGAACTAGAGACTCTCACACTAAGTGAAGTAAGTCAGAAAGAGAAAGCCAAATATTTTATAATATCACTTACATCTGGAATCTAATACACGGCACAAATGAACCTCTCCACAGAAAAGAAACTCATGGACTTGGAGAACAGACTCGTGGTTGCCAAGGGGGAGGGGGAGGAAGTGGGATGGACTGGGAGTCTGGGGTTAATAGATGCAAACTATTGTGTTTGGAGTAGATAAGCAATGATATTCTGCTGTATAGCACAGGGAACTATATCTAGTCACTTGGGATGGAACATGATGGAGGATAATGTGAGAAAAAGAACGTATATACATGTATATGTGTGTGTGACTGGGTCACTTGCTGTACAGTAGAAAGCTGACAGAACACTGTAAACCAACTGTAATGGAAAAAATAAAAATCATTAAAAATGGGATAATAAAGAAGGAAATAAAGATGACTCAATATATATTTTTTGGTTGTTTTACTCTGTTTAAAATCCTAGGACATTGGAAAGTAAGTAACAGTATAAGCCAGGATACTGTGTTTAAAACACACACAGAAAAACTATAGACCCTAAGTACAAAAGTGTGGTGGGATGGAAAATTCCGCCTCAAACCCAGAAGAGAAAGATCCCAGAAGGGACTTGACGGCTGGTTAAAATGCCAAAAGCAGAAAGCGGAGGTGAAAACAGTGACCAGAAACTTCCCCAAGGCATAAATGGGGACATAGAGCACCCTAGGGATTAGGAGTAGTGAACACTGCAAGATAACACCAAGGTTTTGTGCCTGGGGATTGTCAGTGATGGTGGCATTAACAGAACTGGAAGACTGGAGGAAGGCAGATAGTGTATAATTTTAGACATAGGGAGTTTGAGGTGACAGCCTGATAGTCAAGTGGAAACGTCTAGGAAGATCAGGGTTTGGGTCCTAACCTCAAGCCCTGGAAAAAGTTTACAGCCAGAGAGAAGTTTGAGAGACAGCCCAAAAGGGATGACTAGTTTCCACTCTTCCCACCTCAAGTCAGTTTACTAATCTAGTCAATAAATATTTATTAAGCACCTTCTGTGAACAAGACATAAAGGAAGGAGGATACAGCGTTTAACAACAGAGTTCAGTCCCAGCCTTCATGTATCTTATCTTTCAGCAAGGGAAAACAGACCCTAAGTAAATAAATACATAATTTCGGGTTATGATTTTAAAAATACTACGAAGAAAAATATAGCAAAGTAAGGAAACTAGAAAACGATGACAAGGGCAGGGGGTCACTGCTCAATAAAGTGGTCAGAGCCTCTCTGAGCAGAGACCTGAGTTCACTGAAGGAGAGAACCCTACAGATTTGAGAGGAAAGGTTTCCAGTAGAAGAGCAAAGAAAGACCCTAAGGCAGGAAGCAGACTGGTCATGTTTGAGGATCAGGAGGGACAAGATCCCAAAAGGCCACTGTTACAAGTTTCTATATAATTTCTCTGAAGAGGCTACAACCATCAACCGTAAGCTACCACCTAGATCACAGCATTCTTCTAACTGCTTTCCTTATCCATTTTCCTTCACCTCCAATCCATTATGCAAACTGGATTTTTAGAAAAAAACCTTTGTAAGACACAAATTGGGAGTTCCCTTGTGGCACAGCAGGTTATGGAGCTGGCACTGTCACTGCAGCAGTTCAGGTGGCTGCTGTGGCGCAGGTTCGATCCCTGGTCTGGGAACTTCCACAGGCCTCGGGCACAGCCACCAAAAAAAAAAAAAAAAAAAAAAAAACCACGCACACAAATACAAATTAATGTTGCTCCCCTGCAGAAAGCTGCTCAGTGGTTTCAAACCATGTGGCTCCTGCAACTTACCCTCCTCATTCAATCCTGAATTCATTTGTTCAGGTGCTTGTTACCCAAAGGCCAAAATCCTGCAAAACTATGCTTGATGTAGAAATGCACACATATGCACAAAACTAAAAGGAAAAACAAAGAAAATGTAAATAGAAAATTCAAGATAGTGGTTGCTCCTGGGAAAAAGGAAAAAAGGAGGAAGAAGGATGCTGGCAGCACATATACTAAGACTAGAACGATACAGAGAAGATTAGCAGGGTCTCCGCACAAGGAAGACGCAAATTTGTGAAGTGGTTCATATTTTTTTAAACAGGGGCATTAGGATTGACATATACACGCTACTATATAGAAAATAGGTAAAGAAGGACCTACTGTATAGCACAGGGTAATCTGCTCAATACTGTGTAATAATCCTTGTGGAAAATGCATCTGAAGAGGAATGGATATATGTACGTGTATAACTGATTTACTTTGTTGTACACGTGAAACTAATACAACTTTCTAAGTTAACTATACTCCAATAAAATTTATTTAGAAAAAAAAAAGAGGAAGAAGGGTAGACAACTCTGATCCTTTATTTCAAAAGCTAAGTGATGAATATGTAAGTGCTCATTATATATTTTTTACAAGTCACATATATTTTAAATGCATGAATTACTTCATAGAAATTTTTTTTTTTAATCTTCAGTGTCTTTCCACTGATCCTAGTAAAACAGCCAAAATGCTAATTGCTCCAGGCACCCAGCTCAGTTCCACCCCTTCAAGCATGTATTTCTTTTGCCTCAAACCTGGTCCCCTGGCCTCTCCACCTGAACAGTTCCTTCCTACTGTCCCCTTAGACTCAAGGATGCCCTCCGATCCCTTCCTTGGACAGGATTCCCCTTCTCACAGCCCTCTGCACATCCCCAGTGTTTAGCAGAGTCTCAGTTAGGCAACCAGCAGCCTAAGCCTTTCTCCCAAGAGAGGGCAAGGACCCTGCCTGACTCATTCATCTTCCCTGCTAAGCCCTAAACAGTCCCCTGCAGACAGCAGAGTTAATCAAGTTTTTTGGAATGAATGAAGAACAGGGGAACAAATCCGAATGGAAAGCATGTCTCACATGAGTCTATGCTTTCGTCTTTTCCACTTTTCCCAATTTCCCGCCCCACTCCTGCTCAAATAGTGGACACAGCAAACAGTTAAGTTACATATCAAAAGAAGAGTGAGAGGCACCTATGCTTTAAGGTCAGGCCCCCTAAAGGCCTACCTTATGAAATTACTCTGGAAGAAAATTAATTGGGAAACTACGAAAAGAAATAAAAAACACTGAACAGTATTTTGCACTGCTTTATGAAATCTGAACCTCATCAAAACCACAGTTTGAGGAGGACAAATTTTATTACTGAATCTAATTCCCAAAGAGCTCGTTTTTAATCTACTGTACAGTACTGCCCTTTTTAAGTTAGTCTATTTAATTAAAAATCATCAAATAAAAACTCTGTTCAGAACATTCACACGTATCTGTATCAACACAAGGGAAAGGGACACTGACTTTTAATTACTGAGCGATTAGAGAAGGCTACATATTTTCCTTTAATGTGAAACTTAAAAATTTTTTTCATTATAGATATTTTTAAATGTTCATAAGAGTAGTGAGAACAGCATGATAAATCCCCAGGTGCCCATCATAAACCTTCAATAATTATCAACATTTTATCCATCTTGTTTCATGTGTTCCAGTTATCCAGTCAGTATAACTGCTGGAATGTTTTAATATCAGAACGCTTCACTCACAAATACTTCAAGAGTAAGAATGTTTTCACAAAAAAAAAGAGAATGTTTTCACTTTTTATACAAGCAAAAGGCCATTTTCATACCTTAGATCAGCTGCAGTTCCCTAATATTATCTAATACTCAGTCTGTATTTATATTTCTCAGATTGTCTCAAAAACATCTTTTGTAGTTGGCTTATCTGAATCAGGATTCAAACAAAATCCATATTTTATGCTTAGCTGTTATGTCTCTTAAGTATTTTCTAATCTAGAAAAGTTCCCCTCCCACCTTGGTTCTCCTGCCCCCCTACTCCACCAATGACATTTATTTGTTGAAGAAGCAAAGTTATTCTATAGTATAGAGATGAGAGTTTCAAAATAATAATACTGATTTTTCTGAATGCAGTTTAAAACTTCTTTGCAATTCTTTTTGTAACACTGGGGATGTTTTTAAATCACTTGAAATAATTATTTTCACTATCTGGTTATGGGACCAATTTGATATACACGAAGTTAATTTGCCTCTGTTTTTCAGTTTTTAGCATTGCTTTTTTTCTTTTTTACTTACATGGTAATTTTTAACCTACTCTAGAATAAATAGCTGAACATGATTAAAAATGGAAAAGGAAACATGTCAAGTTTAATTGTGCCCTTGTTTTTGTTAAAAGAAGAAGGAGAAAGAAGAGAAGGTAGGAGGGAGGAAAGGGAAGTGAGGAAGGGAGGCAGGAAGGAGGGAAGGAAGGAAGAAAGGAAGGAAGGTAGGAAGAAAGGAAGGAAGGTAGTTTGGCAAATCTTTTGTGCAGTTTTGAACATAAACGCATTTCTAAAGGGAACAGGTGTGAAATGCATGATCAGTTGTCATTCGGCATTAACATTTTTATGGGTACCCATCATAAACTTTTCAGCTTCTGTTAGGGTAAAAATTGATTCTTTTTTAAAAAAGAAGCAAGATCTTAATAGTATGGCACATCTTTCCTATAAAATGTATAGTTAAATACATTTTCTCTACAACAAGATAATAAGAGTTGCATAGTACTTAGTTCAAAGATAAGTTTTTATAAGCAATGATCAAAAATTTTAAATGGATCAGTTATCTCAACGATTTTCAGCAAATTGATAGTCCTCACTATTTGACAATGAAGAAAACTTTTTTTTTTGTCTTTTTTTTGCCATTTCTTGGGCCACTCCCACGGCATATGGATGTTCCCAGGCTAGGGGTTGAATCAGAGCCGCAGCCGCCGGCCTACACCAGAGCCACAGCAACTCAGGATCCGAGCCGCATCTGCGACCCACACCACAGCTCACGCAACGGTGGATCTTTAACCCACTGAGCAAGGCCAGGGATCAAACCTGCAACCTCATGGTTCCTAGTCAGATTCATTAACCACTGAGCCACAACGGGAACTCCAAGAAAACTATTTTTTAAAACTTGGGATAAGCACAGGGAGAATTAGATATTGAAATAAATACTGAGTCCGTCACTTTTAAAGTCACTTTTAGCTTACTTTCAACAGCACAGTGCTTTAAGGCATAAAGTACAGAAACAAAATTCTCGATTCACTCTCTTTTTTCTCCTTGCTGAACATTTTTACATTTTCCTATTATTTTATTATTATATATTCAGTGGAAGGCTAAGCTAGAGGCATTTTATGGGACTCAAAAGATATAATGGCCTCTTCAGTTAAACAATACAGAGAAGAATCTGATTCCTGCTTTGATGCTAAGTTTAGAAGCCATGCAAAGGGGAAATGTCTACGTTTTTCTTTCTTTTCATTTTACCAAACCCTTCTTCCTTAAGGCCTAAAATAAATATCTAAGTCTTAGATTTCCCCTTCTTGCTTCAGTAGCTACTCATCTGACTATATGAAAACTGACTGTTGTACTTAATTTATTCAACACTATTTGTTGAATATTCAACAAATATTTATTAGCTCCTCAAAACTCTGACCTTAACTCAATCTTTTTTTTTTTTTGCTTTTTTTTGCCTTTTTTTAGGGCTGCATCCATGGCATATGGAGATTCCCAGGCTAGGGGTCGAATTGGAGCTGTAGCTGCCAGCCTATGCCACAGTCACAGCAACACCAGATCCTTAACCCATTGAGCGAGGCCAGGGATCGAACTCGCAACCTCATGTTTCCTAGTCGGATTCATTTCTGCTGTGCCACAATGGGAACTCCTTAAATCAATCCTTTTAAGTGTTTCTGAATATTTGGTGTAAGAGACAAACTTTGAATAAATGCTGTATATTTCTCTTTAATGAAAAATTCCAAGTATCTGGGATTGCAATACTGAGCTTTCGGCTGATCGCCGAAATTCTTTTTTTAAAATTTTTTAAATTCTTTTTTTAACAGTCTCATGGAGGATGACCCTTCTAAGGGTCCTGCGGTTCTCCACTCTTCACCCTGCCTGGAGTGGTTTGATTTTTTGCTGACCATCGAGAGAAAGACCAGAGGTAATGTGGCAGCTCATAGTGAGGGGTGGCTCTCCAGCCTCCGACCTCCCTTTCTCTTTGCTTACAATTTTGTCCTTCAGGGAAAGCTCTGTCCCTTCCTTGTCCCAGAGGTGAAGGCACAAGTGGTGGCTCGTTTCCCTCACAAGTGACGGAGTTAAGACTGGGCATGTGATGCTTTTCTAGCCACCGATAAGGAAAGGTATCCACTGCGGGCTTCTAGGGAACCTTTTCTCAGTCTGAGAAGCAGTCCCAAGACAGGGACACTCACTTTTTTGCTCTTTGACCTCACAGGGTGATGAGATGATAGTGGGAACTATAAGGAGTACAAGGAGAGAAACCCGTTAAGGAGAGCAGACGGCTGGGGAGCAGAAACCCTGGTATCTGACAATGCTGTCAAGCCTAAATTAACCAAACCTGGACCCATCCCACCTCCATACGCTTGGTTATGTGAAATAATAAACGCTGATCACTGAAGGTACTTTCAGTTGGGTTTTCTCTTACACTAACAGCCAAGGCATCTAACTGATACGACTGCTTATCAAAAATTGCATTTGGAAAGAAAATGAAGAAGGACAATCTAGAAAAGAATCTGAAAAAATAAAATAAAATATGTCTTTAGTTCAAAAAAACAGTTGCATAATTACAGGCTGATGTAAACTACTGGTTTAACATTAGTTCAAGTGACAAAGACCGAGGTACCTTACTAGCAGACTAAAAGCAACCCAGTACTACAATTTGGCTGAGGAAAAAACACAGCCTTCTTAGGTAATACTGGAACTAGAGGCTCAAGATCACAGTGGTAAAGTCGTATAAAGCTTAGCAATAAAAATCTCATTTCTGGAAGAAATCAGGTGTACAACATTAAAAGCAACACTGAAAAACAGGAGGTTACTCAAAGGAGTTTACCAGGAGAGTGAAAGCTATAGAGACCATGTAGTCTGAGGATAGGCTAAAGGAATTACAAATGCACAGTCTGGAAGACAGAAGACTTCAAGGGAAAATGATCCTTATTTTCAAGGGTTCTCCTGGAAAAGGTAGGCTGAACTTAGTCTCACCACATTAGAAAAAGGCATTCAAAGCAATAGTTGGTTGATACTGAATCAACGGAGCAATCAAAAATTTATCAAAGAAGTTATCACGTGAGATAATAAAATTCACTAAGATGAAGTAAACACTGGGTGACCATCATGAGGAACATTCTAGAAGAGTATTTTCCAGAGTAGCAGCAGTACACACACCACTGGTTGTACAAGAGATGATGTATCTGGTACACAGATTTTATTTTATTCAGTATGTATCTAGTTTGCCATTCATTAAATAGATGTACGTACTAAGTTAGCCATTACTTCCACGGTTTCACAAATACATGCTATTCTAGGATAGGTGAAATAATAATGTAAAGTTCATTTAGGAGCTCCTGTCATGGTTCATTGGTTAACGAACCTGACTAGTATCCATGAGGACACTGGTTCATTAAAGTTCATTTAAAGAAAAACATTACATCAATTATCTCCCATTTAACATAACTGGATATATTATTTTATGATCTATTAGTTACAACCTTAAAATTTATATAGACAAGCAATGCAAGGCACTAAGGATTTAAGAAAGAGAAAAAAACTTTTAAGAGGAAAAATATTTTATTTCCCTTTTTTTTTTTAATAAGGCTGCAGCATATGGAAGTTCCCAGGCTAGGGGCTGAATTGGAGCTACAACTACTGGCCTACACCATAGCCACAGTAACACCAGATCTGAGCCACATCTGCGGCACACCACAGGTAACGGCAATGCCAGACCCTTAACCCACTGAGCAAGGCCAGGGATCAAACCCACATCCTCGTGGATACCAGTTGGATTTGTAACCTCCTGAGCCACAACGGAACTCCCAAAAAATATTAAAAACAAAACAAAACAAAACATTAAGTTAATTACAATATAAATGGTATAGAAAATGGCAAAAATCATGAAGGTATCACAAAAATGTCTGAATTTTAGACTGGCTGCTTTGTAGGGATTCTTGCATTGAACATCTTGAAATTAAAACTCCTCCTTGGGAGTTCCCGTTGTGACACAGCAGAAACGAATCTTACCAGTATCCATGAGGACAGGGGTTCGATCCCTGGCCTTGCTCAGTGGGTCAAGGATCCAGCACTGCTGTGAGCTGCAGTGTAGGTCACAGACACGGCTCGGATCCTGCATTGCTGTGTAGGCTGGCAGCTGTAGCTCCCATTCCACCCCTAGCCAGGGAACTTCCATATGCTTCACCTGCGGCCCTAAGAAGCTAAAACAAAAAAACTCCTTTACCAAAGTTGTCTTAGTATTCAGAGGTTCTATGAAAATGCAATCATTTATAACCACGTTTATCCAAAGAGCATCTTTCACAATACAATGGAAAAACTAAATTTTTCCATTATTTTCAGTCACAGTCTTAGAAACACTGATTTTAGTAGCTATAGCTATCGAATGTCTAGAATCTTCACATTAGTCTACTATCACAAAAGACTAGTATTCGTGCTTTGAATAAGCATATACTGAAAGCTTTCTATGGGCCAGGCACCACAGTAGACACAAATTTGAAAGAAAATTTGTAGGTTTTCATTTGAAGCATCTACTGCCTCTGCGGGAAAAATTTTAAAACATTCAAGGTGAAGTATCAAAAGAGAATGTCTTTACCATCATGTTCATTAAAAGCACATATGTTTTTTAATATGACTGAAAGTCATAATATTTGCCACATTAACCACCCCCCCCACACACACACATAATATCTAGCACATGAACAAGATCTGGGTTTTAAATTTCTTCAGGAAGTTCCACCTTATATTCAGTATTTCATGCTCTTGCTTCAATATATTCTGAAAATCCTTAGGAATTACAGTGGAGCCCTAAAGGCACTCTTAGGATGTTTGCGAAAAGTCCGCCTACCTCTACCTTAAGGCAGTGTTTGGAGGCAAATCCTTACAGTGTAAATGCAATGGGTCTCTCTGGAGGAAATGGTAGCACAGTGTACTTCCTACTGGAGGCGTTTTACTGACTAATGAGAAGCCTGACCTTTTCTTCTTTCCCTGCTCCTTAGGCCAAGGTATTTTCTGTTTGAATAATCAAATAACATGTGACATCTAACATGGACAAGAAACATGAAAGCATAAACTTCCTGTCCCCCGGAGACGCTTCCCCCTGTTTCCACCCCCAATGGATTTCATCCAAAGAAAATCAATCTGCCCAGAAAGGTCCCCTTCCTACCTCCTGAGTGTGCTCCTTGTAGACCTGCAGAGGTCCCTCGGCTCTAGCGGTGTCCCAGAGCTGCAAGGAGCCATCGCCGCTACAGGTGACCAGCACATGCTCATTGTTCTCACTCCAGGTCACGTCAAACAAAGCATCAGTCCAGTCAAAGCTGCACCAGGAAAATTTTAAAAATCGAGTTACATAGGGAGCTGAACATAAAATAACAATCATCATTTTCCCTTTTTTTTTTTTTTTTTTTTTGCTATTTTAGGGCCACGCCTGTGCTTATGAAAGTTCCCAAGCTAGGGGTCAAATCAGAATATAGCTGCCAGCCTACACCACAGCCACAGCAACCCTGGATCTGAGCTGCATCTGTGACCTACAGCTCACGGCAATGCCGGATCCTTAACCCACTGAGTGAGGCTAGGGATCGAACCCATATCCTCATGGATCCTAGTCAGGTTTGCTAACCACTGAGCCACAAAGGGAACTCCTATCACATATTTTAACACTATGTATCTCACATGGTCTTCACAGCTATGGGAGATTCTAGAGCGGGTACTCGACAGATACAGAAATAATTTTGGAGAGCCTAAAAAAAACAGCCCAGTCATACAGCCGGAAAGCTACACAACTAGGTTAAAACCAGGTCCCCCAACTAGAAATACGGCAGCCTTTAAATAAGCACATGTTGCCACAGTGCATATTGCCCACTGCTTTCTGTGATTCAAAACAGGGGCCAGCAAGTACTTGAAAATACCAATTTAGATCAATAATGTCAATGTTTCTCATAAATCTTTCACCCGAGCTATTTAACAGCAGGCAGTTATTTTCTGATGGAGTTTCCTTTCTTTACCTGTGACTAACTCTGATGGGGGTATTAATGGGTCTAACAGTAACAGACAAGTCAAGCACAAAAATAAAGGGAAAGAGGTGATAATCCCCAAGATGGATAATTAGTTCCTGAATGAGTAACACTAAACTACACTAAGAAGACAGCAAAGATAGGAACAGTAAACATTATGTTCACAGGCTATTTTTATGTTTAAGTTTTATAATTTGTAAGTGAACACTAAGAGATAAGAGCTTTGGCAGAAAACTGACAGAATCACAGTTAATGGCAAAAATAAGTTCTATACGAGGCAAATCCTGAAGGTTGTTTTATATTGCAAATTAAAACACCTTATTGATCAAAAAGATTCAAAACCTAATACTATTAAGGCCTTAAAAGCAACAGAGAATACATATAAGTTTAATTGTTAGGGCCATCTTACCTTCTAAAAATCCTAAGGCCAGATTCATTTTGATCCAATATTAGCAGGGTTCCACAGCCTAAGGAGAAAAAAAAAAAAGTTGAGGTCATGCAGTTGAACCTACTGGGGGACCATGTATGTCAAGTTGGAAGTGTCAAGGACAAAATACCTAATTTCACAGTCACAAATTTCTCCCTAAAGTTATTTGAGACCATATGTACTGTCCTTTCCATTTCTGTCTCTATATATCGTGCTTCAGTCATTAGATATTAAACTCATCATCTCACCTATGCTTAGAATCCAGACACAGCTCTGGTAACAGGGGAGAAATATTTACATGCATACTCGGTGGCCAGGCAGGAAGACAGACGCACAAACCTCCCAAACAGGTGTTATCATCCCTATTTACAGGCTTATAGACCCACACACTGTACACCTCCTACTACACTGCACTGCCTCCACAATAAATTAAATCTAAAATACATTCAGCATGGGATTCTAAAACAAAATACCTGGTAGAATTTACTGCATACTTCATGGGAAAGTGCTGAACACAATATATCATTATCTACCAAAGAGAAACTATTTTACTAAAGGGCCAGCATTTTTTTTTTTTTGATAGGCAAGAAATAGATTTAATTAGATAAGATGCTTGGGAGAGATGCAAGCGGGCAAAGAGACTCTGCCAAGGATCAGCATATTTTAAAACTTACATTCGTTACAGGGTTGAAGGGAAAAAAAAACCTATTTAAACATGACTGACTTTTTAAAAAATATCAACTCCTTATAAGGAGTTGTGGGCTTGTTTTGTTTTTTTTTAAGGATTCAATTTAAAATATTACAAACTCGTGAGTCTTCACCCTAACTGGTGGGCAAGTATTGCAAATGTTCTCTCCTTCTGAGTTTTAGAAATCCCATTTTTTTTCCAACTGTAGGATTCAAGAAAAAATACTGGAGAAGTGACATTATGCAATGAATTGTTTCATAGCATTTCTGTGTATACAAAAGCCCAAATCAAGAATGGAACCCCTAGTCCGGACCAGGGACAATTAACTTGAACCTCTAAGTGCCTGAAAATGTATCTCTGCCTCCAGAGGCAGCACCAGGCGAGAACAGAACTTGATCAATTTCGTGTTGGCGCTCGTAGGGAAACTCCAAGCGTCTACTCAGGAGCACTGCCCGCCCGAATACAGCCTGCGGGGGCTGTGGTCTAATTAGCGGGTACTGGGGTGACCCTGCACACCTTCTTCCAAGTGTTGTGGGTTCCCTGGGACCGGCAGGAGGGGCCACTCGGGTTTAGCCGGCTTCCGGCAGGGCCACGTGTACCTGGCGCCGATGTGTGTAACAGGGGGCGGCGGAGTCGGTGCACTCTGAAGGAATTGGGACTTAGGGCACTAGGTACCTTCCTTCCACGTGCTACTTCCGCACATTAACTGGAAAAGATGATGGACTCGACTCTAAACTAACTCCCCACACCGTACAAAGAAGGACAGGGAACCTGCCAGTTTCTCTGCTTTCCCGGGCGTTCTTTGGTGGCGGCGTCTACGATCGGAAGCGCTTTAGGGCCCCGGGGTAAGCTGGAGCTCAGGTGGAACCCGCCCCCGCCCCGGCGGATCGGCGCGGCCGGGTCTCACCCGCGATGCCGTAGTGCTGCGCGGCGGCGCAGGCCAGGCGGCCCGGCAGATATGGGGAAAACTCTGCTGCGTAGCCGTGGCGGCCCGGCACCCGCAGCGTCCGCACCCCTCCTCTGAGTGCCGTGCTCATCCCACCCAAGGCCTCCAGGGAAGCCGGGGCCAACGAAGCCTTTCCGACTTGGAGGCGGACAGTCGGCAATCGCTAAGAGAGTTAGAGAGACCCAAGAAGACAAGGCGGAAGTGAAGACACCGGGTGCCCTGAATGCTAGATTTCCATTGGTCCGCAAAGGAAAGGGAATTGACTCCGAGCGAGGCCATTTTTGTTTGGGGCAAAACAAATTGGCGCCCGCTTTGATGGAGTCTACTTGGGAGCAGTGTTTCTAGGTTTTGGTGGTGAGTCTGTCCACTTAAAAAAAAAATGCACAACGTGAAAGTTGAACTAAGTTTTATTTGGAGCAAAATTAGAACTTTAAGCCCTGGAGTCGGCATCTCAGGTAGCCCTGAGAAATCGCCCCAAGGAGGGGGGGGGGCGATGGCGGGGAGCAGCCAGGGTATATGAGTTTTTGCATAAAGGGAAGGTAGTAGGAACAAAAGATTTACAGACAAATAGATTTACAGAAAACTAGTTTTTCTGGGAAGATAAAAACATCTGGGCTTACTGGAAGCATTCCTTTGATATGCGCCTCAGCTGTGTATTCTTTGTTTCCTGAGTTCCTTCAGGGCTCACCAGCCCACCCTTGGGAGTGACTTCATTGACTGATGACCTTGACATCTTTTGGCCACCTAACTGTAGACCAGGAGGCAGTATATCGGGTAGCTCTGAAGTACTGCCCCAAAGAGAAAAGGGGAAATATCAAAATATAAAAGAGGGGAAGAGAGGGGTGCATGCAGCCATGCACACATTTTATAAAATTTGCTGCTGGTCTCCTGAGGGTTACTAACTGGTCTTGAGGGGCAGACACCACCATGAAGGGTTTTAGTGTTTTTTCTAGATATGAGGAGATGCAAGAATTGGGCTCATGAAATCTTATAAAAATGTCTATCTTCTGAAGACCTGCTCTTCCAGTTTTCCCAGAACACAGAGTGCCTCACTCCTGGTCTCCACCCTGAGCTCTGTTCAGGGCATGCTGCGGGTCAGTAGCTGCAGTGGCTCACAATTTAATCCAGGTAGAGGCAGATGGCAAGTACCAAACTCCAGCTCAGAATTCTCAAAACTTTTGTTTTTACATGTCAGCCTCCACTGTGGGCTGTCTGGTTTTTATTAATTCTTTAAATTTCGAAACACTGCCATCCAGAACTGTGTCCGATGATTACAAATTGAGACAAGTTACATCAAAATCTGAAACAAAGTAGCGAGTCTCAAAGACAGTTGAGACTGTGTTGCCTGCCCAAGGTAACTCCAAGCAAAATTAAATTAGTGGAAGTGAAATTAACAGAAAAGGCGTCATAAGCAACTAACTTTTAAAAATTTTTAATTCTCACTGTATTTATTGTATAGTAGTAAGTGCTCAGATGCCACAGCAGACTAAGAAAAACTAAGGCTGGGGAATTTAGGACACAGCATTTTCACCACTGGGGCCCAATTCAATCAATCTCTGGTCTGGGAACTGAGATCCCACATCAAGCCATTGTGCCACCAAAAAAAAAAAAAAAAAAAGAAAGAAAGAAAGAAAGAAAAGCTAGGGCTCATTCATTCCAACAATTTACCAGGCATGAACCATGTAAAAAGTGGCCATATATAACTTAATCTGCCAAACTTTGTAGAGTGAGAGTGTGGTTAGTAAGTAAGCCAAGTCAACAGCCACAAACCTAGTCATATAGCCACTTTAACTGTATACCAAGTACAGTGCTAGGTACTTGGGATTCAAAAGCAATAAGATACAGTCCATATCATCACTTTAGTATAATCAACATACCAGAGATGCTATGAGAAATATATGGATTTTAAAATGGAATCGTAAGAGCTGGAGGAGAGGAGATGGAGGGAAAGCTTTGGAAAGGAGGTGATGTTTGTGTAAGTGATGATAAGGTTTTCTTTAAATAGACTAGGAGATGGAGGTCATCATAGGAGCAGGAGTAACAGGAGACCTAAAGCAGCCCCATCCATAGCAGAATTTGGCTGCCAGGAAGAAGCCTGGCCCAATGGAAAGGGTATGGTGAAGAATACTGGGTAGAAAGATTAATTGTTGTACTGCGTCATGAATAGTCTTTTTGTGGTACGAAGAGAATTTGATTTCTACTGTGGTTTAAACAAGGGGAAACCATCAAATTTTCTAATGTGAGAAATCAAACGACCAGGTTTTCATTTTAAAAGATCTTCTGGCAGGAGTTCCCATTGTGGCTCAGCAGATTAAGAGTCTGGCTAGTATCCATCTGGCATTGTCGCAAGCTGTGGCTTATGTCACAGATGTGTCTCAGATCTTACAGTGCTGTGGCTGTGGTGTAGGCCAGCAGGTGCAGCTCCTATTCGACCCCAGCCTGGGAATTTACATATGCCACACATGCAGCCCTAAAAAAGAAAAAAGTAATAAAAAATAAAATATCTGGCAGCACAACTGGAGGACAGAGATTGGAGACTGGGAGGCCAGTTAAAAGACTAGCAACAGTTCAAGCAGAAGATAATAAGGATTTAAACAAAGGTAATGGTAATGGGAGTGAAAAGAGTCAAACTCCACAATATTGTGCGATTTACTGCTAGGAGGCCAACCAGGTCCTCACAGTAAATATTTGAAAAAAAAATCACCGTGTGCTCATTTCGGGGGTGGGGGGGGTGGGCAGAAAAGGAACGATTTTGAAATAAGCCAGAGGTCAATTCTTAATAAGGCCTGCCCTCAAGGAAAATTGGTTAACCAGAGCCTAAGAGACTAGAGTATTATCAGAGCCTAACTAACCTGAGAGTTCCCTGTGGTCCTTTTCAGTCCAATCCATCCCTGCCCCGGATCAACCACTGACTTCGTTTTCCTGTTAAGGACTGTCTGAAGTTCCAGTACTAGAAACTTATTCTTCTTTGAGTTTTTGTTTTGTTTTTTTGTTTTGTTTTGTTTTGTCTTTTTGGGGCTGCAACTTCGGCACATGGAAGTTCCCAGGCTAGGGGTCGAATTGGAGGTACAGCTGCCAGCCTAGACTACAGCCACAGCAATTCAGGATTCAAGATGCCTCTGCCACCTACACCATAGCTCCTGACAATGCTGGATCCTTAACCCACTGAGCAAGGCCAAGGATCAAACCTGCATCCTCATGGACACTAGTCAGGTTCGTTACCACTGAGCCACGATGGGAACTCCCCTCCCTGAGTTTTTAAATTGATCCCTGGAAGATTCCTCTTTTAAATAAAGTAGGCTATAGAACAAAAGATACTGAATTATAACCTCAATTTTCCCTTTACTTCTCAGTTTTATACTTTCCCTAGATTCTTGTTTCTTCCTATGTAAAATGGAAAAGTTTCAACGGAATCATTTCTAGCGAGGATGTCTTGATAACCAGGTTAGATAAACCAATCTGAATATTTCAAGAGCCAAAGAGTAATTATACATTTATAACTCTGCAGCAGAAGTAAGCCTAAAATTCTAATTTTCTTTGTTTTTAGGCTGAAAATATATGGTTTCACTCATTCTCTGATATTGATATGATTAACTGCTTGTGAGTTCATGATGGAAAGCTCATGGAGGAGACAATTTTGAAAAGGTTTGTAGATATTAAACAGGTTGAGCTCTAGGGTTCTTGTGCATTCAAGGGGATAAAAATGAATAGAGTTGTCTGTCATGCACATCTTGTTGGGGGTAATTGAAAAAATATGTATGATAGTTAGATAAAAACTATTGCATCAGTTTGCATCCCAAATTTGATGACTGTACTGTGGTTACATAAGAGAATGCCCTTATTCTTAAGAAATACTTAGGAAATAATAAGAGGTAAAGAGAAATATAAAAGAATAACTCTTTAAATGGTGCAGAAAAAATAAAGAACATAGACATGCACAATAGAATGATCTTTAAAAGTATAGTTTAAAATTTAGTTTAAAAATTTATTTTACTAAGTAAAAAATATATAGGCATTTCATATATTATTATTGTAATTTTTCTAAAAATTTGAAATTACTACAGTTGAAAGATTTTCTTAATTATATGAGAGTTCCCATCGTGGCACAGTGGAAACAAATCCGACTAGGAACCATGAGGTTGCGGGTTTGATCCCTGGCCTCGCTCAGTGGGTTAAGGATCTGGATCTGCCGTGTAGGTCACAGATGCGGCTTGGATCTGGCGTTGCTGTGGCTGTGGTGTAGGCTTGCAGCCATAGCTCCGATTGGACCTCTAGCCACATATGCCGCGGGTGCGGCCCTAAAAAGCAAAAAAAAAAAAAAGATTTTCTTAAATATATGATCAAAGATTTTAATAATTTAGACTTTTCTTTGTCCAGTTCGTTTGAATTGCTAAGAAATGGCTCTAATCTGTTAAGTAACACCCTGAAGGGGGGCTGCGAAAAATTCCCATGCTGATGCCACATAGTCCCTATGGGTGAATCACATACCGGAAATATCTGTTGTGTAATTCTACTGGGACTCCTGCCTTCTATAAATTTGAGGGCGTCTATCCGAGAAGAAAAGCAGAATTTTCCTGCTACTTAAGTCTGGAATGAAAGAGAGCAAATCAAATGGAAATGTCAATGGGGAAGTCCAGGTCAACTATAATTCCCATTATGACTAAGTGGCATAAAGACTCAGAGTACAGTGACCAAGAGCTGACCTCGGGAGAACTCACAGTCAGATCAGGATTGCTCATTTCCAGGATTCTTTATAAGATTGACTCTGCCATTTGTAAATCTTACTATTTACAATGAACACAAACCTAGATCACTACATACATTTCATTCTTCCAGATAAATATTCAGTACAGCATGTTTCTCAGGTCTGCGTAAGTGTTTATATATTCTTAAGAAATGTAAGTTCAGATAGAGAAACAACTTACCAAGTACAAAGAGAAGGTACATGATCATTTTATTTATTTATTTATTTATTTATTATTTTTTTGTCTTTTTGCCTTTTCTAGGGCTGCTTCTGCGGCATACGGAGGTTCCCAGGCTAGGGGTCGAATCAAAGCTGTAGCCACCGGCCTACGCCAGAGCCACAGCAATGAGGGATCTGAGCCTCGGCTGCAACCTACACACAGCTCATGGCAACGCTGGATCCCTAACCCACTGAGCAAGGCCAGGGATCGAACCCGCAACCTCATGGTTCCTAGTCGGATTCGTCAACCACTGCGCCACGCTGGGAACTCCTACATGATCATTTTAAATATGAGTGTCAGACTAAAAATCTTGTATGTTCATTAGCTGCCTTGGATTTCTTAGCTCTGGAAAATAGTGTATTCTTCAAAGGCTACCAATTTTCATTAACTGGGAAGTAGAAACAACACTGATTTCCTTCAAACCTGTTCAAAAGGCAGGCATACTTTGAAGTGAAAAAAGAGAAATATTAGAAGTTGTCTGGCATTCTTCTCATAGCCCCTGGGCTCCCTAATATTTTATATTACAGCATTATTCACAGTAAAAAAAAAAAAAAAAAGTCACTACATTATGAGTTAATTCATTGCAAATAATGATGAATACAAATTTATCTCATGTTATGGACCATATGATTTTGAGCAAATAATGTATCTCTTTGAGCTTCAGTTTCGTTATTAAATAGAACTTCTTTAGAAAGGCAAGCAGAACAGTAAGAGATATGGAAACCATATGACTTAGAGAATGGTTAAGGGAAATGAGGTACCATTACACACCTAAAAGATTGACCAAAATCCAGAACATTGACCACACCAAATGTTGATGAGGGTGTGGAGCAGCAGGAACTCTTATCAATTGCTGGTAGAATGCAAAATAGTACAGACATTTTGGAAGATAGTTTGATGGTTTCTTAAAAAACGAAACACACTTTTACTATACAATCCAGCAGTTTCTCTCCTTAGTATTTACCCTCAGAAGTTGACATCGTACGTCCACACAAAAACCTGCGCACAGGTGTTTATAGCAGCTGTATTCATAGATGCCCAAACTTGGAAGTAGCCGAGGTGTCTTTCAACAGGTGAATAGGTAGTTTAGCTGTGGTACATGAAGACAATGGAATATTTTTCAGCACTAAAAATAATGAGCTATCGAGTCATGAAAAGATATGGAGGGACTATATATACGTATTACGAAGTGAAAGAAGCATTCTGGAAAGGCTACATACTGCATGATTCCAACTATGGCATTCTGAAGAAAGCAAAATTACGGAGACAGAAGGAAGATCAATGAATGCCAGGGAAGGGGAAGGTTAGGGAGGAGGGGTTAGCAGAGATGACTAGGCAGAGCACAGAGGACTTCTGGTGCAGTGAAAATATTCTGTAGGATATCATAATGATGGATACATATCATTATACATTTGTCCAAACCCATAGAGTGCACAATACCAAGACTAAACCTGATGTAAACCATGGACTTTGGGTGATGATGATGATGTATCAGTGTAGGTTCAACAATTGTAACAAATACCACTGTGGTGTGAGATATTGATGGTGCATGTCATGGGGGCAGGAGACGTATAGGAAATCTCTGTACCTTCCCTTCAGTTTTGCTGTGAACCTAAAACTGGTCTAAAAAATGCTCTAAATTTTACAAAAAGTCTGATGCATTAGAAACAAACTTGAACGGCAATTAATGTCCTTAAGTAAATTGAAGTTTTAAATTTTAATTTTATTCTCCACTACCCTTGAGGGAGAAAACTTTCAAAAAAGCTAAAAAAGAAAATAAAATCACCCCTCCCCCATTTCACTAACCGGATTGCCTACAGATTTCTTCTGAAAGATTCTTTTGTTCCCTACACCCACTAACTTTTCTGGGTGTTCTTTAATGCTGCCCCCTACGCAGGAAAAGTCTTTGCTTTCTTAACCCACAAGCTAACTCTCTGTCCTCTTTCAAATTCTCCCTCAAGAGCATGCTTGGAGAAATTCTAACTCATTTCTAAAACTTTGCTTACAAAAGAGCGTACATCTAATATCATTTGTAAGAATTGTGATTGCTTTTCTTGTCTTTTTTTTTAGTGGGTTATACAGGTCATATCCTTTTTGTGACTTTTTTTTTTTTTTGGCTCTTTTCTAGGGCCGCACTCAGGGCATATGGAAGTTCCCAGGCTAGGGTTCGAATCGGAGCTACAGCTACAACTGCCAGCCACAGCAACACCAGATCCGAGCCCTTTCTGTGACCTACACCACAGCTAATGGCAACACAGGATTCCAGACCCACTGAGTGAGGCCAGGGATTGAACCTGCATCCTCATGGATACTAGTCAGATTCATTTCCACTGTGCCACAACAGGAACTCCATTTTGTGACAGATTTAATGAACTAAGTATTTATAAGGATAATGATTATTAAGTTGTTTTTTTTTTTTCTTTTAATGGAGACAGCATTGGATTGAATGTCAGTAGTCTCTCTTGTTTGGGGATACAGCGCTTTAAATTTTGGTCCTCTCTTTCTCATGTGTAAAATAAGTGGAATAGATTCTGACCTCTCTATTTTTATTTTTTTTTCTTTTTTCTTTTTAGGGCCACAGCTGTGGCACGTGGAAGTTCCCAGGCTAGGGGTCGAATCAAGGGCTGCAACTG
Organism: Phacochoerus africanus; assembly: GCF_016906955.1. Classification (NCBI taxonomy): domain Eukaryota; kingdom Metazoa; phylum Chordata; class Mammalia; order Artiodactyla; family Suidae; genus Phacochoerus; species Phacochoerus africanus. The sequence continues at coordinate 27,296,505 of NC_062545.1, forward strand.
CTGACCTACACCACAGTCACAGCAACACCAGATCCAGGCTGTGTCTGTGACCTATACCACAGTTCATGGCAGGCAACATTGGATCCTTAACCCACTGAGCAATGCCAGGGATTGAACCCACATCCTCATGTATACTGGTTGGGTTCATAACCCACTGAGCCGCAATGGAAACTCCCAATTCTGACCTCTTAATATAATGACTCCAAGGCTTATTATGAAGAAAAGTTATTGTAATTGAAGGTTTTTTAATTCAAAGTAAGACCACCATAAACCTGTAGCCATACTTTATCCCAAAACTTAGATCTGTATTTCATAGACAACAGAACAACATTTCCTGTTAGAGGTGAGTTGATTTTAGGTAGTGTGACAACCCAAAGCTTAATTCAGAAAGTAGATGTTGCTGAAATCATGCTCCTCAAGAAGTAGATATAGTGATGGCCAAAAAGCACATGAAAAAATGCTCAACATCACTAATTAATAAAGAAATGCAAATCAAAACCACAATGAGGTATCATCTCACACCAGTCAGGATGGCCATCATCAAAAAGTCACAAGCAGGAATTCCTTTGTGGCACAGTGGGTTATAGATCTGGCATTCTCACTGCAGCAGTTCAGGTGGCTGCTATGGTGCAGGTTCAATCCCTGGCCCAGGAACTTCCACATGCCTGGGTGCAGCCAAAAAAGTCTGCAAACAATAAATGCTGGAGATAGTGCAGAGTAAAGGGAACCCTCCTACACTGTTGGTGGGAATGTATATTGGTACAATCACTATGGAAAACAGTATGAAGATCTTTAAAAAACCAAATATAGAACTACCATATGACCCAACAATCCCACTCTTGGAAATCTATCCCAAGAAAACCATAATTTGAAAAGATACATGTACCCCAATGATCACTGCAGCACTATTTACAATAGCCAAGATATGGAAGCAACCTAAATGTCCAGGGACAAAGGAATAGATAAAGATGATATGGTACATATACACAATGGAATATTACTCAGCCATAAAAAAGAATGAAATAATGCCATTTGCAGCAACATGGATGGACCTAGAGATTATCATACTAAGAGAAGTTAAAGAAGGACAAATATTATATGATATCACTTAGATGTGGAATCTAATAAAAATGATACAAAAGAACTAATTTATGAAACAAACAAACTCACAGATTTCAAAATAAAACTTGTGGTTACCAAAGGGGAAACCGGGGTCAGGGGAGGGGAGGAATAAATTGGGAGGATGGGATTAACACATACACACAACCATATGTAAAATAGATAAGTAACAAGGACCTATGGTAGTACAGGGAGATCTACTCAGTGTTCTGTAATAACCTATACAGGGATGAAAGAATGGATACATGTATTTGTATAACTGACTCACTCTGCTGTATATCCGAAACTAATACTACAATAAATTTTTTAAAAAGAAGTAGAAACAGTGCCACAAAATTGAGACATAAAATGGTCTTGAATTGGTTTTCTTTAAATTCTTGCTACTTATTTTTAAGATCTTCATTCCAAATTTTAAAAATATGCAGACATTTTCTTGTGTGTATGCATTACAATTGAAAAAATACATGTAAAAAGTAGTCAAAGTGTACAGTGAGAAGCAGTCTCCTTCTCACTCTTTTTCAATGCCCCTCCTCAGAGAGAGATGTATTGTTTACAAAAAAAAAAAAAAGGAAAGTGCAGAACAGGGCTTTACTATGCCACCATTTGTGTTTTCAAAATGTATGAATGTGTGTATATGTCCTACTATTAAATTCATAGAATATCTCCAAAAAGAAACGCAAGGAAACTGATAATAGTGGTTGCGCTGGGAAGAAAGAATGGAACCAGTAGGAGACAAGATGGAATCAAGATTTACTAGTTATTGGATACTTTTTTATCTTTATTTATTTATTTATTGTCTTTTTGCCTTTTCTAGGGCTGCTCCTGTGGCATATGGAGGTTCCCAGGCTAGGGGTCTAATCAGAGCTGTAGCTGCTGGCCTACACCACAGCCACAGCCACGCCAGATCCAAGCCTCATCTGTGACATACCACAGCTCACCCCAACACTGGATCTGTAACCCACTGAGCAAGGCCAGGGATCGAACCCTCAACCTCATGGTTCCTGGCCTGATTTGTTTCCACTGCGCCACAATGGGAACTCCGTTTTTTTATTATTATTATTAATTAATTTAGTCTTTTTATCCGTTATTACATATGTAAAAATCTAAAATAATTGATACTCAAAAAATATAATATTTTTCTCATACAAAATGTCCAGATTTAGTCAATTCAAAGTCCAGAGCCATGTCTGCACCCTACACCACAGCTCATGGCAACGCCAGATCCTTAACCCACTGTGGAAGGCCAGGGATCTAACCCGCAACCTCATGGTTCCTAGTCAGATTCGTTAACCACTGAGCCATGACGGGAATGCCTATCTTTTAATTTTATACCATATGCAACTATAAGTTTAAAATTCCCACAATATATCTTGAGGCCATTCCATAGCCACACATAGTTTTATCCCATGCTTTTTAACCATTCAGACATTCTTAATCTACTTGAAATTATGTATAATCAGTCTTACCCAAAATAATATTGCTGAGCTCAGGCTTTGGAACCAAGCAGATCTAGGTTGAAATCTAGGCTCTATCACTATAAGTTCAGCTGTGGGCAAAGCACTTCATTTCAATTTCCTTCTCTGTAAATGGTTGTAATAATACCCTTAAGGGCTGTTGTAAAGATTTAATGAGCGAATTATGCAAAGGACCTGGTATTATGCCAGTCAAGTAGTAAATGCTCAGTAAAGTTTAAATTTCTTTCTCCCTTGGCTTTTTAGTTATTTGAAAAAGTTTACTAAATGCCTATATTAGAATATTATTTTGTTATTATTGCTTTTAATTATTGCTCTCTTTGTTTTTGTGGTAGTCTTCTGCTCTTAAGAAATAAACACTGGAGTTCCCGTCGTGGCGCAGTGGTTAACGAATCCAACTAGGAACCATGAGGTTGCGGGTTCGGTCCCTGCCCTTGCTCAGTGGGTTAACGATTCGGCATTGCCGTGAGCTGTGGTGTAGGTTGCAGACGCGGCTCGGATCCCGCGTTGCTGTGGCTCTGGCATAGGCCGGTGGCTATAGCTCCGATTAGACCCCTAGCCTGGGAACCTCCATATGCCGCGGGAGCGGCCCAAGAAATAGCAACAACAACAACAACAAAAAAGACAAAAAAAAAAAAAAGAAATAAACACTGAAGGAGTTCCTGTTGTGGAACAGCAGAAACAAATCCAACTAGTAACCATGAGGTTACAGGTTCAATCCCTGGCCTCCCTTAGTGGGTTAAGGATCTGGCTTTGTTGTGAGCTGTGGTGTAGGTTGCAGATATGACTGGAGTCTGGTGTGGCTGTGGCTGTGGTGTAGGCTGATGGCTATGGCTCCAATTTAACCCCTAGCCTGGGAACTTCCATATGCAGCCCTAAAAAGCAAAAAAAAAAAAAAAGAAAGAAAGAGATATGAAAAGTAAGTGTTAAATGGGCTAAGATCGTGTATCCCCTGAAAGGAAGCTGCTTTTTTTTTTTTTTTTTCCAGGTAGTTAAATGAGGAAAATGAGAGCATGGAGGAGTTAACCAGTCTTCTGGTCAACCAAGCTATCCACTCTGAATAATTTAGACCCCAAAGGAGGAAGCTCTTTGAGACATTAACATATAGCATGAGTAATTTGTCTACTGTGTTGCCGTAAATATGGAGAAATGGATTCTAGAACAGGGCTGTCTGTGTTACTTTTTGTGATGGTCTGAATTGTGCCCGCTTTACCCCCAGTTTAAATACTGAAGCCCCAAGCCCCAGTGTGACCATATTTGGAGATAGAGTCTTTAGGGAGGTAATTAAGGTTAAATGACGTCGCAAGGGCGGGCCCTAATCCAAAGGAACTGGAGTCCTTCTAAGAAGAGGAAAAGACATCAGAGTAGGAGTGTACCGAGAGTGGCCAGGAGGAGACCTCTCAGCAGAAACCACATTTGCCAGTGCCTTGATCATGGACTTCTGGTCTCCAGAACTGTGAGAACATAAATGGCTGTTGTTTAAGCCACACACTCTGAGGTATCTTGTTAGGCAACCTGAGTAGGAATTTTCCCCCAGCTCAGGACACGTGGAAAAGGTGCTGTTGCTTTTGTTAATATGTACTCCTGTCTTCAATAAAAAGTGTTTCTAAGATTAAAAAAAAAAAAAGGTATAGATAGTACAAATTCAGAATCCTTTTAAGAAGTTATTTAGTGATTATTCTAGCGGTTAAAGAAAATGCTATGACAGTAATTGAATTTTTTTTTTTTTTTGTCTTTCCTAAGGCCACACCCGTGGCATATGGAGGTTCCCAGGCTAGGGGTCTGATCAGAGCTGTAGCCGCCAGCTTATGCCACAGCCATAGCAACATGGGATCTGAGCCACGTCTGCGACCTACACCACAGCCCACGGCAACACCGGATCCTTAACTCACTGAGCAAGGCCAGGGATCAAACCCCCAACCTCATGGTTTCTAGTTGAATTTGTTAACCACTGCACCACGACGGGAACTTGAATTTTTTTTTTTAATGACCACACCTGCAATGTATGGAGGTTCCCAGACCAAGGGTCAAATCAGAGCTGCAGCTGGGGCCAACAACACAGCCATACTAACAGCAGATTTGAGTGGCATCTGTGACCTACACCACACTTTTGGATCCTTCACCCACTGAGTGAGGCCAGAAATTGAACCTCATTTTCAGGAGACATTAAGTCCTTAACCCACTGAGCCACAGTATGAAGTCCACTGATTGAACTTAATCACCTTCATTTTACAAATTAGGAAATTCAGGCCAAAAGGAAGGAAGTGAGCTCTTTCACAACTGAGCCAGAACTGAGCGTAATTCAGGTGCCCAGAGCTCTTGCCAGTACACCCACATCATACTGAAGATTAAAATATATGTGACAAGGACTGTTGTTTATCCAATGTCCATTCTTTCCTTCTTCCCTGGTAATAAACCCCCTAAATTGTTGGCTGCATATATGTGCTCAGGTTTAAAGTTAGCATCCAGGCTACCTGACAGATATCTCTTCTCTTAAGTGGATATAGTTGGGTGAAGCTTCTAGAAAAGCTATTTTAAAAGAGCTGATTCGTGTGAAGTCATGCTCTTTCACCTGCACTCCCCTCCTTCCAGCTGCCTGCAGTATGGACATGATGGCTGGACATCATCAGCCACTTTCTGATTATGAGGTGATCCTGAGCATGAAAGCTATGAGATATGGCTGAGAAAGAACAAATATTGAAGGAGTCATGATCCTAGGTGATAATGGAGCCACACGTGGCGCCTTGGATTGATTAATCTGGACATATTTTATACGAGAAAAAGATTATATTTTTGAGTATCAATTATTTTAGATTTTTACATATGTAATAACTGGATAAAAAGACTAAATTAATTAATTTTTTAAAAAAAATGGAGTTCCCGTTGTGGCGCAGTGAAAACGAATCAGACCAGGAACCATGAGGTTGCTGGTTCTATCCCTGGCCTCCCTCAGTGGGTTAAGGATCTGGTGTTGCCATGAGCTGTGGTGTAGGTCACAGAGTCGACTTAGATCTGGTGTTGCTGTGGCTGTGGTGTAGGCCGGCAGCTACAGCTCCGATTAGACCCCTAGCCTGGGAACCTCCATGTGCCGCGGGTGCGGCCCTAAAAAGGCACAATTATTTTAAAGAAATAAATTTTTAAAATAATTGGAGTATTTGTTCCATGAAGACAGGAATCTTTGCCCATTATGTTCACTGGTATATCCCTGGGACCCAGCATAAGCATTCAGGAAATATTGTTATTTAGTGACTGCAGCATAATACAAGCCCAAACTTTCACTGTAGTTTTTGTAATCGTGCAAAGAGTAAACTAGGAAAATGCTGGGGTTTTTTGCAACACTAAAGAGAAGTTAATAAAATATTAATGTGTGCAAACACAGAACAGCTGGAAACTTGGCCAGGAGTGGCGCAAAAAGATTTATCCAGTCTAAGCTTTAAATGATGTGGTCTCTCTGGAAAGGATAAAGGCTGGTTCCAGCTGGGGTAAATTGTTTATGCTCATCCTGATCATGGAAAAAAATTCTAAGGAGCTCTGAGATACTAGCCACTCCTTCGCTAGCAACACATGACTATAGCATTGTGAAGTATTTCATCCCACAGGCTAGGTTTTCTGGAATAAAAACAGTTAAATATATAAATAAATACACTACACTGGATTTTAGGCACCTCAAAGTCAAGTTCAGGTCTAAATTGTTTGTCCAGAATCTTAAAGAATGCTCAGTGTACAGTAAGTCTTCAATAAATGACAACTCGAGTTGAATTGGAAAATTAAGGGAGTTCCCATTGTGGCTCAGTGGTAATGAACCCAACTAGTATCCATGAGGACGTGAGTTCAATCCCTGGCCTTGATCAGTGGGTTAAGAATCTGGTGTTGCCGTGAGCTGTGGTGTAGGCCAGCGGCTACAGCTCTGATTTGACCCCTAGCCTGGGAACTTCCATATGCCACAGGTGTGGCCCTAAAAAGATAAAAATAAAAGAAAATTAACGCATAGGAGACGTGAAGTATTTATCTTCTCTGCTCTCTCCCCTCCCTTCTCTTCACACTCCTCCCCACTCCCCACACCTGTACTCTCCAAGTGGCGCCCAGGTCTGCTAGGGGTATCGATGGAAATAGCATTAAGGACCACGTGAAATGTATTGCCTGGGATCTTTTAAATTAATTATTTGAAGATTCCTCTTTTATTTTTTATTTTTTTTATTTTTTGCCACATTTGCAGCATGCAGACATTCCCAGTCCAGGGATTGAATCTGAGCCACAACTGTGATCTGAACTGCCTCAGATCCTTAACCCACTGTGCCACAGTGGGAACTCCGAAGATTCTTTTAAATGCCAGGAAGCGATGGGACAAAGAATACTGAGCTTTAATCTCAACTTACCCTTTAATTCTCAATTCCATACCTTCCCTAGATTTTTATTTCTTCCTATATAAAGGAAAAAGTTTTGACTGGATCACTCATTTCTAGCTAGGAGGTCTTGAAGACGCTAACAAGGTTAGAGATGTTTAAATGTTTCAAAAGCCAAACAGGAATTGCACATTTGTGATTCTTCAGCAAAGGCCAGACTAAAATTCTAATTTTCTTCATTTTTTGGCCAAGATGATATGAATGAAGTTGATATAAACTCCTAATTAACTGCTTATGAAATCATTACATTTCTGGGGATCACAGAGGAAAAATTTTGAAACGTTTTATAGGTATTAAATAGGTCATTCTCTAAGGTTCTGCACAGCCAAGACTAACCCACAGAGCTGCTCTGTCAGGCACTCCTTATTGTGACTCTTCTTGCAGCTTTATTGGGATCTAATTGATAAATAGAAATTGTGTGTGTTTATACATGCTTTGCTATAGTATACATTGTGAAATGATCTCCACAATCAAACTAGTTAACAACATATCTATCTCTCACACTGTGTGTGTGTGTGTGTGTGCATGCACGCATGTGTGAACACTTAAGATCTATCCTCCTAGCACATTTCAAGTATACAATACAGTATTGTCAACCATAGTCACCATGTTGCACAATAGGTCTCCAGAACTATTCATCTTGCATAACTAAAACTTTGCATCCTTTGACCAACATTTCCCCATTTCCCCTACCCTGGCCCCTGGCAACTACCATTCTGCACTGTGCTTCTATGAGTTCAACTACTTTAGATTCCACATATGAGTGAAACCATGCAGTATTTGTCTTTCTGTGTCTGGTTTACTTCATTTAGCATGGCGTAGCAAATCACAGGCTTGCTCTCTTCTTAAAGGCCGAATAATATTCAGGTCATTTGAGGCCCAGCAGAGAGACCATTTTCAGCACTTGGAACACTTAGAGCATCAGCTGAACTTATAAAGAGCTCTCTTTAGTGTTATGCTTGTCCACTATCTGTCCTCATCATTATTTCAGAGCACTAGGTTTCTCACAGTAAGACAGAAAATGTTTTCATCTAAACATTCATTAAATCTCAGAGTTGTGGGAGTTCCCATCGTAGCTCAGTGGTTAACGAATCCGACTAGGAACCATGAGGTTGCGGGTTCGATCCCTGCCCTTGCTCAGTGGGTTAAGGATCTGGCATTGCCGTGAGCTGTGGTGTAGGTCGCAGACATGGCTCGGATCTGGCATTGCTTTGGCTCTGGTGTAGGCTGGCGTCTATCGCTCCGATTAGACCCCTAGCCCGGGAACCTCCATATGCCTCAGGCAGCGGCCCTAGGAAAGGCAAAAAGACAATAAATAAATAAATAAATCTCAGAGTTGTGTAACTTATAAACTTGGCCAATGCCGTGGAAGACTAAAATAATGTAGGTGGATATGGCTAGATGTCAGGTTTCTGTAAGGATCTACAATTATATTTAAATTGTTTTGCTTTTATAGCTGCTGTGGCAACCTCATCCAGACTGCAAATATTTACCAGCCCACCTCTTTTTTGAAACTAGTTCATCTTTCCCAAGGAGATGGTCAGGAAGTAAAATAATTGGAAATACATTATCCTAGGAAAATGAACAGGTTGCTATGTTTAAGGCTGCATATGGCAGTTATAGGAAAGAATTCCAAAAAAAGGACAGAACCTTTCTTTTTTCCTTTTAGTTCTGCGCAGCATTGTACTGGGCACGTGGTAAGGCTTTACTCAATTTTTGCTGGAGGGTAGTGTAATCATCATTTAAACACCTTAACATTATCTCCAAATGTGATGGATACTTGGACTTATATACTTTAAACGCCCTTCAGGCTCTGAGAGTCCATAATTGCCAGTATTATTTATTGTATATCACTCACCACTTATTATTTTAGTTATACTTTTCTGTTATAAGTTTTAAAATCTTGTAGGAATGCAAAATGATGGCGTCAATATGCAAAATAGCATAGCATTTCCTCAAAAAATTAAAGGATTGCCCAGCCATTCCAATTCTGGGTGTATACCCAAAAGAATTGAGAGCAAGAACTCAACAGGTATTCGCACACCCACGTTCACTGCAGCATTATTCACAACAGCAAAAAGGTGGAAGCAACTCAAGTGTTCATAAGTCGAGGAATGACTGAAAAAAAGGCAGTATATACATGTAATGGAATACTATTTAGCCTTAAAAAGGAAGGGGATTCTGACACAGGTTACTACATGGTTGAATATGGAGAACCTTATGCTAAGTGAAATAAGCCAGCCACAAAAGGACAAGTATTGTATGATTTCATTTATATGAAGCACCTAGAGAAATCGAATTCATAGGGACAGAAAGTAGAATGGTGGTTGTCAGGGGTGAGAGGAGGGGGGACTAGAGTGTTAGTGTTTAATGGGTATGGAGTTTCAATATGGGAAGATTAGAAAGTTCAGGATATGGATGCCAGTGATGGTTTCACAGCAATATAAATGTGCTTAATGCCACTGAACTGTACACTTAAAAATGGTTAGAAGGGGAAGTTTCTGTTGTGTCTCAGTGGGTTACAAACCCAACTAGGATCCATGAAGATGCAGGTTGCATCCCTGGCCCCACTCAGTGGGTTAAGGATCCAGTGTTGTCACTGCTGTGGCTTGGGTTGGATCCCTGGCCCAGGAACTTCTGCATACCATGGGCATGCCCCCCAAAATGGTTAGAATGATAAGCTTTATGATATATGTATTTTACCATAAAGAGATTTCAGAATCTTAACGAGAATATTGATCTACAACATACATTTTATATAGAAAGAAAAGTAAAAATCTGTGAGGGATTGACATAATTTGAACATAGAAAATGCATTTAATCATTTTTCTTGTCTTCTGGAAGGACAGAGCTTTTAAGAGCATAGGACTTCAGAATCAGGGATTTGGGACTGACTCAGGCCTTGGACTTTTTACTTGTTTAATGAGGAGAGTCTGACATCTATTTGTCCACTTTGAGTTCTGGGGCAGGATTAACATTTGAGGTGAGCTGCACATGTAATGACAGACTTTTGATTATCCACTAGATAAATGGAGTAAATGGATGGGTTTATCCCTTAAATGGATATTGGCTCAAATGAATAAATGGCTGGATAATGAGTGTTCCTTCTGTAGGCTCAAATCAATAAAACAATCTGGGTATGATAAGTTGGCCTCCTGAAGTCTCCATAATGATAAAATTTCCCCCAAAGAGTTATTGTAATGATTAAATGAGGTAACATGGGTAATTATAAACACTCATTTAGAAGAGGCTATTATTTTATTTGTGTGTTTTCTAGCCTAGCTCAAGTACTAACCTTAATTTCTCAAGGTATATTAATCCCATTTAGGTCTTAATTCTTTCCCTTAATATTTTTCATCCTTTCCAAGGAATGGGGTTTCCCATTGCTGTTAGGATTTTGCCCAGTGTTTCATTCATGTGTTCCCTGGAAAGAATTTAGAAAAATTATGAATGCCATGCAAGTTTTAAGTTGCCTTCTGGAATATTTTCTCAAAAGTTTAAATAGCTGCAAATGATGTAATTTCAAGCTTATTGAAAAATAATGTTATTTTAAAATTCAAAATATTTTGTCATTTCTAAGTATGTCCAATGGATTCTAAAAAGAAAAAATAGCCATTTGATTCACAATTACTCTATATATTACCTAGTGCTATGTAACAAATTGTCCCTAAACTAAGCAATTGAAGACAAACCATGTGTTTTCTCATAGAGTCTCTGGAGCAGATCACTCAAGATCTCTAACAAGATCGAAATCTGGGGTTCAGCCTGTGCTCCAGTCTCATTTAAAGCCATCAACAGATGAATGGGTGAAGAAGATGTGGTATAAGTATGCAATGGAATACTATTCAGCCATAAAAAAGAATGAAACAATGCCATTTGCAGCAACATGGATGGACCTAGAGATTATCATACTAAGTGAAGTAAGTCAGAAGAGAAAGAAAAATACCACATGATATCACTTATTTATGGAATCTAAAATAGGACACAATGAACATATTTACAAAACAGAAACAGACTCACAGACATGGAGAACAGACTTGTGGTTGCCTAAGGTGAAGGAGGGTGAGAGAAGGATAGACTGGGAGTTTGGGATTAGCAGATGGAAACTATTATATACAGAGGGATAAACAATAATGCCCTACTGTACAGCACTGGGAACCATATTTAATATCCTGTGTAAACCATAATGGAAAGGAATCTGAAAAAAGATATAAATCTGCATAACTGAATCATTTTGCTGTACAGCAGAAATGAACAACATTGTAAATCAACTATATCACAATCAAACAAAATTTTTAAAAAAGACTTGAATAAGAAGGATCTGCTTCCAAGTTCTCTCATGTAATTGTTGGCAGGATTCAGTTCCTATTGGGCTGTTGGACTAAGTGCCTGGTTTCTTGTTGGCCAATGGCTGGAATCCTCCCTCGGTTCCATGCCACCTGGGGCTTTCCATAAGGCAGTTCACAAAATGACAATTGGCTTCCCTTAGTGAGGGAAGAGAGGGCAAAAGATGATGAAAAAGATGGAGAACACAGTCTTTTGGTAACCACAGTCTTTTTCTAATGTTGGAAGCTGCAGCCCATCACTTTAGCTGTCTTCTCTTTGTTAGGAGTGAGACATTAGGTCAAGCCCACTCTCAAAGGGATGGGATTACACAAGGAACTAAATACCAACAGGAGGAATAACTGGGGGCCATTTTATAGAGGCTGCCTATCACTATTATTATCAATTTTTAAAAAATGTGTGAAGATCATCTTTAAATGATAGATTTTATCATTTCTTTTTCTCCTTTAACTCATGATTCCATTCTATTATTTTCCTCTGAATCTTGTCCTAATGTAATATATATTTAAACTTGGGATTATTTTCTTGATTTCCTTATTATATATCACTATAAGAAAGTATGCATATAAACTAATTTTTTTTTGCTTTTCAGGGCCACACCTGTGGCACATGTAGGTTCCCAGGCCAGGGGTCCAATCAGAGCTACAGCCACCGGCCTACACCACAGCCATAGCAACACCAGATCCTTAACCCACTGAGTGAGGCCAGGGATCAAACCCGCAACCTCATGGTTCCTAGTCGGATTCATTTCCACTGTGCCATAATGGGAACTCCCCCTATAAACTGAATTTTTAATTAAAAAAAATCTCCTAGGCGTTCCCATCATTGCTCAGTGGTTAACGAACCCGACTAGTATCAATCAGGATGCAGGTTTGATCCCTGGCCTTGCTCAGTGGGTTAAGGATCCTGTGTTGCTGTGGCTGTGGTATAGGTCAGCAGCTGTAGCTCTGATTCAGCCCCTAGCCTGAGAATGTCCATATGCCACCGTCGAAGCCCCAAAAAGACAAAAAAAAAAATCCTCTACAACTATGGTGGTTTACTTATCATTCATCTATTGTCAGTGCTGGTATTATGACTAGCTTTATTTATTTATTTATTTATTTATTTATTTTTGTCTTTTTGCCATTTCTAGGACCACTTCTGCGGCACATGGAGGTTCCCAGGCTAGGGGTCTAGTCGGAGCTGTAGCCACCGGTCTACACCAGAGCCACAGCAATGCGGGATCCGAGCCATGTCTGCAACGTACACCACAGCTCACTGCAACTCCGGATCCCTAACCCACTGAGCAAGGCCAGGGATTGAACCCGAAACCTCATGGTTCCTAATCAGATTTGTTAACGACTGAGCCACGACGGGAGCTCCCATGACTAGCTTTATTGATCAAAACTATGTAAGCATGTAATAAAATTTGATAATTATTAAGTACAACAGGTAAAATGCCATAGGAAATACATTGCTTAATGCAATAGGGTTGTTTATTTTTTTCAGTTAGTTCATTTCCCGTCTCCTGAGTATGACTTATTCTTAGAATGAGTCAGGGCCACTAGTAAGTAAGGGGTTAGTAATGTACATTAATCCCTTATTTTTAGAGGAATCCACATCACATTCCCATTAAAACAATCTGAACATAATAGTTACATAGGAACAGTCACAAATGATTAGAGCATTGGTTCATGAACGATAGAGTCCAAGTAAAAAGTAGTATCGGTTTAGAGTCTCTAACAAACGTTTAGGAAAAGTTAATTAAAATGTTTCCTCTTCAAGTCTGACTAAATGTCATGTAAACAGAAAACACCGACTTCTTCCTAAAAAGGAAAAAAAAAAAATCTGAAATCCTTCCCTCCACCCTAGCAACACAACAAAGACGCATTTATAGAGGGCAAAAAAAATTGTAATTGAGGAAAAACCACATTTCAGTCTTTCCCCCCCCCCCCCCCCGCCCCACAAATTTATAATAAGCGGAAGGACTAGAACTGAGTGATACAGTACAAAGTACATGACTTTCAGGGCTCTTCTCCACTGAAACCATGTGCTTTGGCTCAATATGGACTCCATACAACAGAACCTGGGTACACCTGGGAAGTGAGGCATTCAGCATCATGTTTACATGTGTGACAAAACTGCAGCTTCTGCATTTGGTTATAAAGGACCATAACTTGTGCGATAAAGATGTCTCAGCTCATTTAGGAATAAATGTAGAATGCTTTCATTTTCTGACTGTGTGTGTGTGTGTGTGTGTGTGTGTGTCTTTTTAGGGCTCACCCATGGCACATGGAAGTTCCCAGGCTAGGGGTCTAATTGGAGCTGCAGCTGCCAGCTGCACCACAGCTCACGGCAATGCCTAATCATTAACCCACTGGGCGAGGCCAAGGATCGAACTCACATCCTCAAGGAGGCTAGTCAGGTTTGTTACCACTGAGCCCTGATGGGGACTCCCTCATTTTCTAACTATTGAAACCAAATATTTCTTATCTAATCCCTTTCATGCTGGGTAGCAGGACTGTTGGTTTTTACACAGTCTCCTTCATTTAATTATGGCGCCTGAACACTTAATGAAGTATTGGTGTAACAAAGCTCAGGTCCCGGGAAATGCTGATGGGAATAATGCTACCGAGTACGCAAAAGCAGGTCACACTAGGTAATTCCTTTCAGTCTACAGGTAGTGATTTTAAAAACTCTGCCATTACCACTAATCCTATCTGCTCAACACCCCTTACATCCTCTCTTGTAGCAGCAGACTTCTGCTCTCTCTGCCCCTCACTACACAGCCTGGGTGAAAAACCAAAGCTAAGCCTCTCACAGTCCTCTGATCTAGATACAGTATTGTTCCAGAACTACGCATAACCCTAGCCACACTAGTTATTCCCTGGTATTTTTTTTAAAAAAGTGGAGGTGTGGTTGGTTTACAATGTCGTGTTAATTTCAGGTGCACAGCAAAGAGATTCTTTTCAGATTCTATTCCCTTATAGGTTAACACAAAACATTGAGTATGTTTCCCTGTGCTATACAGTTGGTCCTTGTTGGTTATCTGATTTATGTACAGCAGTGTGTATCCATTAATCCCAAACTCCTAATTTACCCCTCCTCCCCGCCCTTTCCCCTTTGGTAACCAAAAGTTTGTTTTCTGTATCTGTGGGTTTATTTCTGTTTTGTATGTAAGTTCATTTGGCACTTTTTTTCTGATTGCCTTTCACTTTGAGGAGAAGTTAGCCTGAATATCCTAGTGAATATTTTAGAAATAATGGAATTAGAATTACCAGGATATGGGCCTTAGGAAAGTGCTCCTTTCATAAGGAAAGGCTGTGCTTAGTGGCTGTGCTCTACTGGAGTTTGCCCAGCTTCAGGTCAGAAGTAATTAACTTCCCCATAGTCTAAAGCTTAGTATTTCAGAAATTAAAAATCAGAATAAGTCTAGACCACAAAGAGCGAAGAATTGTCCATATTTGAAATGAAGAATTCCAGTGAAACAGAAGGCAGTGAGCTGTTGATGGATTTTAAACATTTATAAATGTTAGACTGGGTTTTACAGCGTGAGGTAATCTGTTCTACAGATAAAAGCTTCTATTCTGTCCAAAAGGGACTTGGAGTACTATGAATCATACGCACATAATAGAAGCCTACTGAACTGGAAATGGCATCCAGAGATCTCAGGACTCAAGAACGATTATCTGAGACTCATGTATTTCAGACATGATTTAATTGAAATTAGGAAGCTTTGATCAGTAAAATACATGAAATATAAAGAACTGGAGGTTGACTACTATACTTGAAATTGCTTTCATCCAGAATGGGGAACTGTGATTGTATTTGTACAAAGCTAAAAGTGGTATAAAATAAACTTTTTAAAAATAATCTTTTCTGACATCAGATGTAAGTTCAAAAAAATAAAAAAGACATTTAATAGGCCACAGAAGAATGGAAACTTCAAAGGGTCTTTAAAAATAAGAAATAGGCAAAGAACTTCAAAGAAATAAGAAAAAAACAACAATATGGTCTAGCTTTAAATGAAAACCTTTGGTTTTACCGAGATGGGCGTTAAACCAACACCCTTTGCCCACTTTTGGTAGAAAAATGATATCCAAATTTCGGGTTTTTTTTCTAACATTCCAAATTTGGGTATTTGTATTAAACATATTTTAAATATCTAAAGAGATAGAATATTCTACAATGAGTCTGTGAAATTTAAATTTTTACCTTAATTTTTAAAAAATAGAATTTATTGTTTTCCTCAGTAGTGACAAGCACAGTTACTAAAAAATACCAAATTGGGAATTGGGATGTGGTATGTTTGATGACATGCACAAATTTGGAATTGTGTGCTAGAATAAGAGTTAAATTTATGTAAATGTAATGAAAATCATGGGGTTTCAAAGGAATGTATTGTGCTTAAAATTTATAAACACATATATTTTGTGAAGTAGTTCAAGCACAAGTTAGAAAAATTGAATTTCCTCAATCTTTAGACATACTTCTGCTTTGGAATTATGGGTAAAGTTTAAATGTTTAGAAATTCATTTTATGAGCTGCGCTATCAGCAGCAGATATTTTTTCTCAGTTTGCTATTTATCTAGTTTGTGATAATCTTTTGTCATAGTCTTTTTATTTTTATGTCATCATTTATCTATTTTCCCTTTTTAGTATTTGAATTTTGAGTCATAGTTCTGAAAGTTTTCTTCACTCCTAAGTTGAAAAGAAGGTACCCATATACAGTTGCATTTTTTATAATTAGATTTCCCATCCATCTGGAATTCTTCTTGGTGTATGGTGTGGGAAATGAATCCAATTTTATCTTTTCCATATGGCTTTGCAGTTATTCCAACACGACTTTTAAAAAATCCTTTTTTTCCAATAATCTAAAAGGCTGTTTTTAATTTTATCCTGACTTTTCCTGTGTAATTTGCTCTATTTCTAGATTTTCTATTCTGTCTCATTGATTTGTCTATAAATGAAGCAGTACTATTAATTTTAGAAACTTTATGTTTTATGGAATTCCCTGGTGGCACAGTGGGTTAAGTATCCAGGGATATCACTGCTAAGGTGAGGATTTGATCCCTGGCCTGGGAACTTCTCTGTGCCATGGGCATGGCCAAAAAAGAGAAAAAGGAAACCTTATGTCTTTAACAACTATAGTGCCATAGAAAATCGCTGTGACTCTGTTTGGGACAGTCACAGCTATTGGGGTTCCCACTGTGGCACAGTAGGTTAAGAATCAGACTGCAGTGGCTCGGGTTGCTATGGAAGTACAGGTTTGAGCCCCAACCTGGCACAGTGGGTTAAAGGATCTGGCATTGCCGCAGCTGCAGCTCGGATTGAATCCCACATCGGAGAACTTTAATATGCCACAGGTGCGGCCATAAAAATAAAAATTAAAAAAAAGTCACAACTACTATTCCTGTGGCACGGCCTCGGCCTGTAACTCCTGGCCTCTGAGGGCTCTTGGTTGCTTCTTCTACTGAGCCTGGATGCCAACCTTGCATTGATGCGCGAGCCCCCAATTCAGTGTTTGGTTTTGGTTGCCAGAGTTGGTTTCCTTTGCTGACGCAAAAACTCTTCCTGTGACCCTAAGTTTGTCGTAATTTGTTTCTCTAAATTAAAGGGATACCTTTAACAGTAAGAATTCTTGGCAAAGTGAGGGAAGAAGAAGGGGACATGCAGACAGTCTGGGGAATGGGGAGTATGTGGGTAGGACAGACTAAATGGATGAGGCCTTGGTCTTCTTTTCACAAAACAGGAAGAGAACCATTTCCCTGTATTAGAACGGCTTTCATTTATTAGGACAGAAATAGAAATTTCAATGTGGGCACCTGTACTTTTAACAGAAGCATATCAAAGTTTATATTAAAAATCATTCCAGCTTGAGGAGTCCTGAGAAGCAACGAGATCATGAGATCACGGCCCTTTCCCGAGGCCAGGCTTGGAATATGACAGAAACATCTTAACTTCCTTTTGGGTTTAGCTACAGGCCTAAAGTTCTACACTAGGCCATAGTTTTCTTTCCAAAATATAAACGGGCTCATATTCCTCCTCTGCTTAAGGTCCTTGAATGCCTCCTTTACTTAGAGGATGAAATTAAATTTAACTTTCATGAAGACACTTGGAAATCTGGCCCCAACCTCAGTTTCTGCACTTGTTTCTTGACTACCATACCAAACAAACAATAGTAGCAGTTGTTGCAGTAGTAGTTTTATAGAAATAATTGCTTCCAGCCTGGGTTCCTGGACTCTTTATTTATTTATTTTGTCTTTTTGTCTTTTTAGGGTTGCACCACATGGCGTGTGAAGGTTCCCAGGCCAGGGGTCTAATCAGAGCTGTAGCCACGGGCCTACGCTACAGCCACAGCAACGCCAGATCTGAGCTGTGCCTGCGACCTACACCTGAGCTCACGGCAACGCCGGATCCTTAACCCACTGAGCGAGGCCAGGGATTGAACCCACAATCTCATGGTTCCTAGTCAGATTTGTTTCCACTGCGCCAGGACGGGAACTCCTCTTAGACTCTTTAATCAAAAGGCATTTAAAAGAGGCCAAATGAGGAATTCAGACAAGGCTTTATTGGAACTCATGCTGCAGCAGGAGTGAGCAAAAATAAGAAACAGATGCTCTTACTGGCTCCCTGAGGGTGGGGGGAGAGCTGGTCCCTTAAATGGAGGAAAGGTAGGGGGGAGTGGTGAGTCAGGCCAGAGGGATGGCTTAGGTGGTGCCATGCGCTGGGATCATGTCTGGTACCCTGCTTTTGCTCCAGGCACCTCAGAAGTGGCAATTGGGTTTTGGCCTTTTAAAATCTGGTTTGTAATTTGCCCCAACTACTCATGCATGCAATTATTTTTTGGTCCCTTAGAGTTTCTTTGTATTCTGTTGCTCCAGATGACACTTGTCCAGGTGAAAGCACTGCAGTAAAGGGTCCCAGGTCCCAGGCTGTTTCATAGTGAGAGCAGCAACAGAGGGCTCGTAGTGGTGGTGGCAGTTGAACTGTTTGACTGTAATTACTATGAAACGATTACCCCTAGCACTCTTTTACATGTACTGGTACTGGAAGTGCCTGCAGTTTTCTAGAATTCAACATACCATCTTATGTGTGTACATTTTTGCATGCTTTTGCACAGGCCAGCATTTCTTCCCATTTACCTGGACTGGAATAGCTGCTACTCCTACTCTTTCTGTATATATTCTACTGCAGCTCAATCTCTCCACACATCTATCTCTCCAAATAGGAGTGAGCTCAATTAGGATCATACTTTATTATCTGTTTAATACTTAGAGCTTTCTATAGTGCCAAAGGAATGAATACAGATCCTTCGAGGTATTATGGCAAATACCTTTCTTTCAATAATAACACTGCTTGGTAGATCTTCTGCAACAATGGAAATGTTGTACACATGTATTGTCTAATAAAGTGGCCACTGGCCACATAGGGCGGCTGTGACATTTTAATTTTAAGCTAAGCTTTTTAAAGCCGTATGTTTTCTTCTTTTTGCTTTTACTTCAACCATCTCCTGGACCTCCTTGTCATTTATCCTTAGGCTTAAATATTTGCTAGACTAAGATGATGCAAAAGAAGAAGGTATATAGATCTGCAACAAAAAACCCAGGTAAAAATATTTTTGTCTAAATATTTTAACAGATTGGATTCCATCATAACTTTTAAGGAGTCATTCAGTATAATGTGTACTTAATTCAATGAAGTCACTTAATTCCTGATATTTTAAGTCTTTTATAAGTAATGTATTATTTTTAAATGGTTTAGAAAAAAAATCAAGGTGAGCTTTTATGCGAAAATATTTGGGCATGTTATTATACACTTACAAGGCTTCTGCAAGAAGAACAGTAGAACAGATTTCTATGCTTGCCTGAGGAGGGTCATTTTACTCCACTTTGGAATTTATGATAACCTTTTTAATTGTTGAAGATCTTAGCCCTTTTGTAGCTGAACTCCAGTAAGTCTGTCCATATTTAAGCATGTATTGAATTAAAAGCTAAAAAGACTGTCAAGCATAAGATGGCTAGATAACAAAGTGGCATTTTGGCATTTTGGTAAAAGGCATTATGAGATTTTACAGGCATATTGAAAGTGTTTTGTTCTTAAACTTATTTAAATCATACCTCTGGGGTTGGAGTTTGGTGGGGGAGGGTCTCTAGTTGCATAGAATTCCCTAGGGTGAATCTGATCCTCCTCGTGGCTACTGGGGGTCGGGGTATGGGGTGGGGGGCGGGGTAGAGCTATTGGATATGCAGAGGAACTGAGGTCATCTTCTAGGAGCACAGACTTCTTGGTGAATTAAGCAATCTGAAACATGATTTTGTACTCAAACAAATTGACATCAATTCTGAAATACATGGCAAACTTCAAGACCAAAGCCACATTCATTCTTGTTGACTTTAACCTCAAATTATTTCCCAAGATTTTGCTCTCTCTGGCTTCTGCTGGAAGAGTTTGGAAACACAGCTACTGTACCCAACTTGCAGAAAAAGAAGTAAGAACAGTCTTTTTATTTTTTTATTTTTTTGCTTTTATTTATTTATTTTTTAGGGCCACACCCTCGGCATATGGAGGTTCTCAGGCTAGGAGTCGAATCCGAGCTATAACTGCCAGCCTACACCACAGCCACAGCAACTCGGGATCCCAGCCAAGTCTGCGACCTACAACACAGCTCACAGCAACAACGGATCCTTAACCTTACTGAGGGAGGCCAGGGATCACACCTGTGTCCTCATGGATACTTGTTAGATTTGTTTCTGCTTTGCCACGATGGGAACTCCAAGAATAGTCTTTTGATATAATATTTTAATTCCAAATTTGATAGACTCTCTCTTCTCATCACCTTTCTTTTAAACTTTATGTGTGGAGTTCCCGTTGTGGTTCATTGAGTTGAGAACTCAACATACTGTCCATGAGGATGTGGGTTCGATCCTGGCCTCGCTCAGTGGCTTAACGATCTGACATTACTGTGGTTGTGGTGTAGTCTGGCAGCTGCAACTCCAATTCGACGCTTAGCCCAGGAACTTGCATATGCTGCAGATGTGGCCATAAAAAGGAAAAGAAAAAAAAAAACCCAAAACTTTACGCAGCTGTTAAATTAACTGGTTTCATGTGCTCCCACCACAATCTTTAAAAAAAAAAAAAAAAAAGGCAGACTGACATTTTCTGATGCAATGGTCTTATCTTCCCATTTCAATAAGGAGCACAACCTCTGGGTTGGAACCCTAGTCTTGTTACTAACTCCTTGCCTGACATTGGGTAACCTTATTCCTCTGGCTTCCTGAGTCCCTCATTATAAAGATGGGAGATGTGAGATATGCATATACAGCAGTTAGCATGGTGATGGGCACTTGCTGTTTTTTCAAATGGAACTATCTCTAAGATATTCGATTATGTTATTACTAGAAAATTAACTTGGCATCAGTTAAGTCACAGTGGTAGTGACTTATTTGTGCAAAAATTAAAGCAAGCCCTTTGCTTGTAGAGTTGCCCACTGTTTAGATTTTACTCACCTGTATCTCTGCTTTTTGGTCCTCTGTATTTTCTGGAATTTTTGACTCTCAGCTTTGGATTCTAGGGCTTTGATGAGATTCATGCCTACTGTGTTTGGTGTGACTATCTCATGATTGGTGATCTGTTTTCCTATCAGGAGTCACATGACAGATATCTGGTTATCTTTCCTTCAGTGATGTTAGTAACTATTGATCATCAGTAACTGGATCCAAATTTACTAAGTTGCAAAATGGTGATATTCTAGCTACCTCTGACTTCTTATATGTATTAGCTGAAATATTTCTAAAAAGATAGCAGTCCCTCATCTACTGTTTGATTACCCAGTATATTTTCACTTTTTATCCATTTCAATTCAGTACAAGGACTGGTATCCCAACTGAATACTTAAACAGCCCATTAGGGCTTTAAAGGATTTTCTATGTAATCTAATTCACCACTCTCTTTTATGGATGAAGAAATAAACTCAAAGAGATTAAATTAGTTTTCTAATTTCTAAAAGCTCTTGTGGAGTTATTAGAGTCTCAATAGGAAACAAGATAATTTGAGGTGGATTTATTTACAAAAAGACCAACTGCAAAGGGAGGGAGAGGTTAAAGGGAAGCTTTAGGGGATTGTGAAGGAATTTGAAACTAGCAGCTTAAGAGCTCTCGTCATTTCTAGGTGCCAAGGACAAGGTGAAGGATGAGTATGAAACTTTGTTAAGCCCTGTACGATCTGCCACCTTGAGAAGAGCAATGACTTCCTATTGAGCAACACGGTCAGCCTGATGGGATTCACCAGTTCCAGTAGCTGACCTTCCTCAGATTCCCTGGGGGGACAAACCCAAACCCAATTGGTAAACAGGAAGCGAGGAAGCCCATTGATTTAACTTATAGATTAGTCTCTGGAGGCGGGAGATTGCAGGGGTGTAAACGGAGAGAACTCAGGAACAGAAGGCCAGGCAGGCTTGGATTCCCATTCAGGTTCCTACTCTACCATCCAACCACGCATTCCAGTGCTGGCCTCCATCCACAGAACTTATATTTGTCAAAATAATTCATGGCCCAGGATGATCTTATCTTCCTCTGGTGAATTTTGTTTGTTGAATGCCTGGAATTACTTTAATCCAATTTCAGAGTTTGAGAATTTTTGTTTTGTTTTTTTTTTCTGGGTTAATCAGGTGTCTAGAGACAGGGTTGCTGTCCATGTAAGTGTCAGTCTACTCCTACACTACATTGTCCTTTCTATTGTCCTAACAGGTGTTGTCAAAAATGCAGTTCAGTCTCCCAGCTGCCTAATTCAGATCCACCAAAATTGCCAGGCCAAAAGCAGCCTCTACTGTAGGCACACCCTCTGAATCCCTGGCCTTTCTTCCAGAATCTGGCCAGATATTTCATTAATTCTTTGATGCCTTTATTTTAAATTTTGTCTAGCATTCTTAGTCTTCTTCAGTGAGAAGGTTCATCAGTATTACTTAAGCTGTCATAATCAGATGCAGAAATCTCTCCCTTATATTTCTCTAGCTTTTTATTGGGAAATTTTTTTGGGTCTTTTTGCTATTTCTTGGGCCGCTCCCTCGGCATATGGAGGTTCCCAGGCTAGGGGTCGAATCAGAGCTGTAGCCGCCGGCCTACGCCAGAGCCACAGCAATGCGGGATCCGAGCCGCGTCTGCAACCTACACCACAGCTCACGGCAACGCCGGATCGTTAACCCACTGAGCAAGGCCAGGGACCGAACCTGCAACCTCATGGTTTCTAGTCAGATTCGTTAACCACTGCGCCACGATGGGAACTCCGGGAAATTTTTTTTTGCCCTACCAAAAGTTATTCTCAAAGGTGTCCCAAGGACAGTCTCTAAGTGGAAGTGGGATGGACTCTGAGTGAGAATACCATTTTGATCAGCAAACTTCAGTTCTGCTGCCCTGCTTTTTTAAAGTGTAAAGATGTCATGGACTCTTTGCAATATTATAATTCATTGACTATGATTTAATCTTTGCCAAAAGCCTCTAGGAAAGCCTGCTATTTGTGGTAAAGAGCTAAGCTATATGTTACTTCTCCAGTTCCTGAATTCCTTTTTTCCCCGATGCAGAATGCCAAGTTGTGAGCTTACAATGAACAGTATAATCCCTTCAGTTCTTAATTAAGATCATAGAACCAGAAAGCATTATATCTGACATAATTATTTCAGATTCCTCTGAAATTCCTTCACTGAATTAATATTCAATATTATGTTCTTAGCTTTAAAAATACGAAATCCAAATTTAAAGAACACATATAATTTTTATAAATCCACTTTTGATTGCCCTGTATTGCCCAGTGTCCTCTATATCAAATTCTATGTAATAAACCTTTATAGAATTCAGTGCCAAGTTAAGACTTGACTCTTCATATGAATGTGTCCTTTTCTGTGTTTTTATTTTGGCAGCCAAAACACAGACCTAAATTTCTCAATTGATTGAGTTCTTAATTTACCCCAGCTGCTTGATACCTCTTTTAATTGGCTTCCTTATTGATTTCTAGTAATTTAAAATTATATTTACCTTGCTTTGTGTGTGGCATTAAATCCCACTTGTCTAAAGCTGCAGAGAAAGAAGGAAGCTTGTTAGCTAAAGCAAAAGCAAGCTAGGAGCTAGGAGTGTCTCCTACTACCAGGAGACCCATACTCATTTCAGGTTTAAAATTCACCATTTTGCCTCTTCAAGAAGAAACCTGAAAGCTCAAGATAGGCAAAGCAAGTCACAAGGCCAACTCAGGGTCAAAGAGTGACAGACACTCCACCTCTTGATGGGAGAAGCTGCAAAGAATTTGTAGCCATTTAAAATGGTCATGGGGAGTTCCCGTCGTGGCGCAGTGGTTAACGAATCCAACTAGGAACCATGAGGTTGCGGGTTCGGTCCCTGGCCTTGCTCAGTGGGTTAACGATCCGGCATTGCCGTGAGCTGTGGTGTAGGTTGCAGACTCGGCTCAGATCCCGCGTTGCTGTGGCTCTGGCGTAGGCCGGTGGCTACAGCTCCGATTCAACCCCTAGCCTGGGAACTTCCATATGCCGCGGGAGCGGCCCAAGAAATAGCAACAACAACAACAACAATAACAACAACAACAAAAGACAAAAAAAAAAAAAAAAGGTCGTGGGAGTTCCTGTTGTGGCTCAGCAGAAACGAATCCATGAGGATGCCAGTTCAATTCCTGGCCTCACCCAGGGGATTAAGGATCCGGCATTGCCATGAGCTGTGGTGTAGGTCACAGATGCGGCATAGATCCCCGCAATGCTGTGGCTGTGGCGTGGGCTGGCAACTACAGCTCAGATTCGACCCCTAGCCTGGGAACGTCCATATGCCAAGAGTGCAGCCCTAAAAAAAAAAAAGCAAATAAAACAAACAAACAAATAAATAAAATGGTTCCCGAAGAGGAGATGTTGCAAGGGTGGGGGAGGTGGAGAGGGTGTGGACTGGGGTTTGGGATTGGCATATGCACACTGTGGTATGTGGAGTGATTAGCCAACAGGGACCTGCTGTATAGCACAGGGAACTCTACCCAGTATTCTGTGATAACCTATGTGGGAAAGGAATCTGAAAGAGAATGGATGTGTGTATGGATAACTGAATCACTTTGTTGTATAGCAGAAATTCTTACAACATCGTAAATCAGTTATACTGCAATAAAACTTTTAAAAATGAAAACAAATTAAAAAAAAGGCTTTCATCCTTCCAGACAGACACCCCGAGGCATACACAGCAACCTGAAGGCAGGTGGGATTTCAGAATAGTGCCCCTGCCTCCACACAGGCCCCAAATTTGACTTGTAAGTTGAATCTACACTATTCAATTGCTTATCAGCTATAAAATGAAATTTCACTTGGTTTCACCTAATACACGTGGTGTAAGATTTATCAGCTAAACCATGCTATTTAGGTGGGAGAGCTTTGGGACCAAGAGCAGTAGCCTTTCAGTGTTGCATTGGGGTTTGTCTGCCAGTAATCATTGACATCTCTAAAGTTATTAAAGCAATCCAAAGTAAAACAAAGCCAGCAAAGTAAAACAAAATCATATATGAAAAATTGCTCAGAAAAGACCTGTAAGCAAGTCAATAGTGACAAGGTCTAAAAAGTTATGGTTTTTAGAATATAGCTTTATATGTAACCTTGGACCTTATTTGTGTCATCAAATGCCACTTGAGAATTTGGGCATTTTCGTTTTCCAGACGTGGTCCCAGTGACTTTCCTGCGTTTATTGTTTTGGGCCAGTATGAAGTGGAAGATTATCTACTCTCAGAGAAGTTTAGAGGCTTGACAAGTTGTTGGAAATATTAAAAGTAGTAAGCCTATCAACATTTCGTTTCTATATGATCACTGACTCACTAAGTATCTACTTTCCTAATGATATCAAGTTCAAAAGCAGATGTGGATCACACAGATTCCAGTTGCCTTCCTAGGAATTCACTGCCATCATTTTATTTTATTTATTTTATTTCATTTTATTTTATTTTTTGTCTTTTTAGGGCCCCACCAGGGGCATATGGAAATTCCCAGGCCCGGGGTCAAATCGGAGCTACAGCTGCTGGCCTTCGCCACAGCCACAGCAACCTGGGATCTGAGAAGAGTCTGCAACCTACACCACAGGTCACTCCAACACAGGACCCTTAACCCACTTAGCAAAGCTAGGGATCCAGCCCACATCTTCATGGATGCTTGTCAGGGTTGTGACCACTGAGCCACGGTGGGAACTCCCTACTCCCACCATTTTCTAAACCTTTAGAAAAAGCTTTGCTTTATTTGGCTTCATTGATGAGTCAATTGTGCAAATATAGTTGTGCAGCTGCAAGGTGTTTTCCCACACTACTCTTTCCTTCCTTCTTTGAACTCTTTACTACTCAACTGCTTTCGCCTTCCTTTTTCTCTGGGCTTGTGTGTAATTTGCAATAGTCTTCTTCCTTTTTCATAGAACTCATTCATCTCTGGAAAGTCCATACCTGTTGCTTTATTTCACTGTAACTTTCACTGGTCTTCCTAAAGTTATAGCGTTCTGGGGAAGTTCTCTGAGAACTTACACATCTGTTTTTGCTTCCCAAATAAGTAGATTTTTTTTTCTTTTAATTCCTCTTAAGCAATCTAGGCATTTTCCCCCCGTGGTGCAATTAAAAAAAAAAATAGAAATAATTACTTAATTTCCTACTTACATCTGGTGGATGATGATTTGCCAAGTCGAGTATAGAACAGGTTTTCTATCTCAAGTAAGTAGGCGTTGCATTGCGGGAAATTTTAAGACCCAGATGGGAATATTACGTTGTTCAGCAGTTGGAGCTAATCAATTACTCATTAATGACAGCAGAGCTATTGAAAATTTGAAAATGAAAAGCACTAAGCGCAGACCCTATAAATTTACCTACCAGGCCACTTCCGGAGGGCCACTGTCACCAATAAACCGCCTGCCAGTTCAGGCCCAGCTGCTAGACCTCCCGCCTTGCGCAACGCGGGCCTCAGCGCTGCGCTAGTCCCGGCAGCGCCGCACGCGGACCCGACCGCGCTATCGATCGATGCCGGCAGGGGGCGCTGGGGCCACGGGGAACGCTGCAAATGCCTCCCGAGTATTCGCAAGAGAGACTTTTGCGCCATCCTGCTATCGCGTGCGCTCCGGAATTTTGCCTACTCTAGGTCTTCTTGAGTGGGGTCCTGGTGGGTGACGGCGGAGAACCTTAGCCCCGCGTGGTGCTCGGGGCTGGGCTGAGGTCCGGGAGCCGTGGTGCGGTCGGTTGCGTCCGGGCCGAGCTTCCCAGCAGCGCCCTCCCCCGGGGCGGGCCCTGACTTTCGGTGCCGCGACGAGTGGGCGGCAAGAAGCCGGTGGCCGACACGCAGAGCGGCTGCGAGGAGCGGCCAGACTCGAGCAGCCAGGCTGGTGCTGGGACGGAGCCGCCGCGGCGATCGGAAGAGAAACGGGGCCAGGGAAGGAGGAGGAAATAGAGCCGATGAAGGGGAGCTGCCGCCGAGGAAGGGGGCGGATCCTTTCGGCGGCCGCGGCCGCTGTTCCGGGACGCAGTCCAGGGAGCCTGCCCGCCAGTAAGGTGCTGGCCAGGTAGCTCCCCACCCAGAGGGCGCCCTCCCCGGACCATCCCAGAGCGGCTGGCACGGAAGGAGCCGGGACCGCGCTCTGGGTGGCCAGGACGCACCGCACCCCGAGAGCGGCGCCCTTGAGCCGCACCGCCGCGCAGGTTCGCCAGTCGACTTGTCCGCCGGCCAAGAAAAGGAAGCGCTGTCCCTTCCCGCTCAACCCGGCCTCCCCACCCCTTGTACTCTACACCCTGCAGCGGGCGAGCGGCGTGGCCACGGAGGCGCCGAGGAGGGGCGAGCCGCCGCCGGGCAGCGGCGTCCCTTCGGGGGAGAGGGCGCCGGAGAGGAGGCGGCGGCGCGGGGCGGAAGGCGCGACACGGGATGGCAGCTGCTTAGCCCGACGCGCGCGGAGCAGCCCCGAGCTGTGGCTGGCCAGACGGTGCGGCTGGGCGGGCGACGCCGCTGCCGCGACAACCCGGCCGGGAGAGATGAACGCGGAGGCGGGTGAGGGCATCACTTTCTCCGTGCCACCCTTCGTCGAGGGCGGCAGTTGCCGGAGGGGAGGAGCGGCGGCGGTGGCCGAGGGCGAGGAGAGCCAGCTGCCACCGCCGCCACCGGGCAGCTTCTGGAACGTGGAGAGTGCCGCCGCCCCTGGCACCGGGTGTCCTAGTACCACGTCCGCGAGCAGCACCACCCGATGCCGGGGCAACTCTGGTGGCGGAGGCGGTCGACGGACCACGGTGGCATATGTCATCAACGAAGCGAGCCAGGGGCAGCTGGTGGTGGCCGAGAGTGAGGCCCTGCAGTGCCTACGGGAGGCGTGCGAGGCGGTGGGCGCTGCCCTGGAGACCCTACATTTTGGGAAACTGGACTTTGGGGAAACCACGGTGCTGGACCGTTTTTACAATGCAGGTGCGTGTGCAACCCCTTCCCCATCCTCTGCAGTCCGGGGTTATTCCCCCCCCCGGCTGCCACAGGGGGAGAAATGTGTTTTGCGGGGCAGCAGGAAAAAACAATTTCTGAGCAGCAATCGTGCTTCCTACTTATTTACTTCTTGCCCCACCTTAAGGGCAACGAGCGTCGCTGCATGCCTGCTCTGGGCGCTCGTTCGCCGCTCTTGGGAGAGTGTATGCGGGTGCAAGAGCCTGTGTGTCTTTGTGCGAGAGTCTGAATGACCCAACCCCGGCCCGCGCTGGAGCCCTGAGGTGCGCGTGGTCCTGTCAAAGAACTTCTGTTCTTCTGCAGTGTGAGATACTTGCCCCCATCAGTCCGTCACGATTCACTGTTTTGGTCTCTCTTATGTTAGGTTTGGCCCACATTTTCCTTCTATATATACCTATGACTGTTTTAGATGATGTCCTCATTTTTTTCTGTGTACTTTTGAGAGGACAGAAATCATGACTTCGGCCACTCGGCCAGCTGCAGGCAGAGTGGATCCATGTGAATTTACATGTTACGTAATGATCTTCCCAACTCTGCCCTAAGTTTAGGGGCCTGCTTTCCCGTAGTCTTAGCAATTCGAATTTTCAAGAAATGACTTCTAAAAGCAATCTTGTAACTTACACTAAACTTGTGTGGTAACTTTGTTAGGATTTCCATGAAAGAACTGGGGTCTGTTTTTCATTACCCCTGATGAGCTGGGACGTATATAATTTAACACCGTTTAAAACACTGATAGGGTGCTTTAATGACAAAGATTAGATTGGCCATTAAAGTGATTGCTAGGATAATTCATGAAAAAAAAAATCTTTTCCAATTGTCACAGATTTCAGCAAGTGTCATTGTAATTCTAGCGATTTGTTAGCAAATGTTAGAGATAAAAGCATGTTATTGAAATTAACCTTTAGCACCCTGTATAACCAATGTTGAGACTCTGTGTGTATTTTTTTAAGACATGTGGGCGTAAAGTTTGATTTAATAGTGGTTTCGAACAATAAGGTTCTTGCATGTCTGATCACATAGAAGGTTTTATATTCCAATCTTGTTTTCAGTTCTGATTCTCTTCAGTCTTTTGAAAACACCTGAAGTAGCCTTTGTCAGTTTGGGAATTTAGCCAAGCTGAATATTTTAAGAACAAGAACTTCATGTTAAGGAAGCCAGACTAAATAAACTAGGACTTTCTGGTTCTGGTATATTTTACCATTTTGGGTTTCATAACTAGACATGAGTATCATATATTATAGCTTGGTTCCTTATGTGGCTTGCTATAAAAATTAGATAAACATAGCTTTTCTAAAAATTACGGCACTCTTATTTTTGGATTGTAATTTGGAAGACACTTCAAAGAACTGAAAGATATGTGAGGAAAACGCCCAATGAGATACTGAGCCTATTTTTATTGCACTGATAGATTGGGTATTTTTATAGGGCTCTCTAAAAAAAATCTTAAACTCTAAGCTAATTTGAAAGAGCTTTCTATCAAAGCTTATGTACTGTTTATTCTCCAACTGCAGTCTCTGGGAAAGGGAGAGAGAAAGATTAGAAGGGACCAGACCTTTGAACTGTATCTCATTTAATCTTCCAAACAAGCCTACGAAGGACGTACATACCATCCTTCTTAGATGAGAATACCAAGGAAGTACTTACCATTCTTCTTAGGTGAGGAAACCAATGAAATTCTTACCATTCTTCTTAGATGAGAAAACTAAGGGATTCATCACTGGTGCAGGGTCATAGGTAATAACTGGCAAGATTCCACTTCAGGTGTCTGACTCTAAAAGGTCCTGCTTTGACCTTGCTCCCTCCGTTTATCCGATCTGATTTATTCTCAGAATCAAGAGAGGGACGTGTCAAAATCATGTGACGTACAGAGAGCTGGTAGGGACCTTATGAGCCATCTAGGTGCAATGTGGTATAGTGCAGAGGACATGCTCTGGGAGGCCAGCTCGGTCCCATCTCACTGTTTGTTCAACCTGGGCAGCCCCAGTTTCACGCCTGCCTATGTGGCAGACATGAACTCTGAGCTCTCTCATTCAGCGTGAAGATGTTGAAGATGTGACAGAATGAAGATGGCATCAGTTTTGTCCACACCCTTTGTTTTTCTAAACTGAGGGCTGCCAAGTTGGATAGTAGTAGAACTTTACTTCTGATTCCTAAGAGAGCACTGGCTCCGTCCTCTCCCAGGGTTCAGCGAATTTTTCTCTAAAGGGCCAATTGGTACCTGTTTTCAACTTTGCAGGAGGTCTCTTGTCACAAGTCCTCAACTCTGCAGGTGTTACCCAAGAGGGGCCATAAATGGGACCTAAACAAATAATCATGGCTGTTTTCCAATAAAACTTTCTTAATGGACACTGAAATTTAAATTTCATATAATTCACAAAATATTCTCTCCCCTTGCCTCCCCCCCCCCCCTTTGAAAATGTAAAAACCATTCTCAGCTTGCAAGCCTTATAAAAACAGGCCTAGCCAGGTTTTGGCCCCAGGCTGACCTTGGCTCTATATCCTACCTCCACTTGAAAGTTGAATCATTACGTTAAATTGGGAAGAACGTCGTCCCTCAAGTTCAAGCTGAGTTTTCATCCTGGTTCTGCTCTGAACCACGTCATTATGAGCAAGGCTCCTTGTCTCCTTCAGCAGCTTATAAAATCGACCAGGGATGAAAAGTCGAGGGGGAAATTGAACTAAATTTCTGAGATTCCCTCATGTTATCCTGTGTTTGCCAAGGCAAAGCAGCAGGGCGTGCTAGGACAGAGCATCTAAATAGGAGTTTCAATAGGAGATTCTGGTCCTGTTTTTCTTTTCTCATTTGGCGCAGGTCATTTAAAAGCTCAGAGAAGAGTGGAGGGTTGTAATAATTGGTCTCTCAGATTCCTTCCAGCCCTCAAATTCTATAATTTAAAATTATAACAGTTCTGGAGTTCCTGTTGTGGCTCAGCAGGTTAAGAACCCGACCCAGTGTCCATGAGAATTCGGGTTTGATCCCTGGCCTCTCTCAGTGGGTTAAGGGATCTAGCATTGCCAAAAGCTGTGGTTCAGATCCTGCATTTCTACAGCTGTAGCGTAGGGCAGCAGCTGCAGCTCTGTTTCCACCTCTAGCCTGGAACGCCCATATGCCACAGGTGTGGCCCTACAAAGAAAAACTAAAATAATATCAGCACTGATTTCAAAAGGAATCATTCAGTCCATAGAGATGAGTGAACTGTTTGCCACCTCCAGGAGCCCAGGGTCGCTGAGAAGCACAAATTCAAATTCTGGTTCTGAGGGTCCTCAGAGAATGCTTTGAGCTTCCAGGAAATAGTCTCTGGAATGAAACTGGCTGGGGATGGTTCAGAGGTGACCCCTCACCTGAGATCAGAACAGTAAGCAAAGAGGA
Organism: Phacochoerus africanus; assembly: GCF_016906955.1. NCBI lineage: Eukaryota > Metazoa > Chordata > Mammalia > Artiodactyla > Suidae > Phacochoerus > Phacochoerus africanus. The sequence continues at coordinate 27,327,666 of NC_062545.1, forward strand.
CCTAACAAGGCCCTCGACATTTAAAAGGGGATGTTGGTGTTTGAATAGCTCAATCTAATGGAATGAGTAAGAGCGCTGGGTTACACTTTTACTGCTATCTATGTGTACTGGGGCCTTTCTAAAGAATAGGTTGCAGGTAAAGGTTTTCACTGACTTTCCCTATTTGATTATCATTTAACTATAATTGAGTTTGTTCTTTGACTGCAGTTTTCATTCTCTCATTCTCATTCTGAGAAGACACTATTGTTCTATCAAAGACTGTATGGAAATTCATTGTACTTACATATACAAGACTATCACTCAGAGATGGCACTTGCCAAGCTAACAACACCCCTTTCCAGCCCCCTGGGTGGTAAATTTCTTTAAAAGCTAAGAGGTGTCAGTGATACAGATGTCAGAGATAGAGGTGTTCCCAATGTGGCACAGCAGAAACCAATTGGACTAATATCCATGAGGATGCAGGTTCGATCACTGACCTCACTCAGTGGGTTAAGGATCCAAGTTTCCATGAGCTATGGCATAGGTTGAAGACACAGCTTGGATCTGGCATGGCTGTGGCTGTGGCATAAGCCAGCAGCTGTAGCTCGGATTCGACCCCTAGCCTGGGAACCTTCACATGCCTGGGGTGTGCCCTCCCCAAAAAAAAGTCAGTGGTACAGATATTAGTGATACAGAGTGACTCCATTCAGGTAGACCGACCCCAACTGGCAGGATCTCAGAATTTTTTTTAGAAAAATGAACATTAATTTTGTGAAGTATAGCTAGAATGGGCTTTATTATTTCTCTACTGTGCTTATAAGAAAACTGAACCATGAAGAAATCATGTTCTTTCATTCAGGCTAAATGATTTAAGATTGCTGCTTAGAACCAGGAGCACCCTTTATCTTTCTTATTTTTTTCACCATGCTCACGGCATGTGAACGTTCCCGGGCCAGGGATCGAACCTGCACCACAGCCGTGACCCAGTGGTGGATCCTTAACCTGCTGCACCACCATGAAACTCCAGCACTATTTTGCTTAGAAACATTGGTATAGATGGTGGTTAGATTTGGGTCTGGTCTATAAAGGATCTTTGTTGAGTCAGTGTACTTGAAGTGTGAAACCCACTCATCTATTTAAACACTCAGGAAAATTATATTCCTGCCAACCTAAAACCAGGTCTTTAAAGACATCTTCCCCTTTGTTAGAATCAGGAACGTTTGTGTTCATTAGCTCTGGTAGCATATTGGCTGGATGTAGGAGCATCACTTTGGATGCGTAGTGATGAGAGGAGGGACTATGGGTAGTGATGAGTGGATGGTGAGGTACAGGGTGAAGGAAGGATTGGGAGGCTGCTGGGAGGGGCGGGAGGAAGAAGGATGCCCAGTGAAGGAAGAAGCTATGCCAGCAGGGGATCCATGAGCACTTTCACCTTTGTCTCCTCCAAACCTCTTTGGCCCTTGACTTCCCACTGATGTAAGACCCAGGATCAGTGCTCTGCTCAGAGGCACCTTGCTCCCTCTCAGGGGGCTCAGGGTTGGATGGCTGCCTGTTTCCCCTTTCCTTGCCCCCAGCCATTACATGGCCTGGCCTTGCTCTTAGTCAGGCTCGCTGCTGATTGCAATCTCTTGCTCAGCCTTTAACCTAGTAGCAGCAGTGGGTGACAGGAAGGAAACATGTGCAGGTTGAAATTTTCAGAATTTAGTCTTTACATTTTCATCTGTATTATGTTCTCATTCTACTTGGACCCGTAATAAAAGTTTCCCATTTGGGCCACGTCACTGAACTTTCTGGGTTTGGTTTCCCCTGCCTCCAGCTTAGCTCCTTAGGCCTTCCAATCTCATTTGATTAAACACAAATGAACAAACATAACCTTTGTCTCCTGTCTGCCCCAGACTGAGAAGTCCCTGAGACTCTTCCAGCCCGCTTCTGCATTTTTTACTTTTCAATCCAGTGGTTTTCCTCTACACCAGCTTATATACTTGGAGGGAGTGGGTGGAGTCAGTATTTCCCAAACGAAATGGTTCCATGAACTGGTGTAATAAAATCAGAAGACTGACATATGTTTGTCAACGGTTTATTTTCCAAGTAAGGATATTATAAAGACAGAAAAAGGAGTTCCCGTCGTGGCTCAGTGGTTAACAAATCCGACTAGGAACCATGAGGTTTCGGGTTCGTTCCCTGGCCTTGCTCAGTGGGTTAAGGATCCGGCGTTGCCATGAGCTGTGGTGTAGGTCACAGACTCAGCTCGGATCCTTTTCTAGGGAGCAGCCCTAGAAAAGGCAAAAAGAAAAAAAAAGAAAAAGAAAACTTGACAATCAGCCAGCTACTGCCACCATTTCTTAAAAATAAAAAACATTTTTATGTTGAATTAGGGTAGGTATAACCTTAGAATAAACAATAGCTTTTTGGTATAGTGAACATATGGAAAAACACATTATTTGTTGTTATTTTCCCCATTTCACCACGATGGATGAAAACCTTATCATACCAGTCACGAGAGGGGTATTTGAAAACCTCTGGTCTTAACCACTTTCCAGCCCCTTCCCACTTCCAGTCACTGCTTCTTTGTCCAGGAAACAAGCCTTAGCAAAATTTTCAAAAGAGCAAACTCATAAGGAAAAAGTTTAGGAAAGGATTTTTAGAAAAATATCCCAGTGGAGCTCCTCTCATGTTTTCCATCTGCGTTTTTGACTTTGATGCTGGCATGTCATTGCCCATCTGCTCTGAGCCCAGAGCCCTGTACTTTCTCTTGCTTTCTTGGAGGCAAGGTTATATTTTCCCAAAGAAGACCTTTACTAGAAAACTGGGAAAAAGCAATGCCACAAAGAAATCTCCAAAACACAGAAATAAATTTGTTTTTAGAGCACCTAGTTTCTTATCCCAAATGTTCAACTACAGGTTCTTACCACTCGTCCTGTTTCCAGCTCCTGGGATCCTGGCCTCTTGCCTCAGCTTGCTGTCCTTTGGTCTGCTTAAGCTATTCATCAGTTGGTAGTTCAAGTGGGTTCCACCTCTAGGTGAGGCTCCTAATTATAAATACACTGGCCTTGTCCGACCAGTGGCCTTGGCCAGTGCTACCCCTCCGGGAGTTCTCTGCTACAAGTCAGTTCCCCTCTGGTAGCTACAGGGACTGTCCCCTGCTTCCTGTTTTGGAGACCTGGTTAGAGGCCCGTTCAGTTCCTGTTTCTGGTTTGCAGGAGAAAATTGGTTCACCGCTTCCTTGTGGAGCAGAGGGAGACGGACGGGCGCAAAGCCCAACAAATGTGCAATTCTCCACCAACAGGTACCAACTGGTTCTGCTTTCTTTCCAAGTTGTTGCCCCAAGTCGTCCCTTCAGACAGCAGCCTACTCTGCCTGGGGCAAGATGAGAGTTGAGAATGTGGGAAATGAGGTAGAAGTGGGCAGATGCAGGATCCAAAGCTCTGTGAGTATCAGGAAGAAACCAACCGCCTTGGGGAAGGTATATCTTGAAGAAAACAGACTCACTTTCCCATCATTTGGATGTAGATAAGTGGGGAAACCGGCTGTGTTTAAGAAAGTTACCCCTTATATTCTGGGAGCAAAATTAGATTTGGAAATTTTAATAGCGACATAAAAGTAGAAAAGCAAGGCAGGATTTTAAATTATTGAAAAATCTACTGATGATTCTAATACATTGACTTCTTTAGCTGCTTTAGTATATTGGCTTTTCTCTCTGGCTGGAGATATTGACTCAAGAAATTCATCAAAATACGTGTCAGATTACTGGAGAAGGAGAAAGGGTATGAGACAAAGGCGACTTGTAAAGTTGTCTAATTATCCCAAAAAATTTAAAAAGTGAGTACTTACATCTTATTTGAGTTTTATTTTATATATTTTTTTTTCCCTACAGAAAACATAAAAACTAAAAGAGGGAGAACCCAGGCTACATTGTGGCAATTTTTTAGGGGACGCAGAAAGGAGGAGAGAAAACTTAAATGTTAATAGCATCTCCTGCTGCAAATCATAGCACAGCAGATCTGTGTAACTTAAATGTCTCAGAAGTTGCTTACGCAAGGTAGCAGTAAACATTCCATGACAAGCAAACCTTTTCTGTTACAGTAGGTGATCGACAATGGGGAAAGCAATCGCCTTCGGTGTATGATTCATACGGGAAGGAAGTTATATTCCTTTGTTCAGCAAGACTCTAAAAGTGGCTGTGACTAATTTTATTAGTATTTTCCAACACTTTCAGTCTCTTCTAAGAACTCTCAAGAAAGAGAAGCGTGGATGGGAGCAACCCTAGCGAATTATCAGTAGATGTCAAGCCATCTGTCTGTTGACTCTAAATCATATAAAACCAAGTATTTGCCTAAGCCAGAGGATTTGCCCTTCTTAAAAAATCTTAGCTATCCCTATTTCTTATTTAAAAATCATCCCAAAAGAATTATGTAAACCCAGACTGTCACATGTCAAATACCTCTTAATATCATATTCAAATTTTATAATATGTTTATTATTATTCTTATTTTGCTTTTTAGAGCCTCACCCATGGTATATAGAAGTGCCCAGGCTAGGGGTTGAATTGGAGCTGCAGCTGCCAGCATATACCACAGCAACGCAGGATCCAAGCCACGTCTGCAACCTGTACTACAGCTCATGGCAAGGCCAGATCCTTAACCCATTGAGCAAGGCTAGGAATCAAACCCACATCCTCATGGATCCTAGTCGGGTTCGTTACTGCTGAGCCACAACAGGAACTCCTCTAATATGTTTATTATTGTGACAAATAATAAGTTTAGAGCTAGGCAACCATGACTAGACGTATGATTCCTACTGTCCAGGGGCTGAGACAGATCTTACCTCCAGTTGGGTATTTTCCAATTTATAATTTGGTCACACTGGGGCATAGGTAATTTCATGTGGCTGGATCAGAATGATAATGTAAATGTATATTGTTCCATGCAATGGAGTCCTTTTATTTTTTTTTTTTAATGTTATGGCTGCACCTGTGACATAATGGCAGTTCCCGGCCAGGGATTGAATCTGAGCTACAGCTGCAACCTAAGCCACAGCTGTGGCAGTGCTGGATCCTTTAACTCACTGTGCCAGGCTGGGGATTGAACCCACACCTCCGCAGTGACCTGAGCTGCTGTAGTCGAATCCCCAAAGCACTGTGCTCGAGCCAAGTCTTCTATGGTCCTCTTTTGATCATCTTATTTGCTCCAGAAAATAAATAGATGTGGCAATGTAATTATCTGTATTTCACAATTGAAGGAACTTCTTGGAGAGGTGATGTGACTTGGCCAGAATAAATCCGTTGGTTGGGTAGGGAGTCAAACCTCTGTCTTCCAACTTCCAAATAATCCAGGTGTTTCCCCCCGTGTACCACACTTTGCTCTGTCGTGAAAACCATTTCAAAATACATGTGCTGTTTAAGAGGATCCATTCTAATATCTTGGTCCATGATGGTAGGATTACTGTGAGGAGAAAACCAGTAAGTCATTAAAATCAATTCAAAGAGGAATTTGAAAAGCAACTATTACACACACACACACACACACACACACACAATCAGGAACGCTGTAATGAATTTGCCGATAGATGCAAAATTGACTAAAGTTCTGTGAGGCGAGTCTGTAAGTATAAATGTTAGAGTCTTTACTACAGAGTAGAAATCAATTGTATCTTTACCACACACCATTCATTTGCATTGCTGTGGACAAGTGGTTTTTGCATGATTATCTGTTTTATACAACTTAATATCTATTCCCAAAGCATTGTAAAATGGTTTTATCACTAGAAGCCCAATCAAAGGTGCTTATTAAAAAAAAAAAAATCAGTTCCCAGAGGGTGGCTTGACTAGAACCTAGTCAGAAATACACCAGGGTGTTGCCTACAGCATCTGCAAACCCAGCTTTTTCATATTCTGGGAAGTCGTCATCTCACCAGATGAGATCTCTCATCTCACTACTAATTTCAGTAGTCTAGACCACTCCAAATAGGTTTCCTTTTTTTTTTGCTTTTTAGGGCTGCACTTGCAGCATATGGAGGTTCTCAGGTAGGGGTCCAATCAGAGCTACAGCTGCCGGCCTACACCACAGCCATAGCAACGTCAGATCCAAGCCATGTCTGTGACCTACACCACAGCTCACGGCAACATGGATCCTTAACACACTGAGCAAGGGCAGGGATCAAACTGCATCCTCATGGATACTAGTCAGATTCATTTCCGCTGTGCCACGATGGGAACTCCCAAATTGGTTTACTTTTTGGAAAAAACAATGCTTATAATATTTTGGAGGGCTGGCAAATTGCTATAAAACTCCACATGCCAAACATATTACTTTGATCTCTTGCAATCTAAGGCGAGTCACACCCAAATGAACATGATGTGTTACTGTGTGCCAGGTACTGTGCCAATCAGCCTACATGCCTAATCTTATTCAATCTTTAAAGTGGCTTTATGAGGCAGATAACGTCAGTGGATCTGTTTTACACGTGGGGAAACCGAGACCCTGCAGAGTGATCCACTTTCCCAGTGCCACTTGACCGCTAAGGGTCAGAACCAAGTTTTGAACCTCAGACTGTCTGATTCCAGAGTCTTTTTCTTTTATGCTCTCCTGTCTCCTAGACATAAACTTTCTCTTTGAGAACATTTAGATTATCATTAATTCCATGGTTACAGTTTTCTCATTCGTGGATATTTGTTGACTGCTTAAAATCTGCAAGATTTCTTCCTAAGGTCAGCGCAAAATTAGGTTGAGTGCAGTTTCTGCCTTTTATGATCTTACAGTCTGTTTACTGAATCAAACAATTTAATAAATAATTATTGGGAGCCTACTACTGCAAGGTAATGCTCTAAGTAATGAATAAGTGAACAATCCCAGGGAATTTTTTTAAGGACTTCAGAATGTGGGTGATTTCATTGAACTGTCCACGTGAGAACAGTGTTCATCACTGTTAGAATAGATATGAAAATGCATTGAAAATAAAAATCTTACACGCTTGTAAATTATGCATTAGGCTCTTCATTTTTACATCAAGTCAGTATCACGTTGGAAATTATTTAAATAAATACCCAGATTTTATTACAAGCTTTTAAAGTCTTTTATAAATATTGACAAAATCTCATTAAATTTACTTCAAGGGGTTATTATAATAGAAACAAGTGGCGTTATTACCTGAGACTTAGAGTCTTTTATATATATATGTGAAATATATATAGTAGTGGGATTTGATCTGTATTTATTTATTTATTTTTGTCTTTTGTCTTTTTAGGGCTACACCTGCAGCATATGGAGGTTCCCAGGCTAGGAGTCTAATCGGAGCTATAATCGCCGGCCTGCACCAGAGCCACAGCAACATGGGATCCAAGCCACATCTTCCACCTAGACCACAGTTCACAGCAATGCTGGATCCTTAATCCACGGAGCAAGGCCAGGGATCGAACCCAAAACCTCATGATTCCTAGTCGGATTCATTAACCACTGAGCCACGACAGGAACTCCTGATCTGTATTTAAATTCTCTTGTATTTATCTTTCAGGTTGTGAAAGAAATCTAGGCTATTTTAGGCAATTTTGACATGCCAACAGTGTAATATCAATTTAGTATTCCTTAGGCCTATAGTCCATAATAAAATTGTATTGTTTGCTTGTTGCTGACACCTGGGTGTGTGTCTGATCTTTAGTTGACAGAAAATAGTCAACTTGAATGCTAGGTTATTGATGGCTGGGCCAGAATGAGAGTAATAAACAAACAAAATTCCATTTAGATAATGGGACATGAATGGCAGGCATGTCTTAGTGTTGATGCAGAACCATATCTGTATTATGGGATACATAAAAATGACTAAGGTTGAAGTCTAGATTGCCGTTGACGTTTCAAAGCCAGATTATGAATGTATACTTTACATAACGTTTCTAATTATTTTTGAGTCACCCACATGCAGTTGATGTATATATCTCTACCAAGGCAATTTCTAGATTTTTGGAACTTGGTTTTGGGAAACTAGCTTTGGTAGATCCAGTGAAAATTCAGATCTTTAGATCTGGACAGTAGGATTTTAGTTTTTCCAAACTAACCCTTAGTCAGTTTACTGTTTACTATTCGTGTAGTAAACAGAGTAAGAAGAGGTTTCTAGACTATGTAGACGGGCAGAGGCTGGCTTTAAAATTGAACATATCTCTTAGTGTGTGTATGTGTGTGTGTTAGTTGCAAAACAGGGTTGGGGTGTTAAGTTGCTTGGCTTGGCCTAGTGAAATTCGAGAACAGTGCTGTAGCTTGCACGTGAGTTATAAGAATAGTTGGCTTAACTTTTCTTGCCCAGCAACTTAGAGCTGCCGGTAGTTTATGTGCTTAAAGTACACTTGGCAGTTGGTAAACCTGAAATAAAGTTGGAAAGGAAATGCCAGCCTAGACTCTTAACAGAGTCCCGGACTCTTCTTTCCTTTATAAATTCAGTAGTGTCAAACATTTATTTAATCATTAACCATGACACATGAGTGGGTTACCCAAGGACTGATCTTGCTGTGTTTATTAGAATGTCGACCTGCAGATCTTTGTTTTGTTTCCAAAGTCTCAAATTAAGGGTTGTCAGTAATATGAAATCTTTGCATAGTCAGCTATGCTTCTGACTTAACATTTAATTTCCAGCAGTATTTTGGTAGAGCGTTTACTAGTCTATCTGACATGTAGTCAAATGAGTGGCACACTTGGTCATAAGTATTTATTTTGATTGATTTATGTCACACTAAGGTATAAGTGACAAAAATCATGCTTATCACAAACACTGTTTCACAAAGTTCATTTTTTTGGTTTGTTTTTGTTGATTTATTTATTTATTTGTTTTATTACTCAAATGAATTTATCACATCTGTAGTTGTATAATGATCATCACAATCCAATTTCACAGGATTTCCATCCCACAACCTAAGTACATCCCCTCACCCCCCAAACTGTCTCCTCTGGAGACCATAAGATTTTCAATGTCTGTGAGTCAGCATCTGTTCTGCAAAGAAGTTCAGTCTGTCCTTTTTTCAGAAACCACGTGTCAGTGAAAGCATTTGATGTTGGTGTCTCATTGTGTGGCTGACTAAACTCAGCATGATAATTTCTAGGTTCATCCATGTTGCTAAAAATGCTGTTATTTCCTTCCTTTTAATGGCTGAGTGATATTCCATTGTGTATATGTACCACATCTTCCTGATCCACTCCTCTGTCGATGGACATTTAGGTTGTTTCCATGTCTTGGCTATTGAAAAGAGTGTTGCAATGAACACCGGAGTACATGTGTCTTTGCAAGTCATGGTTTTCTCTGGATAGATGCCCAGGAGTGGGATTGCTGGATCCAGTGGTAGTTCTAGTTTTAGTTTTCTGAGGCATCTCCATACTATTTTCCACAGTGGTTGCACCAATTTACAATCCCACCAACAGTGTACTAGGGTTCCTTTTCCTCCACACCCTCTCCAGCACTTCTTGTTTGCAGACTTTTGGATGATGGCCATTCTGGCTGGTGTAAGGTGGTACCTCAGAGTGGTTTTGATGTGCATTTCTCTAATAATGAGTGATGTTGAACATCTTTTCATATGTTTTTTGGCCATCTGTATGTAATCTTTGGAGAATTGTTTTCTGTTTAGATCTTCTGCCCATTTTTTGATGGGGTTGTTTGTTTTTTTTGGTATGGAGTGGCAGCAGGTGTTTATAAATTTTGGAGATGAATCCCTTGTCAGTTGATTCTCTTGCAAAGATTTTCTCCCATCTGTGGGTTGTCTTTTCATTTTGTTTAGGGTTTCCTTTGCTGTGCAGAAACTTTTAAGTTTGATTAGGTCCCATTTGTTTATTTTTGTCTTTACTGTCATTATTCTAAGAGGTGGATGTGAGAAGATGTTGCTGTCGTTTATGTCAGAGAGTGTTTGGCCTATGTTTTCCTCTAAGAGTTTTACAGTGTCTGGTCTTATATCTAGGCCTTTAATCCATTTTGAGTTTATTTTTGTGTGTGGTGTTAGGGAGTGTTCTAATTTCATTCTTTTCCATGTGGCCGTCCAGTTTTCCCAGCACCACTTATGGAACAAGCTGTCCTTTCTCCATTGTATATTCTGTCCTCCTTTGTCATAGATTAGTTGACTGTAGGTGTGTGAGTTTAATTCTGGGCTTTCTATCCTGTTCCACTGATCTATATAAAGTTCTTTTGAAGAGTGAGTTAGATACAAAGATATGCTAATTAAGAAGGCAAATTGCAGCAGCATTTAAAAGCTGCTAATGGAGTTCCCATTGTGGCTCAGTGGTTAACGAATTTGACTAGGAACCATGAGGTTGCAGGTTTGATCCCTGGCCTTGCTCAGTGGGTTAAGGATCCAGCGTTGCCGTGAGCTGTGGTGTAGGTTGCAGACTCGGCTCGGATCCCGCAATGCTGTGGCTCTGGCGTAGGCTGGTAGCCACAGCTCTGATTCGACCCCTAGCCTGGGAACCTCCATATGCTGCAGCAAATGGCAAAAAGACAAAAAAAAAAAAAGGCTGCTAATGTATAAATATTCATCAGTGTTCATTAATGGCAGGGTTAGGGTATGGCTTGCTTGAATTTATGGGAAGTTTAAAAGTTTAGATGCTTCAAGACAACAGAAGTCAGAAAAAAAAGGCAGGCAAGAATTATAGATGGTTGAGCTTAAGTAACTTCTATGGAGTTTTATGGTTACATTTATGACTACCATTCAGTGTGCATTTAGGAAATCTTTGAGAAGGTAAAACCTTGATATCATGAGAGTGACTCTCTTCTCTGCCAGCCAAATCACTTAGCCACTTGGAACTAAACTTAAGATATTACTGTATCTCTCTGGTTTGGCTCCAACATTGGCACATATTTTTCTTTTTTGGAAAGTGCTACTTCACAGTTTCCAAGCTTCATGGAGCGCAGGACTCTGCATTTAGTTAGGTTTTAGTAAAGAAGCAGATTTCATTTTATTAAATATATAGTGAACATTCTTTGTGATGGATAATCTCTTGATTGTTCAGGCTGGGAGATTCTTATTACCTATTTCCATTCATTTTTTTATTTTTAAAAATTTTGTTTATTTTTAAATTTTTAAATTATTCTATTTTTTATTTTTATTTTTTTTGCCTTTTTTAGTGCCACATGTGTGACTTATAGAAGTTCCCAGGCTGGGGGTCGAATTGGAGCTGTGGCTGCCAGGCTACACCGCAGCCACAGCAATGCAGGATCTGAGCCATGTCTGTGACTACTGCTCATGGCAACTCCGGATACTTAACCCACTGAGTGAGGCCAGGGATTGAATCTGCATCCTCATGGTTACTGGTCTGGTTTGTTACCACTGAGCCACGACAGGAACTCCATTCATTTTTATTTTTTATTTTTATTTTTTGGCTGCACCCATGGCAGGTGGAAGTTCTCTGGCCAGGGCTCAAACCCTTGCCACAGCAGTGACTATGCCAGATCCTTAACCACTAGGCCAACAAAGAACTCCTCCATTCATTTTAAATCTGGAATAGCCCATGAAGGGCCAGACATCCTCCTTAGAAACAAGAGGGTTGTTGACACAAAAGCTGTTGCACTGAGTTGTGATACTGCTTGGGAATTTTGAGGCAAAATTGTGCAATGACATTTATATATCGTCATGCCTTCATTTTCCCAGGCCACCTTTATTTTAGGTGTGTGCTTTCCTTTGAAAATATCATTAGACATGTTAGAGTAAGTTTGCAGAGGCAGATGTATGAAGCAGCCCTGATTTTTCTTTTTTCAAATTCCACTCTTTTTGGTTGGTTCTCCTTGGTTTGTTTGTCAGGGGAGCAAGAGCATGTTCCCTAAACAGAGTTCTGTGCCAGAGGATAAGCCAACTTAATTTGAGAAGATTTTCTAAGAGCATTAAAGGAGAGAAAAAGCAGTGATTGGAGAATCCAAGGCCCTAATCTGCTTTCAGTTTTCAGTGACTTGGTGTAAATGCTAGAAGAAGCTCCCTTAAGGCTTGGACTGGCTTATACGCTTCTAATGACTTTATATTTGGTCTATGAGAGTTACCTTCTCAAGACTTGTAATTGTCCTCTTTAGCTATAGAAGAAAGTATTATCCAACATTTGAGCCATAACGTGTGCTTAATATGTGGCCACCAGGAAAATTCCTTCCTGAATCCAGCATATTGCATAGTTATTTATGAACTGGAGCTTTGCATTCTTTTTCGTTTAAGCTAAGAATAATTGTGGAACTATTTAACTTTCTATCTTTTGGTGTCTCTCTGAGACCTGTGTAATTTTTTACTGCATGTTTATGTTAGTCTATTTCCTCTTAAAATAACCTCCTAAAAGCCATTAAACACATCTTAACTTGTTTACTTGATTCTTTAGGGGATTTAAAAAAAAAATGCTATTGGTCCATAAGGCTTGCATCATATTGAAATGACTGAGAAGGAAAAACCAAAAAAGTCAGGTCTAATGATGTAGGACAATGAGAAATCCTTTGTTAGAGAGGTCTGACCTAGAAGGAGCAGTTTCAGATACTTTAAAGGATTGTTAAAGCATAATTCTATGTCTCTTTTCCTTGTCTGTCTTGTTTATCCTGTATCTCTATTACCTAATACAGTGCTTGGCATGTAATAGGCACTAGATATCTTTTGATGGATTGGGTGAATGGATATTGCCTTTTCCCCTCCTTGTGTTTAGTTATTGATTTTGTTATCTGCTTTTTCTACTTAAGTGTGAGTTAAGTTCCTAGGTGGCAAAGAGCACATTATATGGAACTTGACATCCCGCAGGCCTTTTGTATCTGTGCTCGACCCATAGATCTGTGCTTGATCATGAAGTGGCCACACTTACTGATGCTTAGAGAATAGACTTCAGTGAAATGGACCCTTCACTGAGGGGGTGCACATTCTGGGGCAGGAGACCAGCCCATAAATATGAGCAGGTTGTGCTGATTGCTATGCTGGAGGTGTATATAAGATGCTTTGAGAACACAAGTGACAGAGGATTCTTCTTCCTTTTTTTTTTTTTTTTGGCTTTTAGGGCTGCACCTGTGACATATGGAAATTCCTAGGCCAAGAGTCAAATCGGAGCTGCAGCTTCAGGCCACAGCCACTGCCACAGCAACTCGAGCCACGTCTGCGACCTACATCACAGCTCACGGCAATTTTGGATCTTTAACTTACTGAGCAAGGCCAGGGATCGAACCCACATCCTCATGGATACTAATTGAGTTTGTTACTGCTGAACCATGATGGGAACTCTGACAGAGGATTCTTCTGGGGAAGAAGTAAGTGTGGAGGAGGTTGGCTAAGGCTTTGCAGAGGTGATATTTGAATTGGGTTTTGAAGTATAACTGTGAAAGCACATTATGTGCCGGGTGATTGTTTTTGTTTTTGTTTTTTTGTCTTTTTAGGGCCACACATGAGTTATGGAAATTCCCAGGCTGGGGGTTGAATTGGAGCTGTAGCTGCTGGCCTACGCCACAGCCACAGCAATGCTGGAGCCTTAACCCACTGAGCAAGGCCAGGGATCAAACCTGCATCCTCATGGAATCTGACTAAGATTCATTTCTGCTGAGCCACAATGGGAACTCCTGTGCCAGGTGTTTTAAATTATGAGAATAAGCAAGTCTCCCCATAAGAGGGAGGTAGAATAAAAAGAAGATGGAGTTGAGACAACACCAGCATTTAAAGATGGCATCAACTAGTGAGAAAGAGAAACGGTCACGAGGTAGGACAGTGGACGGGGGACATTCAGAGAGTGGAAAAGAGAGAAAAAGACAGAGTGAGCTAGTTGAAAGCAACATAAAGAGGGCTTGTCGGAAGTCAGGAAGGTCGAATGTTTCAGAGAACTCGCTGGACTCAGACATTAGAAAACTCCTGATTACTTTAGCCAGAGCAACTTCAGGAGTAGATGGTGCTACTTTTCCCGAATAGCGTCTTGAGTGATTGCTGGGGAACACCTGGGAGGCAGATAATGAAGAGGTATCTTTAAAGAAATGTGTAGGTGACAGAAGCAGAAAGAAAAGGCAGTTGCTGGAGGCAGCGCACCCTGCTCCAGGGATGAGGGACCTTGCCTGGTCCTGGCAGTGTTTATGCCTCAGAGACTGGATGAGATCAGTAAGCCTTTGTGGGCTCAGGTGTTATTTAATGTTGTTTCTGTGGGAACATGGAATACAAATTCCCAGCCACTTCCCTCCAGAAAGAACTCCGGAGCATGACCCTTTGTTACGTGTATTTGTTTTCTCACTCATTCTAATTAGGTGAAAAGTGGAGTTGCTTTTCCTTACGAGATTCCGAGATTCCGAAACTTAGATAAATTTGATGCAGCTTAAGTAGAGAGTTCTTTACTGGCAGACCTCAGTTTACAGAAGTGAAGGACTTGTTCAGGAAGTGAAAGTGTTTGCTAAGAAAATGGATCGTTCAGCTAGAGACGTTTTTCATTCTTTCTCCAGTGGCTGGATTTCACAGGCTTTTGAAACCTCAAGAATAAGAACTGGGACCAAAAATGATTTTATAATTTCCTCAGGCACCTGAAACACTTGACTGCATACAATAGTGGCCACTTAGAAGTAAAAGTGATCGATTCTTTAAAAGAGATCTTTTTGCTTCGTGCCATCTTGCTTTGTAAACCTACAGTGGAAACACCCCCCCCCCCCTTTTTTTAAACTCCCATTATTTTTTAGGCTTTCTTCACCTTGGGTTCCAAACCACTCCCAAATGGAAGGCTATTCTGACTACATTACTGGTATAAACCCTGGATTACTTTGAAGAGCTCTCAGGATGGGGCAGGCTCATTCATTGGTAATCTTGGTCCATTCAGAAAGAAGCTCCCACCCTCTCAAAAAAAAAAAATCTTATCTGATTAGTTACTATTGTTTTACTGGCTTATCTTGGCATCAGCTTCTTGCAGCCTTGTCTTGTATGCATCCAATGAAGGATACCTGTTTCTGATGTTGATGTTGATGTTTCTGGTGATGCCGTTAATCTTTTGTGTCACCCTTACCAGAGTAGGAGGGGGAAGGAACACGTTTCCTTAGAAACCTATGCTTAGAAAAGTTTCGTTTACCTAAGGATGACTTTACCAAGGACCAAGGTCTTTCTTTCTTCCTCCTCCTCCGCCTCCCTTTCGCCTCTCTTCCTTCCCTCCTTCCTTCCTTTCTTTCTTTCCTTCTCCCTCTCACTTTTTTTTTTTTAATAATAGGAAACCATTACCAAGTCAAATCTTTTAAAAACTTGTCTTGAAAATCAGTTCTCAGGGTGAAACTTGAATTTTCTAAAATAGCGTTTCCAAAGAGAACATGTTTTTAACCACTGTGTTGTCAAGACCGTACAGAATCTTCTTTGATAATAATAATGATGGTAATCATAATAATAAAAAGATCAGAGGAGCAAGATGTAGTGGTACAGTTTTCTAGCAACGATCGGGGAGATCAGCTGGATTTCATTCCTTTCATCCATGTGAAATGGACGAAATGCCTTTTTTTGGGGTGTCAGATGTCTCCTTACTATATCTTTTTAGCTCAGGACCCCAGAGCTATAGGTTTCACCATCCGATGTATACTCCAGACCTGCGTATGGTTGGACAGATACCTTCAAACTCATTTCCCTGCAGAAATTGATCCCTTTCTCTAGTTCCTAGAGAAATGGCACCCAATTTTCAAAACCAGAAACCTGCTCCAGATTCTTTCAAAATAATCATGAATTATATACATATTAGGAATATCCATCCTTTATTTCCCTCAGTGCATGACCTTATTTCCTGAATTTGATGTTTAGTTTAATTTTATACTAATGCCTGACACATTTTTATAGTCCAAACTAAGTCACTGGGGACTTAAACTTTTGCTTTGAAGTGTAGATTCTTGCTTCGTGTGTAGACCTGAGAATTATTCATTGGTATTTTGTTCTAGAAGGTTCAGGAGATTTTTTCACACTTGACTCCTTCCTCCATCTTGAATTAATTTTGTCGTAACGATGTAGGAAAAGTAATGTGTCTGTATCCCCAGGTACCAAGATTGGCAAAAGGAAACAACCTGTGAGCTGTATGAAACTTATAAACGTGTTTCTTTAGTTTTTGTGGGGGTGTGTGTGTGTCTTTTCTAGAGCCACTCCCCAGGCATATGGAGGTTCCCAGGCTGGGATCTAACAGGAGCTGTAGCTGCCGGCCTACGCCAAAGCCACAGCAGTGCCAGATCCGAGCCGTGTCTGCGACATACACCATAGCTCATGACAACGCCGGATCCTTAACCCACTGAACAAGGCCAGGAATCGAACCCACGACCTCATGGTTCCTAGTCGGATTTGTTAACCACTGCACCACGACGGGAACTCCAACATATTTCTTTAAATAGCACATGGTATTTGTTCATGCCAGTCTGAACTGCACCCCTTATTTCTATAAGTGATTTTTTCCTTTCCTGACCTAATGCCCCCCAGCCCATTTCTTGGAGGGAAAGTATCCCCTCTATGGCCTCCCCTTCCTTTGGGGAAAGAAGCAAACTTAAGTCACAGCCATTTAGTTTTTATTTTATGAAAGTCGTTGACTTTCCTTATAGTGTAGCACATAGTTGTGCTTAGCATTATTGATGTAGGTAGTAGCTCTCTGCTCCAGATGTCCCTTTTTTGCCTCACTTATTCATTTGTTTACTCATTCATACATTCGTTCATTCAGTAAACATTGGTTGGGTCTGTGTCATGTGCCAGACTTTGGAGACAGAAGGCGGCTAGGACATGGTCTCTGCTCACAGGATACTCAGGTGCTGGTCTTACTCTTTGGTTTCCTATTTGTTTTTCATTTGTTTGTTTACTGTTGCTCTAACCCATTTCTGTATAGTTCTCTCTTCTATTTTTGAAAATCTTTTTAAAATTGGGATATAACCTATACCATAAAATTCGCCTTTTTAAAGTGTCTAATTCAGTGGTTTTTAGTAGACGCACCAAGTGTGCAACCATCATCCATATTTAATTCCAGCATGTTTTTGTCACCTCAAAAATAAACCCTGTACCCATTAGCCATCACTCCCCATGTCCTCTTCTCCCCAGCCCCTGGCAACTACTGTTTTTGGTCTCTATGAATTTGCTTTTTCAGATAGTTCATATAAATGGAATCATACAGCATGTGGCATTTTGTGACTGGCTTTGCATAATGTTTCCAAGTTTCATCCATGTTGTAACCAAGTGTCACTATTTCATTCCTTTTTCTGGCTGAACACGGTTCCATTATATGGGTGTATAACATATTTTGCTTATTCATCAATTGATGGACGTTTGGGTTGTTTCAGGTTTTTGACTACTGTGAATAAATCTATAGTGAACATTTATTTACAAGTTTTGGGGTGGGCATATGTTTTCAAGTCCCTTAATTGTATACCTAGGAGTGGAATTGCTGGTTCATATGTTAACTAAACTTTTTGAAGAACCACTAAAACATTTTCTAAAGTGGCTACACCATATTCTTGTACCACCACCAATGAATGAGGACTCCAGTGTAAACCCAACCTTACCAGTGTGTGTTAGGTCTGTCTTTTTCATTCTAGCCTTTCTAGTGGGTGGTAATAGTGGTACCTCTTTGTGGTTTTGACTTGCATTTTCCAAATGACTAATGATGTTGAACATGTGCTTATGGGCATCTGCATATCTTTTTTGGAGAACTGTCTCCTCATATCTTTTGCCCATTTTAAAATTCATCTTTTTATTGTTGAGTTGTAATAGTTCTTTACGTAGTCTCCATATAAGTCCCTTATCAGATATATGATTTGCAAATATTTTCTACCATTTTGTGTTTTTTTTTTTCATTTTCTTGATAGTATCCTTTGAAGCACAAAAGTTTTAAATTTTGATAAAGTTCAATTTATTTTTTATTTTGCCCCTTACACTTTAGGTGTCTTACATTAGAGGCTGTTGCCCAATCTGAGGTCATGTTGGTTTACACCTATATTTTCTTCCAAGAGTTGTATAGTTTTTGCTCTTGATTATAGGTCATTGTTCCATTTTGAGTTAATTTTTTTATATCATGCGAAGTAGGTGTCCACCTTCATTCCGTTGCATGTGAATATCCAATAGTGTTGGTACCATTTATTGAAAAGACCATTCATTCTTTCGCCATTGAATTTTCTTGGCACTCTTGTCAAAAATCAATTGACTATACAGAGTTCCCATCATGGCTCAGTGGAAACGAATCTAACTAGTATCCATGAGGACGAAGGTTCAATCCCTGGCCTCACTCAGTGGGTTATAGATCCGGCATCCCCTGTGGTGAACTGTGGTGTAGGTCACAGACACAGCTTGGATCTGGTACGGCCATGGCTGTGGCGTAGGCTGGCGGCTACAGCTTTTCTTCGACTCCTATGTGGGTGCAGCCCTAAAAAGACAAAAAAGAAAGAAAGAAAGAAATCAGTGATTATAAATGTATAAATTTGTTTCTCAGTTCCATTCCATTGATCTGTATGTTTATCCTTATGCTGCTATTACATAATCTTGATTATTTGAGCTTTGTGTAAAGGAAGGAACTTTGAAAAGGAAGTATGAGACCTCCAGCTTTGTTCTTCTTTTTCAAGACTGTTCTGGCTATTTTGGTTCTTTTTGCACTGCCACATGAATCTGAGGCTTGTTCATTTCTGCAAAAAAGATAGTTGGGTCTTCTTACCGTTTTAAACTGTCCCTGATAGCCACCTTTACTTTCTCTTTAAAATGTTTCCCTTCCTGTTTCTCTTACCTTTCTTGGCTTTTATGACAGCAAGTCTCAAGTTTTGCTCTGCATTTATTGACTGTTGAACTGATCATTGAACCATAGATTGCACAGTTCTCAGAGTTTTGGCATTTATTGTCATATAACATACCCAGGGTTTGACAGATTACATGTCCTCTCTCTCTCCCTTCTTTCCTCGCTTTCTTTTTTTTTTTTTTTAATGTCTTTTTAGGGCTGCACCCGTGGCACATGAAGGTTCCCAGGCTAGGGGTCTAATTGGAGCTATAGCCGCCGGACTATGCCACAGCCACAGCAATGCCAGATCTGAGCCGAGCCACGTCTGCAACCTACACCATAGCTCATGGCAACACCGGGTCCTTTAACCCACTGAGCAAGGCCAGGGATCAAACCCACAACCTCATGGTTCCCAGGCGGATTTGCTAACCACTGAGCCACGATGGGAACCCCCCCCCCCCCCATGTCTTTTCCTCCTTTATTTCTCTCCATCTCCTTTTCTTCTTCCCTTCCTTCCTTTTGTTCTTCCTTCTCGTGGGTTTGGCACCTGTCAGAATTAGGGATGTTAGTAGAATCTGATTCAGAATAAGTAAGGAATCACTAATTACCTTTATCTGCTTATTGCCTAAAATCTGAATACTTAAATGTAAAAAGTCAAAATAGTTCTTGAACAGGTTACTGTGGTGATAAACTTGTTCCTTGTGATTTGATTTCTTATACAAAACATAGGAAATCTGATTTTTGTGAGAAAAAAAAATACTGAAACATTCATTTTCCTATAACAAGCTCATTGGTTCATGCTCTTTCTAGAAGTACTCCAAGTCTATAAATATTTCCAAGGTGAGTGGTTTAGCACTCTGTGTTTTGCAGACTCAATATTCTTGGTGTTAAGGTATTAGATGGAGAAATAGAGTTTATTAGAGTTAAATTGCCTGAGATTGTCTTATGTTGGTCTTATGTGAAATCTTGTCTGAATTGTTACTTTGACTCGAGCCATCGCAATGACATGCTCTCTGCTCTGTAAATCTTTTTGTGTGTGTGTGTGTGTGTGTGTGTGTGTTTTAGGGCTGCACCAGTGGCCCATGGAAGTTCCCAAGTTAGGGGTCAAATTAGAGCTACAGCTGCTGGCCTACATACAGCCACAGCAATGCTAGATCCAAGCCAGGTCTTTGATCTATACTGCCACTCACGGCAATGCTGGATCCCCGACCCACTGAGCAAGGCCAGGGATCGAACCCCCCATCCTCTTGGGTTAGTCGGATTCGTTTCCACTGTGTCACAAGGGGAACTCCCATTTCTGCAAATCTTTTCATGACCTCTGTCACCAACCACACATTCCAACCTGTCTAGTTGAGCCAGATATCCTATACCTTGTACTCCCAAACCCAGTTGTTGACTGCTGTGTCTGGTAATGAAGGGTCTCAGTCAAAAACGCCAGTAATCAATCAGCCAGTCCGTTACCATGGGTGAACCGAGGCAAAGCAGGTGTGGATGTTTGAAACAGCAAGGGCACCGACTTGACCTGCTTGGCTATGAGACCAGTGGTGCCCGGCTGTGTTTGTTTTTAAGTTGTGAAGTGATCCCAGAGGTCATTCTTCTGGGCAATTCTTTGCTGAGTTATTGCTTGGCTTTGTTCTGAAGGGGAAACCAGAGCGTCAACTCAGAAACAGGCTCTTGAGAACAGCTGGTGTGGATCTGCAGGTGAGGTATTTTTCTGGACAAGCTCTGACTGCTCTGCTGAGTCGGGGTAGGGGTCCTGACTTCAGCTGCAGCTTCCTGGGTTGTATGCTGTACCAGGTAGATTCTTGACCACTTCATGACCTGTGGTGCAGCTAGGAGGACTTTTCGGGGATAGGGGCCGTTTCCTGGAATGTTCAGTGGATTGTTATCTCCACTGATCAGAGGACTAGAAAAAAAAATCATGTCTTCCTCGAGAACAGAGAGAAGTCATGTATTGTAATGAGGGAAACGTGGACTTCAGCTCTGATAGACCTCTGAGCTTGAGCTTTGACCCTGCCACTTTTCTGTTTCTGGGTCCTTACTTCCCTAAGCCTTATTTTCTCATCTCTGAGATGGAAGTCAAAGCCGTCACTGCCTTATAGGTCTCCTGAGAAGGTTCAATGGGATTTGGCATGCAAGTAGCTTTGCACAGTGCCTGGCAGGTCAGAGACTGCTGGCATAAAAAGGACTTTAGAGGCCATTTAATCCAATACTTTATCTGAGGCGTGAATCTACCAAGAGGCTCTTAGTTGTGCTTCTGCTTCATTGTCATATTGCTTCCTAACTTTGATTTTGGTTGTGGAGGTTCCTACCGATGACTCCTGCCTTTAGGATACTGTTTAAAAAGTTCTCTGCCACCTGGGCTGGGAGAGGGACATGATTCTGGAAGCAGATGTGAGGCAACAGTGGTGCCCAAAGTGACAGATTTGCGGGGAGCTGAGAGATGACCCCAAAGGGTTCACACGTTTCAGCTCTTGAGATGCGGTAGAAGAACACATGCTTAGGATTAGGTCTGCTTTGAGTTTCACTTCTGCCTCACATACCCTCTCTGCCATGAGAAGGCCTATATTTACACTTTGTGAAGAATTGTGAGAATTGACAGAGAGCTAAACATGCAAGGAGTGGGCAACATTTATATTATCACAGTGGTGACATATTTTTTTGAGAAATCTGTTTCATTTTCCTGTTGGCTGCATAACAAGCCCTACAAAGTGCCGTGGCTTTTGACAGCAACCTGTTATTATCACTCACAATTTACTGGGTTGACTAGGTTCAGCTGGGCGGTTCTTACATTTCTTTTTTTTTTCTTTTTTTTCTTTTTTTTTTTTTTTTTTTGTCTTTTTGCCATTTTTGGTGCCGCTTCTATGGCATAGGGAGGTTCCCAGGCTAGGGGTCCAATCGGAGCTGTAGCCACCAGCCTACGCCAGAGCCACAGCAATGCGGGGATTGGAGCTGCATCTGCAACCTACACCACAGCTCACGGCAATGCCAGATCCCTAACCCACTGAGCAAGGCCAGGGATCGAACCCGAAACCTCATGGTTTCCAGTCGGATTTGTTAACCACCGAGCCACGACGGGAACTCTGGTTCTTCCATTTCTTATGCACTTGGTTGGGTCTGCAGCCATGTGGGGATTGGACTGGGCCAGGCTGGCCAAGAGGGCTCATTCTTATCTCGGGATGTTGGTGCAGGCTCTCTGCAGGGGCCTCAGTTCTCCTCGTGACCTATCCACTCGGCCAGGTTGGACTTTCCACATGGGGTTTTGCATTCTGAGAGGGAGTGTTTCATGAGTGAGCATTCTCGGAAGAAGGAAGTGGCAGCTGTTAGTTCTCTTATGCTTTGGTCTCAGAATTCTCAGGACATGTGCACACTGCATTCTTTTGGTGAAATCAGTTACAGTGAGCATCTAGTCACAAGAGGAGAGGGATTTCTCTGTGGAGCAGTGGGCATGTGCAGCCTGGGGCTAAAGATCGGCAGTGCCCATCTTTGGAAACACATGAATGGTCTTGCTTCTTCTGCACATCACGTGGCTGGGCGCACATGCAGGGGGCTGATCACCCGTCAGTAGCTCTCTGCCTGCTTCGCTGGCACCTAGTAGCTGAGTCACGGAGAGTAGCTGAGGCCTGCGCCTCAAGCAGAGTCATTGAAGTTTGAGAAAGAAGCAATTAAAACTCAAAAGACCAGGTACCCAAATGGATTCAGCAAGAACATGCTTTGCATGGAAAACATTTTTTTTTGCCCCTATGATTTTTTTTCTCTACAAATGGGGCTGGTAGAAAATTTACTGTCAAAATACCATCCTGAGACTTTGTGCTGTCCACTAGAACAACATGTGCTTGAGAGCTGACCTGTTTCCCAGCGTATTTGGGTCTACTGAGATGAGATGGTTGAACAGAGACTGGACAGCTGAAGATCTGTCCTGGATGCTGCTTGAAGTGGACAAGGCAGTGAACAATTTTGTGAAAATCCTGTTTTTATATCAAGGACTTCAGATCGTCACTGAATCATTATGTGAAAAAAGTGGAGATTGAATCTTTGTAAACATCTGTGTAAACTGGAGTTCCCATTGTGGCTCTGTGGAAATGAATCTGACGAACATCCATGAGGATGAAGGTTCGATCCCTGGCTTCACTCAATGGGTTAAGGATGTGGCATTGCCGGATGCAGTGGTGTAGGTTGCAGATGCTCCTCAGATCTGGTGTGGCTGTGGCTGTGGCTGGCAGCTGTAGCTCTGATTCGACCCCGAGCCTGGAAGCCTCCATATGCTGTGGGGGGGGGGCCCTAAAAAGACCAAAACAAAACAAAACAAAACTATGTACACTAACATGCGTCTGAGATTCATTACTCCATCTTGGCCTTGAAAATGGACAGACTTTGTCATTTTCTCCCCCTCTGTCTGTGCAAAAAGCAAGGCAGTGAAGAAGTAGGGTCACAGAGAGGACCAAGTGGTAGCAATGGCCGCTACCCAGGGAGCTACCCAAGGAGCTGAGAAGAGGAAGGGCAAGAGACCTTACCCGAGGGTCAGGTGCAGATGTGGGCATGTATTTTATGAATTGGTTTAATCTGCAGGCAACCTGCAGGGAGGTTTGCAGCCGGCATTAAACTTTCCAAAGAGATAAAGACAAAGTACAGGAGGTACTTTCTCTTGAGTAATTCTCTTTGCTGCGTTCCCCTTACTTGGCTTCAGAAACTCAACCAGAAGTTTACTTTTCCTTTGTCCTTTTCCTGCTCGAAGCCCTCCACCTGCTTTATCTTGCCCTCTCCACCCCCATTCTCTGCCTTATTTCTGGCACCGTCCACGGCTGGCTGAACTAGTGAGGAGCATGCGCCAACCTCTCTTTCTAATCTTTGCTCACAGAACACCTGAGAGTTATGTGCAAACATGGGCAGACAGTTCTTGGCTGTGTGTCCTATCAAATGTACTGTTTATATTTGGCAGAAGCATTGGTTCTTCTATTTGGTGCACAAACTGGGTCCAGCTTTAACCATACAAAGCCAGTTGTTCTGTTTGTTCTTTCCCATCTCCACCCACCTCCCCATTTGCCACTCTGCCTCTTTCTTGCAGTGCTTCTCTGGCTGGGCTATCAGTATAGATTTTCCTTTCTTATTTTTGTCCCTTGCTGGAAACAGACAGTGCTCTCCTCTGCTAAAATCAGAAACCAGAAGTCTTTGCCTGCCTTCTTTTAAGGTCATGGATTTTAAAAGAAGTTGAAGAGTTAATTTTTAAAATTCTTTTGTTTCCTTTATTGGTGAGTGAAAAACAGGTGAGCTTTAGTTTGGGGTAGAATTGCTGATCCAGGTGGTCTTCCCCAAATGCTTTCATTCTATCTGCCTTTGCTCTCAAAGGGCCGTTTGGTAGCTCACCTTTCTTACCTTCCTTCTCCATCGCTCCTCTTTTTTGCTGTCTGAGTAGTTGCTAGGAAACGGCTTTCTAACCAGCGCAGTTTCTTGCTGAGGGCTCCTGACCAGCTGCAGGAGGAAGCTCAACCTGTTAGCAGGGCATGCAAAGTCTGCCCCGGTTGGGCATCCATCTGCCTCCACCTCAGCTCCCTCCCGTAAGCCCTGTGAGTGGACCTAGATTCACCCATATTAGAATGGTTTCACTAATAAATCAAGCTCAGGGATCGCTCCATTTTTGTGTGCCTATATCATTTTCCATTTGCTATTTTATTTTTCCCCCTAAGTTCTTTAGTGTTACTGTGATGGTAGTTGCTAGACCCAGCGACTTGGGAAAATGGGACCCATTCTTCTAGGCTCCTTCCTCCTTCCTGCCTGGAATTCACTACCCTCGATTCCTGGGGAGTTCCTTTGCATCCTCTGAGAGGTCAGCTCTGTAAACCTCTCCTCAGGCACCCCACAGGGGCAGTTGGTAACTCCCTCTCCTGTCTCCCCCAGTGCCCGCTGCTGGCTTCTGCTGCATTTTCCTGATTGGCCTCCCTGCTGAGACTGTTAGTTTTTAAAGTGAGATTAAGGCCAGTTTTCTTCATTTTTGTGTCCCTGATGCTCACCTGTAGTAATTGTCTGGTAAGTGTTTCTTGAGTAAACAAATAGTGCCATTAATTCAATGCATTGAACATATATGGCTTAATGATTTGATCGTTTTCATGAGCAATACCTTATGTTAGAGCTTTATTCAGAAAAGCCTTTTGTTCTAGTTGTTGCTCATGACTAAAAAGGAAAGCTGATCAATATGTACAATGGCACGTGCCTTGAAATTTAGTGTAAGATTTACTAGTCTCTTTTTTTTGGGTCTTTTTAGGGCTGCATCCACAGCATGTGGATTCCCAGGGTAGGGACTGAATCAGAGCAGTAGCTGCTGGCCTACACCACAGCCACAGCAACACCAGATCTGAGCTGCATCTGTGACCTGCGCCACAGCTCATGGCAACGCTGGATCCTTAACTCACTGAACAAGGCCAGGGATGGGACTTTCATCCTCATGGATGCTAGTCAGATTCATTTCCACTGAGCCACCACAGGAACTCCAAAGCTACTAGTCTGAACTGCCTTTAAATCCTTCATTGTTTTTGGAAGGGGGAAAAAATGGACTGGTGACAATTATATGTTATTGACTGCTGACTATAATTTGCTGTTTTCGCCTGATATGTTCATGCCATTTTCTGGCAATTGGAACATCCCATTCGGATACCATTTAAAAATGCCTTATCACTCTTCTCCGCAAATGACAGAGGACTGATTGAATTGTCCCATGTGGCTCCTATCCTGCTGTCCCTGGTGCCCATCAGAACAGGATTCAAAGTTAGGCAGTGATGGTAGCCCCCTTTCGTGGCTTACTGCATTCATTTGGTCCCTGTAGACACAGAAAAGTTTAGGTAAAGACTTCCAAGATTCAGTCCCTGCCTTAGGAACTTAAACATGTATAAAAATGTTGTTTTAGCTTCTGTTCATTTCTCCTTTAAAGTTCTACCGACTTCTTCCATGATAATAGTGGATACGGCTTGCTCTTCAAAAATAGGGGATAGTTTGTGTATGGATAGTCTTTTGCATCCTCAAACTTGTGCTTTATGTGTAGGTTTTATACACTGGCTACTTTAGGAAACTTTCTTCTTTAAAGATCATCTCAGGACCACGTTATTTTTAGGTTACAATGTAGACTTTTGTTACTGATTCCTGCCTTCGGCAGTGGGAAATAGGGCACCTTCATGAATCAACCTCTTATTCATCTTTGTCCCTATGGTTCAGCCTGGCACCTGCCATATAAGACTGATTCAATAAATATTTATTGAATGAACAAGTCAGTAAGGCTACTTGGAGACCAATTTACTTTCATAAGCCTCTGCTTATCAAAGGTGTGGCACGTAGAAACATAAGCGAAAAATAGGATTCCTACCATGAATGTAAGATGTGCAAAAACTCAAAATATTTTTATTTTCTCAGAGGGAACTAACAGTTTTAATCAAGGCACTTAAACACTTAAACCTGATTTGATTACTTATAAATTATTAGAGTATAAACAAAGCCTTAACTTATCAATTTGCCAATTGCTTCCTGCTAGTCTCTGTGTATTTTATTGATTTTTCTAGGCTCAAGTAAGGGAGGGGTAAGAATGTTTTGCTTCCAAAATCTATGGATCTAGGCTGACTGCTCTAACTACAAAAATTATTTGATATGCCTATTAAAATTGTGAAAGGGGTGGGCAGAGTCTATGGTTTTTTTTGTTTTGTTTTGTTTTAATGGGAAGCAGAAGGTATTATTAGTCGTAGTAGTAGCTTAGAATCCTGGAAGAATGCCTCAGAGAGCTATAGATGCAGCGTAAAGTCAGAGACTGTTTTCATTTGGCTCAATTTTCATCTTATAAGGTTATAAGACATCATAAAATATAAAAATTAATCAAAATAATAAAAGCGACTAGAAAATTCCAAAGCTTTGTTATGTAATGACTTTTTTCCAGTGCTTTAAAATATTATGTAAGAATAAACTTTGCAGGGGCAAAGAAGCTTACTTTTAAAATGCCTGCAGATTATTTAATTTAATTTAATTTAATTTTTTTGTCTTTTGTCTTTTTTGTTGTTGTTGTTGCTATTTCTTGGGCCGCTCCCACAGCATATGGAGGTTCCCAGGCTAGGGGTTGAATCGGAGCTGTAGCCACCGGCCTACGCCAAAGCCACAGCAACTCGGGATCGGAGCCGCGTCTGCAACCTACACCACAGCTCACGGCAACGCCGGATCGCTAACCCACCGAGCAAGGCCAGGGACCGAACCCACAACCTCATGGTTCCTAGTCGGATTCGTTAACCACTGCGCCACGACGGGAACTCCTTAATTTTAAATTTTAGTGTGATGTAAGGACATCAGTTTTTAGGGTATTTAAGTAAAAGTAGAATCAAAATAATATTTGCTCCTAAATTACTAAAGTACCTAATGTACTAAAATATGTAAATAAACTCTTACTTTGGGTGCCTTATTAAAATGGGCATTAGTTAGTTACACAAAGGCTATTACTTTAGTTCCAATACTTTTATATAACACTCATGACTACTTTACCACTTTAAATGGTTTCATTTTTATGTTCTCCATTTTATATCTAAAATATATTCAGGGGGAGTTTCCTGGTGAAAACCATAATTCAAAAAGATACATGCACCCCAGTGTTCATTGCAGCACTGTTTACAATAGCCAAGATATGGAAGCAACCTAAATGTCCATCCACAGAGGAATAGATAAAGATGATGTGGTACATATACATAATGGAATATTACTCAGCCGTAAAAATGAAAAAAATGTCATTTGTACCAACAGGGACAGACCTAGAGATTATCATACTAAGTGAAGTTAGTGAAAGACAAACATTGTATGATATCACTTACATGTGGAATCTTAAAAAAGGATATGTATGAACTTATTTGTATAACAGAAACAGACTTAACAGACTTTGAAAATAAACTTACAGTTACCAAAGGGGACAGATTGGGGGGCAGGGATGGACTGGGTGTTTGGAATTGGTATATGCACACTGTGGTATATGGAATGACTGGCCAACGGGGACCTGCTGTTTGGCACAGGGAACCCTACCCAATATTCTGTGATAATCTATATGGGAAAAGAATCTGAAAAAGAATGGATGCGTGTACATGTGTACCCGAATCTCTTTGTCGTACAGCAGAAATTATCATAACATTGTAAGCCAACCATACATCAATAAAACTTTAAAAAATGAAGAAAAAAATATATTCAGGGGGAGTTCCCTGCTGGCTTAGAGGTTAAGGATTTGGTATTGTCACTGATGTGACTCTTTGTCACTGCTATAGCTCCGATTCAGTCTCAGGCCTGGGAATTTCCACATGCTTTGGGCATGGCCAAAAAAAAAAAAAAATGCATATATTCAGATATTTCAAGGTATGAAGGAAGTCTCTAAGTTCTATAAAATGAGTTTTCTGATGAGTATGTCTAATGAAAGTTTAATTTTTCTTTGATACCTTTTTCCTTATTCATCCATTCATCTGAGTTACCCCATGCCAGCCTCTCTGGTTACAGAAAGCCAGCGGTCAGCACTGCTGCTGCCTAACACGGGGTTTGTATAATTTTACAGGAAGGAAAAGTAAATTCAGTGTTCACAGAAAAAAAAAAAAAAAGAAAAAAGACCTCTATTACTGCTTTATGTGTTGGCGACTCAGAATTATTTAAATATAGGCTTCCCACATACAAAAAAATGAAAATGTAGGTATTCTTTTATACAGCATTTGTGGTCCTGCAGTGTGTCTCAAGAAAATGTCACTCAATAAACAAGCAGACAAGTAAACAAATAATGGATCCCGGTTGGGATAAGTACTATGAAATAAAAAGAAGACAGCATAGGGCTAGAGCCAGGGGGTTGTAAACGGAGGGGCAAGAATTATGTGGAGGTGGTGTGGAGACAGAGCCTGAATGATATGAAGGAACCCTGCCGAGATCTGAAAGGAACGTGTACCAGGCAGTGGGAGCAGAGCCACCTTCTAAAACGCTACACTGGGAGAGTACCCGTCATGGCTCAGCAGTAACAAACCTGACTAGTATGCACGAGGTTGCGGGTTCGATCCCTGGCCTTGCTCAGTGGGTTAAGGATCTGGTGTTGCCATGAGCTGTGGTGTGGGTCGGCAGCAGCAGCTCTGATTAGACCCCTAGCCTGGGACCTTCCACATGCTGCGGGTGCAGCCTTAAAAAGACTAAATAAATAAATGCAAGCCTACACTGTGACTTGAACCCGGGTCCTCAAACCCTTATGCTTCTCCCTGACTGCTACTTTCGTTGCCTCCAGCTGCTGGCCCAGCCACGCTGAACTTCTCCCCTTTCACAGCTCTGCTTTTGCATTAGTTCCTCTGTCTAGAGGGCCCTTCCTCTCGTTCCTTCGGTGAAACCACACTTCAGAATGCAGCTGAAATGTCGTATGTAACAACCCTCCCCACTTCTCCCACCCACCCCTCCCTCTCCCTCCTCCTCAAGAAGACCTGGCCTTATTGCATCCTCTGCTCTCTCCCTATTTCTAATACAGCCCTTATCAATGTGATTGATAATTGTTTTGTTTAAAACTCTGCTTCCCCTCTAGACTGGAAGTGCCTGAGAACACAGATGTTGACTTATTCAGCTCAGTAGCCTCAGTGCCTAGAACCATGCGTGGGGCATGGTAGGTGCTTAAAATTTTGTGCAATAGGGAGTTCCCATCATGGCACAGTGGAAACAAATCCGACTGGGAACCATGAGGTTGTGGGTTTGATCCCTGGCTTTGCTCAGTGGGTTAAGGATCTGGTGTTGCCGTGAGCTGTGGTGTAGGCAGGCAGCTATAGCTCTGATTCAACCCCTAGCCTGGGAACCTCCATATGCTGCAGGTGTGGCCTTAAAAAGACAAAAGACCAAAAAAAAAATTTGTGGAATAATTGAATGATTGAGGAAGATAGAGAAGGGGAAATGGAGGGATGAAGGGAGGCAGGGAATGAAGATACAAATCTTTCTTGGAAGGTATGAAGCACACTGAAAAAGATAAATTAAAAGTAAGTAGAGGTGGAGTTCCCGTTGTGGCACAGCAGAAACGAATTTGACTAGGAACCATGAGGTTGCAGGTTCGATCCCTGGCCTTGCTTGGTGGGTTAAGGATCCTGCGTTGCTATGAAATGTGGTGTAGGTCACAGACACAGCTCAGATCCTCTGTTGCTGTGGCTGTGGTGTAGGCCTGTGGCTGCAGCTCCAATTAGACCCCTAGCCTGGGAACCTCCATATGTCACGGGTTCAGCCCTAAAAAAAAAGGCAAAAGACCAAAAAAAAAAAAAAGAAAAGAAAAAAAGTAGATAGAGGTGACTTTAATACTGGAGGCGTTTTCATGAATTTCGTAGATTAAGCCAGAACCCCAGTGATTACCGTGGTCACTGGGATTCTACCAAGGCATAACCACACTAAGGATTCACCTGTATTTCTAGGGTGGCAACCTTCTGAAAAGGGGAGTGGCTTAGCCTTTTCTTTTAAGTCAGTGTGTTTTTGATATTTTACAGGTTTGGTGGGTTGGATTACAAGAATGCAAGCCTAAAGCTACTTTCTATATAACCACATCCCTTCTTTAGCAGCCTGAGCTGGGAAATGATACTCCAAGCCAGAAAACAAGAACTGTAACAACACCCTGTTTCCTTCCCAAGCAGTGTTCACAGCCCTTCTAGGCTGAGGTCACATTTTCAAGCTTCATAAAACATTACCGTTTGATTGTTGAGTAGGGTGGGGAAGGATTGTTTAATTCAGCACCCGCAGGCTATAATTGCCAATACATTTCTACACTGGAGGCTTTTGGATATTTTTATGTTTGTTGGATGGAAGGAAGAAGCAAGCAGGTCATTATCTACCAATATGTCTCTTTGTGAAGAAATTACTATATTTGGCCAAAGTCCTCACCCCTGTGTTTAACATTTGGCGAGTGTTTGCGTCTGTGTTTCTTTCGTGCTTGTAAACTCCACCTCTCCCAAATTCCCATGGGCTAGAGTAATGCAATCTGCAATTCCTTTTACTAATCTGTGATTTAAACTCAGAAAGATATTGCTGTAATCCCCAAATAAAAGCTTACCCTGCGTGGGAAGATACAGGCTGACGGGGATTGGGTGACCTCATCCAAAATGAAGGTGGTAAAGTCGTAAACCAGAAGAGCAGCCAGAGCCCAAGGAGAAGCAAAGTTTATGAGCAGATTTCAGTAGAGCACTTGAATCAGACCAGAGGAATGCTGTTCTGGGAGGACTAAGCAGCAAAGAAGAGGGAGGGGGAAAAACAAAAATAAAAACAGGAAAAAAAAAAAAATGAAATGCACTCACTGGGGTTAGAAGTCATGAGAAAACTTGACCTGACAAGGATTCCCAAAGAGGAGAACAAATTTTCCGTTTAGTCATTCTGACAAGCGAAATTGCTAAGTTACTTCCAAAAGTCCAGAAGTTTGAACATCCCTGAAATAGTGAGATGAGTGGGAAATTTTGTCGGCGTCATCGTTGTTGTTGCTGCTGTTGTTGTTGTTTAGGGCTGCAACCTCGGCTTATGGAAGTTCCCAGGCTAGGGGTCAACTGGAGCTTCAGCTTCGGGCCTACACCGCAGCCTCTCAGGAATGCAGGATCCAAGCCGCCTCTGCAACCCACACCACAGCTCATGGCAAAGCCAGATCCTTCACCCACGGAGCGAGCCCAAGGATTGAACCCGCAACCTCATGGATACTAGTTGGGTTCGTTACCACTGAGCCACAACAGGAACTCCCTTGTGAGAAATTTGGTATTTGGTTGTTGACCCTTAGAAGCTGCAGTTGTATAAAGACACTTCAGGACAAGGACTTAGAACTACTTTTTTCAGAGAGGTGAAGACAATGAAATGTGTGAGATGACAGCTTTTAGCAAGTTTAAAACCCTCTTTCTCCCCATCAGTTGAAACCAAAGATAAGCTAAGGAGAAAAGGAAGACATGTTTTTTAGTCTAGACATAAAAAATATCTTTTTAAGAGTATTTCTTAGTATACCTTTTAAGCTACCATGTGATCTTATTGAGGAAGTAATGTGACAAGTTATTTTTTATGACAAAAATACTTAAATACATCACAAACGCTATCAATTCATCCCTTCATCATGAAGAACTATTGGTGCTTGACAGCTCTTTGAGACGCCAAACTGGCAAGAAAAGAGAGGGTTTTGTCTCTCAGAGGACAGTACAGCATGTTTTTGACCCACTCTGTATGGCTGATGAAAAAATTGAAGGGCGGGGGCTGTGACTTTTCCCAGAGTTAATGGGGTGGAGAGAAGGTGACCATACCTTGTCCCAAGTTGATGAGTATGCTGGGTTAGGGGTGTTTGTGTAATGATGGCTGTTTTTATGTTAAGAAGTTGCAAGAGCATGACTTTGAAGGTGCATCAGTGGGTGGTTCACCAAAACAGCTGCTCACTGAGAGCTGCATTGGGCAGCCCCTTAAACAGTGGATGGAGATGTGCTGCAGAGCACAGACTCCACCAGCCCCCTTTGTCCCTCATTTCTCACTCCAGCGTGATTCACTCAGTGACCCAGTCACTTGGGAAACGTCCTGTATGCGTATATGATGCTCATGAATTAGACTCATTCTTTCCTGGGAGCTCACATCCTATTAGACAAGACTAAGAAATCAGTGATAGGCCCATGGTATTACACACTTGACTTTGTGTGGGGGTGGCAGAAGATCTAATAGGAGGTGATTTTTGAACTCAAGCCTTTTGGAAGGTGAGTGAGCATTCTGTATCTGCCGAAGGGTCATCTAGTGGGCATGAACATGGTCCAGAGATCTTAAAGTCTAGAGCCATGTTAGACCACAGCACATGCCAACCAGGTAGTGTGTCATGATTGCATCTTCACAGGTGATCTTAACATGAGTTCCCTATTGGGGCCCCAATAATTGTCCTAATATTTTACGACTCTTCAACTATATTATATAATTTTCCCTATTGTTCCACTTTTATTTCATAATTAAGATTTGGAATTTGCCTATAACTATATAAAAAAGCTATTGAGTAAAACTCCTCCTACTGGCTGAATTTTCCTCCTTAATTATAAATTGTGTGTGTGTGTGTGTGTGTACAGGTGTCCAAGAGCTTTAATTGGTGTTGATCTATTTAAAACTGTTTTAAAGTATTCTATATCCTTTTCTCGAAAGTAGTTCTCTCATTTTTTTTTTTGTCTTTTTGCCATTTCTTGGGCTGCTCCTGCAGCACATGGAGGTTCCCAGGCTAGGGGTCCAATCGGAGCTGTAGCTGCCAGCCTATGCCAAGCCACGTCTGCAAGCTACACCACAGCTCATGGCAACACCAGATCCTTAACCCACTGAGCAAGACCGGGGATCGAACCCACAACCTCATGGTTCCTAGTCGGATTCGTTAACCACTGAGCCATGACGGGAACTCCCAGTTCTCTCATTTTTGACTACAATTTCTACAAAATACCTACTTCAGCTTTTAACTTTCTTAAATTTGCCTTCAATTTTAAATCCTTAATCTCAAAGGTATTTTTATTGCACTCTGCCAAGTGTTAAGTTCTGTGGTTTAATTTTACCTTTATTCTTACACAAAACAAAGCACCAAAAAAACCGTATCATATACTCTTTTATGTAATCTTTAATATATTTTCTCACATTTTGTTTGCCATATGCCTTTTCTTTGCGTCTGTTTTGTAAAGAATCTCTCCCCATTTTTTTTTCCTTTTTCTTTTTTTTTTTTTTTTAGGGCCTCACCCAAGGCATATGGAAGTTCCCAGGCTAGGAGTCAGATGGGAACTACAGCTGCCAGCCTATGCCACAGCCACAGCAACACAGGATCTGAGCCGCATCTTCAACCTACACCACAGCTCAAGGCAATGCTGGATCCTTAATCCACTGAGCAAGGCCAGGGATCGAACCCTTGACCTCGTGGTTACTAGTTGAGTTTGTTACCACTGAGCCAAAATGGAAACTACTCCATTTTTTTTCTTTCTTTTTTCTTTTTCTTTTTCTTTCTTTCTTTCTTTTTTTTTTTTTTGTCTTTTTGTCTTTTAAGGCCACACCTGCAGCATGTGGAGGTTCCCGGGCTAAGGGTCCAATCGGAACTGTAGCCACTGGCCTACACCAGAGCCACAGCAATGCAGGATCCCAGCTACGTCTTCGAGCTATACCACAGCTCACAGCAACACCAGATCCTTAACCCCTGAGCAAGACCAGGAATGGAACCCGCAACCTCATGGATGCTAGTCAGGTTTGCTAACCACTGAGCCACGACCGGAACTCCCCCATTTTTTCAAAGAAAAATTTCTTTCAATTTTTTGCTAAATAAATACATTTTTGTGTGAACACACATAAATAGACATATTTAGAATTCATAATGTATAGTTAACAGGGTCCATATGTGGATATATAATTGTAAATATTAACATTTTTCCAAGTGCCTCTTTCATTTTAGGAAGCTCATCAGCTAAGATTTTCTTTTTTTTTTGTCTTTTTCTTTTTTTTTTTTGTCTTTTTGCCTTTTTCTAGAGCCGCTCCTGTGGCATATGGAGGTTCCCAGGCTAGGAGTTGAATCCGAGCTGTAGCCGCCGGCCTATATCACAGCCACAGCAGTGCTGGATCCGAGCCTCGTCTGTGACCTATACCACAGCTCACGGCAATGCCGGATCCTTAACCCACTGAGCAAGGCCAGGGATCAAACCCGAAACCTCATGGTTCCTAGTCGGATTCGTTAACCACTGCGCCATGACGGGAACTCCAGCTAAGTTTTTCTTGCCTGATGCATAAACATGGGATAAAGAACGCTGGGTAAGGAAAGGAAAAGGAAAAGAGCCATACACTATGCCTGCCTCTGTGTGTTCACAGCTTCACACGTAACTCCAAGAATACTGGTTTATTTAGGATTTATTATTTGGAGACAGAAAAATGGAAATGTCCTTCTTTCCAAGACTTGGCATTTTGAAATCTGTCCTTTTTTTTTTTTTTTTCTTTAGGGGCGCCGCACCTGTGGCATATGGAAGTTCCCAGTCTAGAGTTGAATCTGAGCTGCAGCTGCTGGCCTACACCACAGCCTCAGCAATGCTGAATTCCAACCCAGCCACATCTGTGACCTACACTGAAGCTCCCAGCAACGCCAGATCCTTAACCCACTGAGTGAGGCCAGGAATTGAACCCGCATCCTCATGGATACTAGTCAGGTTCTTAATCCAGTAAGCCACAATGGGAATTCTAAAACCTGTCTTTTAAATCATAGTGGTAGATGTTATTGCCCCCAAAGAGACACCATATATCTAATAGGCCTATTTGTTTTGCTTTGTTTTGTTTTTGTGTAGCAGTGTTTGCCAGGTTGGAAAGGTTTGTTCACTGTATGCTTCAGACACCCCCTGTATTGTGTTTATGGATTTACAGTGTGGCTGTTGCTTCAAAGGGTGGTCCCTGTGCCAGCAGCATGGGCATCAGCTGGGCACTTGTGAGAAAGTCAGTCTCATCACTCCCTCTCCCCACAACTGGATCGGAATCTCTTTTTTTCTCAAGGTCAGTGATGTATGGACACATTACATTTGAGAACTCTGGTCTGCACTCACTATCTTGCCTTCATAACCTCCCACTTACTCTCCGATTCATTGTCTTTAATCTGCCAATCTTAGGAAGGATAGTAATGACCTATTAATTTAAACACACACACCATGTCTCAGTCTTTGTCATACACTTTGAGCACTTACCGTCTTAATGGCTAATCAAGTTCTGTATATTCCATTAGGAGTTATATTTTTTTTTAATTTTTTTATTTTATTTTTTATTTTATTTTATTTTATTTTTTTGGTCTTTTTTTGCTATTTCTTGGGCCGTTCCCGTGGCATATGGAGGTTCCCAGGCTAGGGGTCCAATCGGAGCTATAGCCACCGGCCTACGCCAGAGCCACAGCAACACGGGATCCGAGCCGCGTCTGCAACCTACACCACAGCTCACGGCAACACCGGATCGTTAACCCACTGAGCAAGGGCAGGGACCGAACCCGCAACCTCATGGTTCCTAGTCGGATTCGTTAACCACTGCGCCACGACGGGAACTCCCAGGAGTTATATTTTGAAAAGTAGTTCTATCTCATTCCACCCTGGAAAACTCTTCTTGGTTTTTGGCTCCCTATCCATTCCTTGGCCAGAGCGTAGCCAGAGAGCAGGCATGTTGACAGAATTGGAAATCCTGTTGCCATATGGGTGGACTAGAGAGATGTAAGCTGGAGGAAAAAAATGTCAGAGATGCCAAGATTGTTGTTCTGAAGTGTTTGAAACCTACTGGAGGAAGAAGGAATTTTTTGGGGGGGTAGCTTTAGAAAAATAGAAGTAGAAACAATGAAAAAGTAGAAGTTACAGCAGATGTTGCACTTACATAAAGATTTTTTTTTAAAGAATTTGAATATTCCAACAATGGAACGTATTTCTCCCAAGTGCATGTGTGAAACTAGCTGATCATCCTTGGAGCACAGAGGGGTGATCAAATCAAGGCCTCTGGGAATATTGACTGGTACTGGGGAGAGATAACTGGGTGATTTCTGCAAATTTCTCTCATCTTCATTTTTTGTTGTTGAAAAAAGGAAAGAATATCCCTGTGCAGTCCCAAGTTCTTTTTATTTCTCCCTTCAACAGTGATTATACCTAGATTTTGCCTTTCTCTCATGGCTGTTAGAACCCTGTCTGGTTTTCTCTGTATGACTGGGCCACAGCTTTCTGCTAGAATAGTTACCAGGATGCATACTACTTTCAATTTTATATCAAGTATTCTTTCTGTGATGTTCAGTGTTTCACTGGTCATTTATTCTAAGATCATGGGGCCAGTGTCTTCAGGGAAGAGTATTGGAAACTTCTGGATCTCTTAAGTTAACAGTAATGTAACAGTTCACAGATCTCTTATTACCATTTAGATTATCTTTTCCTATGTGTACCATTTTTTTTACAGACCAAAAAATGAACATATTTTAATATTTCTAGCCACTCAGAATTCTGTTTTTGCATTTGATTACCTTATACCAAGTTTTGTTTTTTTTGTTTGTTTGTTTGTTTTTTGCCTTTTCTAGGGCCGCTCCCGCGGCATATGGAGATTCCCAGGCTGGGGGTCGAATCAGAGCTGTAGCCGCCGGCCTACACCAGAGCCACAGCAACGAGAGATCAGAGCCGCGTCTGTGACCTGCAGCACAGCTCATGGCAACACCAGATCCTTAACCCACTGAGCAAGGTCAGGGATCGAACTTGCAACCTCATGGTTCCTAGCCGGATTCGTTAACCACTGCACCACGATGGGAACTCTTTTTTTTTTTTTTTAAGTAACATGGTCCTAGGGAAACTTAAACCTGCTATATTTACCTTGGCTGATATTTGTTCTATTGAGGAAATCAAGAATTTTAGATTCTAAATCTAAATTTTATTGGGATTGTATTAGATTACCAGTTGAGCTTTGGTGGAGGTGTAGAAAGTGACACAGATGAGTTTTTTTTTTTTTCAAAATTGGTGACACTTTACTATTCCTCTTCTAAAAATTTTAAAAGGTAACATATTTATAAACTTTAAAATGTAACAAAAGTATCTACACTCCTACCCTTGTTTCACTACCACCTAATTATTAATTATTCTCTCCAGATGCAACCAATGATCTAAATTTCTTCTGTATCCAATAGGTATATTTGTTAATACATAAGTGAGGAAATGCATGCCTTTTTTATAGAAAATGATAGCATGCTTTACTTTTCTGCATCTTGTTTTTGTTTACTTAATATATTTTGGAGATAAAAAATAATTTAGATATGAAATCATTTTAAGTATCAGTGATCCTCCAAAATGTGTCTGGAACCTATTTTATCTTTCCATCGTCATTGCCACCTCCCTAGATTCAACAACATCCTCACCTCATACCTGGACCTAGGCAGTTACCTCCTGACGTATTTCTCTGCTTCTTACCTGCCCTGGTTCCAGGCTGCGGTCTCTACAGCAGCCGGCTGTGCCCTTACAAACTTAAGTCCCCTAAGCAGACTTGCCAGAAACAAATCAGTTTTCATGAGAAGAAAATTTTAGAGATCAGCCTCAATTCAATTTACTAACATGAAGTGTGACGAAGAAAGTACTGGATTACACTGACTCTTCTTGGAATTATCAGGGTGAAATCACCCACCTCCAAAAAGAACAGGTAACACATGCCCTTGTTGAATATATCATTGCAAAACAACACACGCAGATTTCACCTCATCTTTGTGTGTGTGTGTGTGTGTGTGTGTGTGTGTGTGTGTATGCCTGCCCTTTTTTCCCAAGTGTAGCTGCAAAGCATTAAGGAAATAGTCCATAGAAACATGTAGAATACCTGCAGAAAAACTGAGATGGAGGCAAGTGGTAAGAGCCAAGCTCATGAATTAGAGGGATTTTATTTTTGAAGTCCACCTTGTGAATAGAGTGTTGTGGTTTTCATGGTGGGGATTTTAGGTGCCCTGGGGGTCAAAGCCCCTCAGTACTCCCAGATCAGGGAAGGGGAGAAAAATCCACCCAGTGGGAGCATCACCAGCA
Organism: Phacochoerus africanus; assembly: GCF_016906955.1. Taxonomy (NCBI): domain Eukaryota; kingdom Metazoa; phylum Chordata; class Mammalia; order Artiodactyla; family Suidae; genus Phacochoerus; species Phacochoerus africanus. The sequence goes on from NC_062545.1 coordinate 27,365,773, forward strand.
TCTTGCCTCCCCCACCCCCAGCAACTAGAAGCAGAGAGTTGACCTACCTTTGATTTAACTCTTTGTGTGCCCAGATACAGCCTCTTTTCTAGGCCAATCAGGGTTATTTCATTATTGAAAAGTGTGTTCATGTGTTGAGGGTGGAAAGTTGAAAATGCAGGGGAGCTTGTTTTCTTCCCCCAAGTTGGTATATTAGTGAATACATGATTATAATTATATTTATCCCATTTTAAATAATTTGATACAGCAAAAGGGAAAAGTAGTCATTATTCAACGAGTTTAAAGGAACTTTTCTAAGCAGGATGCATAACAGATGCAAAAGCCCCAATTAAAATTAAATTGCTCAAAAATAAAAATATTTAATAACTGCCAAGTGTATGCCAGCTGCTGCCCTGTCAGCATTCTGAACAGAAAAAATTGAATTCCATCCAAACACTGCTTACACCGGTCTTCATTGTAAGAGCCATGTATTTTCATTAGTATGTAAATGAATATTTGTTGCCAACATTGCTAAGGAGCACAATAATGGGTCAAAATGCTGAAATAAGCAGTCTGTGCTTTGCTTCTAGGCAAGTTGCATGGTTGATGGATGAGTGAGCATCTTGAAATCAGTTTCCAAATTGGTGGTTCTCAGCCCTGCTGAAAATTAGAATCACCTGATTCTAAAAATCCTGATGCCACGCCACACCCCGTACTGAGTAAATCAGGATCTTTGGCGTGAGTACTCAGACTCTGCTTTTCGAAGCTCCTAGGAGATTACAACCTGCAGCCAAGGCTGTGACTCATCTTGAATTGATGCGGCCTTGCGGCTGCACTGCAGTTGACCAGAACTCCCAGGTGTGGGGATGGTGGGAGCTGTGCAGGGTCTGGATACCTGTGCACATCGGGGCAGATGGGGTCCAAGGGACCTGCTTTCTGTGGTGGCATGGGCTAGTGCCACCTTCCAGCACAATCTCAGGATGTGTAGGAACTCTGTGGCTTCTGCGGAAGGAGCTTTGTTTATAAAATATAGTATCTCATATACGGTTTTTTTGGAGGGTAATGGGGATCCAGGATTCTTTTTTTAAAGTCGACTTTATTTTTTAAAAATTTATTCTTTTGAGGTCTAGTTGACTTACAATGTGTTAATTTCTGCTGAACAGCAAAGTGATTCAGTTTTACATTTATATACACTTTTTCCTATTTTCTGTTATGGTCTATCACAGGCAATACTGACTATAGTTCTCTGTGCTATACAGTAGGACCTTATTGTTTATTCTGTGTATAATAGTTTGCATCTGCTACTCCCAACTCCCAGTCCATCTCTTCTCCACCCCTTCTCCCCACCTTGGCAACCACAAGTCTGTGTTCTCTGTGAGTCTGTTTCTGTTTCATAGATAAGCTCATTTGTGTCATATTTTAGTTTGCACATATAAGCAATGTCATATGATATTTGTCTTTCTCTTTCCGACTCACTTCATTTAGTATGATAATGCCTAGGTCTATCCATGTCACTACAAATGACATTATTTCATTCCTTTTTTCAAAATTAAATTATCCCACTCCCTCCCCCCTTCCTCTTGGCAACCACAAGTCTGTCCCCTAAGTCCATGAGTCTGTTTCTCTTTGGCAGATAGCTTCATTTTTGTCCTATTTTAGATTTCACATATAAGTAATATCATATGGTATTTGTCTTTTTCTGACTTCACCAAGTGTGAGAGAAAGCTCTATTTGCATCAATGTGGCTGCAAATGGCATTATTTCCTTCTTTTTTATGGCTGAGTAATAGTCCTTGTATATATGTATCACATCATCTTAATCCATTCCTATATCGCTGGATGTTTTCAGGTCTTGGCAGAGACTTTATTTTTTAGAGCTATTTTAGGTTCACAGCAAAATAGAACAAGAGATACAGAGATCTCTCATATACCCCCTACTCCCACAAAAGTCTAACCAACACCCAATCACAATCCCCCATCAGAGTGGTCCATTTGTTACAGTTGATGAACCTACATTGGCACATCATCACTCAAAGTCCATTAGGGTTCACTCCTGGTGCTGTACATTCTGTGGGTTTTGAGAAAAATATGATGACATGTATCCACCATTCTAGTATCATGTGGAGGAGTTTCAGGGCTCTAAAAATCCTCGTGCTCTGCCTCTTCATCCCTCTCTTCTGGAAACCACTGACCCTTTTACTGTCACCTTAATTTTGACATTTCTAGCATGTCATATAGTTGGAATCATACAGTGTATAGCCTTTTCACATTGTCTTCATTTCACTAATAATATTCATTTAAGATGCCTCTGTATCTTTTCATGGTTCAATAGCTCATTTCTTTTTTTTTTTTTCGCCTTTTTCTAGGGCTGCTCCCACAGCATATGGAGGTTCCCAGGCTAGGGATCTAATGGAAGCTACAGCTGCCTGCCTACACCAGAGCCACGGCAACATCAGATCCAAGCTGCATCTGTGACTTACACCACAACTCACAGCAATGCCAGATCCTTAACCCACTGAGCAAGGCCAGGGATCGAACCTGCAACCTCATGGTTCCTAGTCGGATTCATTAACCATTGTGCCATGATGGGAACTCCAGCTCATTTCTTTTTAATAATGACTAATATTGGAGTTCCCGTCATGGCGCAGTGGTTAACGAATCTGACTAGGAACCATGAGGTTGCGGGTTCGGTCCCTGCCCTTGCTCAGTGGGTTAACGATCCGGCGTTGCCGTGAGCTGTGGTGTAGGTTGCAGACGCGGCTCGGATCCCGTGTTGCTGTGGCTTTGGCGTAGGCCAGCGGCTACAGCTCCGATTCAACCCCTAGCCTGGGAACCTCCATATGCCGCGGGAGCGGCCCTAGAAATGGCAGAAAGACAAAAAAAAAAAAAAAAAGACTAATATTCCATTGTCTGGATATACCACAGTTCATTGTTGATTTATTAACCTACTGAAAGACAAGGTGGTTGCTTCCAAGTTTTGGCAGTTATGAATAAAACTGCTATAAACATCGATGTACAGATTTTTGTGTAGACATAAATTTTTAGCTCTGTGGAGTAAATATTAAGAGCATAGTTGCTAGATCATATTGCTAGAATATCTTTAATTTTCTATAAAACCGTGGAACTTCTTCCAAGTGGCTGTATAATTTTGTCTTTCCTCTAGCAACAAATGAGAGTTCCTGTTGCTCCAGCATTTGATGTTGTCAGTGTTTTCAATTTTAGCCATTCTTTTTTTTTTTTTTTTGCTTTGTAGGGCGACACCCATGGCATATGGACATTCCCAGCCTAGGGATCAAATCGTAATCTCATGGTCCCCAGTTGGATTCATTTCCACTGCGTCATGACGGGAACTCTGAATTTTAGCCATTCTAATGAATGTGTAATGTTATCTCATTGTTTTAATTTACATTTCTCCCTGATGAGTTATGATGTTGAGCATCTTTTCCTATGCTAGCTTGCCTTCAACATATCTTCTTTGGTAAGGATTAGATATCTATTCAGGTCTTTTGCCCATTTTTTAAGCTGACTACTCATTTTCTTATTTTTAAGCGTTCTTTGTATATTTGGGGTAACAGTCCTTTATGAGAATGTCTTTAACAGATTTTTCTCCAAGTTTCTGATTTTTTAAAAAAATTCGTCTTATCAGTTAATTTTTTGTGAATCGTCCCATTGGTATAACTAAAAAGACATGGCCATATTAAAGGTTATCTAGATTTTTCTCTTGTGTTATCTTCTAAAAGTTTTATACTTTGCATTTTACTTTTAGGTTTGTGATCTATTTTGAGTTAATTTTTGCAAAGGGTATAAAGTCAGTGTCCAGATTCATTTTTTTGCACATGAGTGTCCAGTTGTTCCAGTACTGTTGGTTGAAAGGCTTTTCCTTGCTCCTTTCTATTGCCTTTGCTTGTTTTTCAAAGATCGGTTGACTGTATTTATGTGAGTCTATTTCTGGGTTTACTGTTGCGTTCCATCTGTCTATTTGTATATTCTTTCACCCGTAACACATGTCTTGATTAGTGTAGCTTTATAGTAAGTCTTAAAGTCTGGTACTGCCTGTCCTGCTGTGCCCAGGTGGCTGTAGGGTGAGAACGCTGACCCCTAACCACTAGACCTCAAGGGCCAGCAGGATTGATGGAGGTTCCCAGTACTTGTACCTTTGGAGAAAAATTTGGCAAAGAGATTAAGAGCAGTAAAGCAAATAAAGTGTTTATTAAAAAAGAAGATATGTGCAGAGAAGGCACAAATGGGCTGGGGTGGGGGGAAAAGGAGAAAGACAGAATGAAAGGAAGAGAGCAACAAGTGCTTTGGAGGTGGTTTAAATCATTTGCTTGGGGGGCAGTCCTTCCCGGCTTCCTCTAGCCAATCATCTTGCTGTCTGCCTTTGGTCTGACTCAGGGCCCTCCCCTGTGTATGCGCATCTTTTAGGCAAGATGGATTCTAGTGCCCAGGTTTTAGGGAAGTTGACAGGATGTACTATGGGTCTGGTGCCCCTCCCTTCTCTGACCCTTGGGGAAGCGTTCTGCGCATGAGTAGTTCAGGAGGTCTCCTTGACCTCAAGAATGAGAAATATGTGGTCTCTTTATCTTTTTTCCAAGCAGGACACAGCTCCTCCTTACTCCTGCCATAATCTTTATCTTGAAGTTATCTGTCCACAGGGGACAGATTCCAGTTGTTCAGTCTGGGGCCCATCCATCTCCTGCCTCACTCCAACTCTATTTTTCTCTTTTAATATTGTATTGGCTCTTCTGGGTCTTCTGCTTCTTCATATAGAATCCACATAGTTTGTTTCTCTTTACAAAATAACTTGTCAGGATTTGGACTGAGATTCCACTGGATCTATAGATCAAGTTGGAAAGAACAGACTTCTTGACAATATTGAGCTTCCCTATCAATAAACATGGAATGGAATATCTATTCACTTAGTTCTTTGTTGATTTTCATCAGAGATCTGTAGTTTTCCCTCCTGAAGCTCTTTGACATACTTTGTTAGGTTTATATGTATTTCATTTATAGAGTCCTAATGTAAATGGTATTCTCTTTTTAATTTCAAATTCCACTTGTTCATTGCTGGTATATAGAAAAGTGATTAACTTTTGTATATTAACTGTGAATTCTGCAACCTTGCTATAATCACTTATAAGCTCTACTAGTTTTTTGTTGTTGTTGTTGATTCTTTCAGTTTTTTACATAGATAATTATATCATCTGCAAAGACAATTTTATGTTTTCCTTCCCAATAATATACCTTTTGTTTCCTTTTCTTGTCTTGCATTAGCTAGGACTTCTTGTACAGTATTAAAAAGGAGTAATAGGAGTTCCCATTGTGGCTCAGCGGGATAAGAACCTGACTAGTATCCACGAGGAACCGGATTTGATCCCTGGCCTTACTCTGTGGGTTAAGGATCTAGCATTACTGCAAGCTATGGCATAGGTCACAAATGTGGCTTGGATCTGGTATTGCCATGGCTGTGGTGCAGGCCAGCACCTGCAGCTCCAATTGGACCCTCGCCTGGGAACTTCCATATGTTGTGGGTGCGGTCCTAAAAATGAAAAAAAAAAAAAAAAAGGAGTGATGGATGGGGTGTTCTTGCCCAATTCCTGATCTGAGTGGAAGAACTTCAAGTTTATCACCATTAAGTACTGTTAACTTTAGTATTTTTGTACATGTTTGAACACAGACTTTTAGTATCTTGATTCAACAGCAAATGATGAGCATCAAATTCAAGTTTTCCTAAATATAACCTTAATAATTAGAAGTGCCTATGATTGGAATGTTATATGTAGAATAGTTGCGGTTTGGCCCTCATATCATATGGGGGTGTGTCTGTCTGTCTGTATGTATGTGTATGTGTATGTTTAATAATTGTATAGGGAAAAGCCAAGAAAGAAATACACCAGTGCTTAATATCTTTATACGATACATTTTAATAATAGATTATTTTAATGTGTATAATATTTTACTTCTTTGATGCTGAGCACCAGATATATTTTTGAGAGTCGACCACTTAAATTTTTATCACTTACCTTAATATAGTTTTAATGTTCGATAAGTTTAGTAAAAAGGGTAACATTACTGGTGTTGTGTTAATAGGTCATTTAACTTTAACCAAGACAGTATTACTGAGAGAAAAGCAAGTGCATCTATTATAATGAGATGTGATAAGAGTTACTGGGGCTTAACCATGAAGAAGTAAATAGGGCTCCAGAAGCAAAAAATATGTGCCATTTTAGTTTAACCCACGTTTCTAAGAAAAGTAAAAAATGTAGCTCTTCTTCAGAATGATAAGATCCAAATAAATGGCAGAAAATCACTCCTTTGTTATTCAGCCTCAGGCTCCTTTTCACAAGTCTGGTTTATGACAATAGGCACAAAAGGAAAACCTGGGCAGTTTGAGAAAATCATTTGTGTAATACTTTTCCTAAAAGCAAGCTAACATAAAAACTAATTTAGAAATCATAGTAAAAATAGCATCTGAGTTAATAGAGGTGTGATTATGGATGGAGGAATTTCAGGTAATTTTTCTGGGTTTTTTTTCATTGTCTCAATCTTGCTCTGAAAGAAATCATACGAGAATAGAAATAGCTAGGGAAAATACAGTCTTTCAGATTTGGCTGCCAGGTTTAAACCAGTTTCCAAAGACCATTTGGAACTTTCGTCCAAAACTCGGGCCACGTGATCTGCTGTAAAACCAGCTCTGGCTTGTTGATGTCTAAGAGGAACTTGACCCTGGCGTGGCTCTTTTCAGTAAGAAATGGTAAGTAAACATTAGAAGCACAAGAGGACAAATATAAGCTCTTGAAAGAAGATGCACATTCCAGAAAAGGAAAACCAAGATTAGGGTGAAAAGGGGGCAAGGTAAAGAGAGAAACACACACAAGCACGTGCGTACACACACACACACACACACACACACACACACACACACACACGAGTGCATGCTTCTGAGTGCAGAAAATGACTAAAGAAGAGTTCCCGTCATGGAGCAGCTGAAAGGAATCCAACTAGGAACCATGAGGATGCGGGTTCAATCCCTGGCCCTGCTGAATGGGTTAAGGATCTAGCGTTGTTATGAGCTGTGGTGTAGGTTGCAGACGCAGCTCGGATCTGGCCTTGCTGTGGCTGTCACGTAGGCCGACGGCTATAGCTCCAATTAGACCCCTAGCCTGGGAACCTCCATATGCCACGGGTGCGGCCCTAAAAGGCAAAAAAAGAAAGAAAAAAAGACTAAAGAAAAGGTGACAAACCCCAGCAAAATGAAATGCAGTTTATCAGGAGTAGCAAGGGCCTATGAGTTCAGAAGCTCTCTGATTCTACTCTGTGCCATTTATACAATTTCCCTCATTACTTTGGCCTGAGATTGAAAGATTTGGAAAAGCAGCTTCTGTCTGAAAATAACTTGAAGAACATTCGGGGCTGAGGTCTTTGTCTGATGAGAGCCCCAGGGCCAAGCTTAGTGGGGATGGCAGCAGAATATGAGGTGGGGGTGGTTACTGAGATTTTCGACAGCTGCAGATGCCCTGCTGCCTCTGCCCATGGAAGGTGACAGCACCGTGGAACAGGAAGTGACAGAGTGAAGGGTTCACCGCTAGAAATTACAGTGGGGCCCAAGACATCACTTTGGGTTGTCTGAAGCAAACCCGGATATGTGTTCAGCTGTCCATTCTGGCACTTTCTGAGGGCCTTGCAGTGATTTGCCCTCGTCTGCCTCCTTCAAACCCAAAATACTACCTGCAAATGTGGGTTGTTTCCACATGGCTAGGGCCTCTCTTGAAGATATTTTTTAACTAGAGATTTGGTCAAGGCCATAAGCGTCTGTTGAGAAGAATGAAACTCATTTTATGGATTCTGTACCTCCTGTTTATCAAACAGGGAAGGCACGTGAACGTATTTATAAACTGTGGACAATTTTCTGTGGTGGGAATAGGTGTGAAGGTGCCTCCTGCTCCATGGCCCACTCTCTGGTACTGGCTAATAGCCATTACTCACTGTCGTTCAACCCTTTCTGTGACAGAGATGCTTGTTCTTGGACAGGTGAGGAAACTGCTGGAGGAAGCGGGGTTTCCAGCCCCGGGCTCCCAGTGATGCTCGCTACACAAACCACGTGCAAGCTCAGGCAGCCAGACTCCAGCCAGCCACTCCCCACCTGGTGGGAGGGCCACCTGGCTGCGTGTAGTGACTGCTCGGTACTGAATCCCCATAGATCACACTGACTTCCCTCTCCCTTTATTTCTGCATCTCCTTCAAATCCCATCACTGTCTCAGGGCACCCCCCCCACCCCATCAACTAATTAGTTCCCTCTGTTGTACCTTCCCACTTGCCCTTCAATTTATCATTATCACACCTACCACAGCTTGCATTTGCTATTGTATGATTATTTGATTGTCTGTTCCCCCCTTTGAACATAAGGTTTCTGAGGACAGGGACTGTGTGTGTGTGTGTGTGTGTACAGACGCATGTGCTGCCCGCACCCTCCTCTCTGTAGTTTTAGTTCTTTAGCCCTTTCTGCTTCTGATTATTAATAAACAATAGAAACAAATGCTGAGAATTCCGGAGACATATAGCTCTCTTTGAAATGAATTAATTGTGTGGTTGCCTTTAGCAAATATGCATTTTTTGCTCCTCATGCCTTGAAGGACCTTCTGTGGCCAGTGATGTTTTGTGAGCTTATCATTTGTCCAGAGAGCTGCCAGAAGACTTCTCTATTATTCCGAAGCAGTTGGTTTTCATGTGTCTTTCCTGCTTCCGCACTGTGCATTGATAGCTGTCTCCTTACCATCAAGTGCCTTCTCTCTAGCATTTTCTGTTCTGCTAGTGGACATCACCTACCTTCTAGGGTGCAGACAGTAGGCCCCTCGCTGTTGGATTGTGTGTGGAGGGAGCTAGGAAACAAGGAAGGGAGTGAAGCTCACCTTGGACCAAGGAGCAGGGAGAGAGAGATGATGTGGGCTCTACAGTGACAAGTAAGGGAAAGGGATGTATTTAGTAAAGTGACTTAGAGTGCGTAAAGGCACAAGCAAAATGAAAGAGCTCTCAGAGTTCCCGTTGTGGCTCAGTAAGTTAAGAAACCAATTAGTATCCATGAGGATGCAGGTTTGATCCCTGACCTCGCTCAGTGGGTAAAGGATCTGGCAATTACAGCAAGGTGCATCATACGTCACAGATGCAGCTGGGATCCCACATTGCTGTGGCTGTGGTTTAGACTTTCAGCTTCAGCTGGAATTCAGCCCTTAGCCTGAGAACTTCCATATGCCCAGGCTGGGGTCGAACTGAGAAAGAAAGAAAGAAAGAAGAAAGAAAAGAAAGAAAGAAAGAAAGAAAGAAAGAAAGAAAGAAAGAAAGAAAGAAAGAAAGAAAGAAAGAAAGGAAGGAAGGAAGGAAGGAAGGAAGGAAGGAAGGAAGGAAGGAAAGAAGGAAGGAAGGAAAGAAAGAAGGAAAGAAAGAAAGAGGGGGGAGGGGTGGGGAGGAGAGGGAAGAAAAATGAAAAAAGAAAGAAAGGAAGGAAAGAAGGAAGGAAAAAGTTTTTAGTGAAAAGAACCCTCCTCCCTCTTCAAAGAAAACCTCAAATATTGTGCAATTTATTTTACTGCCTGTAAACTTCCTGCAGGAAGACCTGATAGATAGAGTGATAAGCCTTTCCTCAGTCAGTGGGAGGTTGTGCACACGTCCAGTCTTAGGTGGTGGGGCAATTTTTCTGGCACAGAGACGTTCCTCTATTAAGCAATCATGGAGCCGACAAAAATGGCCTTTCTTCCCAGTCTCTGTGTCCTGAAGCGGTCCCATTTCTCAAGACTTACTTCAAAGCTGTGACCCCCAAAGTGCCTTCCCTAAGACCCCCATCAGTGTGCATCACTCCTCATCCGGTGCTCCCATGGAACACGGACGTCAAATTCATTTGACCTTGGACTTCTGCAGCTCACATGCCCTTGCAGATTATAATCTCATCGAAGAGCTGGAACTGATTTCATTGACCCCTTCACAGTCCCTTGTACAGAGCAGACAAATGCTTTTTAGAATAAAGGAGTGTGGGAGCAGAGGAAAGGGAGCATTTGCAGGGTGCTGTGGGGACTGGGATTGAAGCAGGGTTAAGAAACCAGAGCCTCCAAGTTCTTTCCATAAGAGGCTACTGAAAGTCAGCTCTAAGGAGGACATAAGCTGGTAGGTAATGCAGGAAAGATGCCTGCTTGTCATCCTCTCCCAGGTCTATTGCTGTGTCTCCTGTTTTCCCCTTTGCAGGGCTGCTGAAAGCATCTTTCCCTCACTGTCTTCATCCCAGCATGACTGGCCTTTGATAGGTACCAATAGCTCCTTTTTTCTTCCTCTTTCCAATTAAAAAAAATTATATTGGAGTATAGTTGATTGACAATGTTGTGTTAGTTTCAAGTATACAGCGAAGTGATTCCGTTTTCTGTATTTATATATAGATAGTATATATTTACATATAGATATATATATACACGCTATCTCATATATACACACACACACATATATATACACGCTATCTATCTATATACTTTTTCAGATTCTTTTCCCATTTAGCTTATTACAGAATATTAAGTAGACCTCCCTGTGCTATACAGTAGGTCCTTGTTGATTATCTATTTTTATATCTAGCAGTGTGTCTATGTTAATGCTAAACTCCTGGCCTTTGAGAGGCACCGACAGCTCCTTTTTTAAGTGACGTTTTTGTCATCCCATTCATCTGTCACATTAAAACAAACACACCATAACTTTCCTAGAGAGTAAGCGAACTCCTTAAGATGGGCAGATTTAATTTTAGTGAGAAGAAAAAAAAAAAGACTCTTTCATTACAGTCAGCTAAGGTCAGCCACCTAAGTCTGACAGCAATAAAAGGATTATTTAACAATGACTAGTGTCGGTGTTACTCATTCTTTCTAGTAGATCATCCTTAAGAAAGGAATTTTGAAAAGCCCCCAGAATGAGTTGTTGTATTCTAATGGAATGTCAACACATAAGCTGTGGAGTGATATCATTACTGGCAGAATCGTATTTACACATCCGCTGTGTGAACAGCATTACAGAATTACTCTTGGGAAAAGAACAAAGTAAAGTTGAATAAAAATAGTGCATGTTTTGACTGGATGCCAAACCTTATGAGGTGTTGGGAGTACGAGGAAAGTGAAAGATTGGCATTTTAGTGATGCTTTAGAGGACTCTTGGTTCAGGGAGGTTTCCACTTGTCCACACTTAAGAATCCTGGAGCAATGTGGAGCTCCCGGGCACTCACCCATGCTTCTTAGATCTAGTTGGGTTTACAAGTACAAGAGACAACAGCCATAAATGCAAGAAGGAAGAACCCTTTCTTGCTGGCCTGCTTACCATGATGAGTCACTATTTTTGCCACACAAGTAGTGTACAAGCTGGGCTTCTTTTATTACCTGTGTTCTTTCTACACTAGGAACAGTACAGTGTTTATGGCTTGCAATTAAATTTCTTATTGCATGAGGAATAACACTCTTTGATAAGAATACCTATTTTTTTAAAAAAAGAGAAAGAACGCGTATGTTGCACCATACAATAGCAGTTAGCTTTTTTCTTTTTCTAACATAGAATTAAATCATCTTGCTCCTACCAGTCTCTTCTCACACTTAGAATAAACTCTTAATATCATCAAACATCCTGTCAATTGTCAAATGGTCTCATATGTGTCATGATATTTTAACAGTCATTTTAGACTCCAAATAGGGTCCCTGCATTGTAATAGATAATGTCCCTTTAGTCTCTCTCTCTCTTTTTTTTTTTTTTGAAAGCTAAATCTCCCCCTCTCCTCTCCCTCGCCTCCTGTGATGTTTTGACTGAGGAAACCAGGTTATTTTTCCTGTAGGATTTTCCTGTCTGAATCTTGTTGATTGTACTCCTGTGTTACACTGCTTTAATCACTATGATTATTTGTGTAGATATAGCACACATATATTACAAGCTATTGCTCTAGACAGAGTGAGGAAAATTTCCTCTTAATCAGGACATCCTCAAACCTGAACGATGTTGCCACCGGCGATTTTGCTGTAGAACTCATGAGATAATGCTCAAGTGTTCTCTGGCCACCGTCTGTTATCTCTGCGTTATCTCTGTTGTAAATGTATAAAACACTTAGGAAAGAGTATGTCACTCAGGATGCACATCTGTGAGGAACAAGTGAATTTTTTTCCAAAAACGATCACAAATGTACTCTCGTAACCTTACACAGCTCAGCACCAGTGCCAGCTAATCCGGTTAGCAAGGATGACTCTTGTGTAAGAGTCTTGGCGGTAACAGAGGGCTACTCCGTGTGCTTGGGAATTTCACTGAAGCATGAACACAGGCAGCTGTGAAGATTTAATTAAAATTAAATATGAGAGACCTAAGAAAAGGGCATGTGCTGTTACCACCATAAAAACAGAGCAAACTCAAAAAAAAAAAAAAAAAAAAAGCCTGTTCAATTTTTTCTGAATAGCTCTTTCAGGATCTCATGAAAATAGATTGATTACTTAAGAACTGAAATTCAGTACGTAAAATGAGTTTATAGAGATCTAAATTTGTGATTTAGACCCTTAAACTCAGTGTACCCCCAGAAAATATAATAAGTTCAAAGAGAAAAATAGTTTTCAATGGTGACACAGGTATTTTTACTATCAAAGCAGCCTCGCATCCCATTTCTGCTTATGTGGTGCCATCTTGCCCTGTCACATAAATTCCTTAGATTTAATTTTGACTTATACTTTCCTTATATTGCATACTCTTTTTAGATCATTGACCAGGCCTATTTTTATTGCCACAATGTTAAAAAAATAAATGAAGTTATAAACTAGACCCTTTTTTAACTTGGAAAGAGAGTTAATAATTTTTGATGTAGGACTGATTTGCATTTCATTAAAAGGCAAAATTATGCAGGGGACTGGAATGCCTGTGGCCAGGAAATGTCACGTTATAAAGTACTTGCTATTCACCAAAGATATAAATTGTGATTTATTGACTTTCCTTGTGCACGGATATGAAGGATTCCCTTGAAGATTGAATCTGGTAGAGTACTTACAGGGCTCCCTTAATAACATTTACTAAACTGCCATCAAAATATTGTGTGTTTGAAGCTCCTCTCTAATAAGAAGGAAGGCGTCTTTCTTAACCCCTGTGACCAAGAATATTCATCGGGAAGACTGAGGGTTTTTTTTATATTACTCAATGAATTTATTACATTTATAGTTGTGCAATGATCATCACAACCCAATTTTATAGCATTTCCATCCCACACCCCCAGCGCATCCCCCATCCCACAACCTGTCTCCTTTGGAAACCATAAATTTTTTGAAGTCCGTGAGTCAGTATCTGTTCTGCAAAGAAGTTCAGTCTGTCCTTTTTTCAGATTCCACATGTAAGTGAAAGCATTTGATGTTGGTATCTCATTGTATGGCTGACTAAACTCAGCATGATAATTTCTAGGTTCATCCATGTTGCTAAAAATGCTGTTATTTCCTTCCTTTTAATGGCCGAGTGATATTCCATTGTGTATGTGTACCACATCTTCTTGAACCACTCCTCTGTTGATGGACATTTAGGTTGTTTCCATGTCTTGGCTATTGGAAAGAGTGCTGCAATGAACACCGGAGTACATGTGTCTTTGCCAGTCATGGTTTTCTCTGGATAGATGCCCAGGAGTGGGATTGCTGGATCCAATGGTAGTTCTAGTTTTAGTTTTCTGAGGCATCTCCATACTGTTTTCCACAGTGGTTGCACCAATTTACAATCCCACTAACAGTGTACTAGGGTTCCTTTTCCTCCACACCCTCTCCAGCACTTCTTGTTTGCAGACTTTTGGATGATGGCCATTCTGGCTGGTGTAAGGTGGTACCTCAGAGTGGTTTTGATGTGCATTTCTCTAATAATGAGTGATGTTGAACATCTTTTCATGTGTTTCTCGGCCATCTGTATGTAATCTTTGGAGAATTGTTTTCTGTTTAGATCTTCTGCCCATTTTTTTGATGGGGTTGTTTGTTTTTTTTGGTATGGAGCTGCAGAAGGTGTTTATAAATTTTGGAGATGAATCCCTTGTCAGTTGATTCTCTTGCAAAGATTTTCTCCCATTCTGTGGGTTGTCTTTTCATTTTGTTTAGGGTTTCCTTTGTTGTGCAGAAACTTTTAAGTTTGATTAGGTCCCATTTGTTTGTTTTTGTCTTTACTGTCATTATTCTAAGAGGTGGATGTGAGAAGATGTTGCTGTTGTTTATGTCGGAGAGTGTTTGGCCTATGTTTTCTTCTAAAAGTTTTATAGTATCTGGTCTTATAGCTAGGTCTTTAATCCATTTTGAGTTTATTTTTGTGTGTGGTGTTAGGGAGTGTTCTAACTTCATTATTTTCCATGTGGCCATCCAGTTTTCCCAGCACCACTTATTGAAGGGTCTTTCTTTTCTCTATTGTATATTCTGTCCTCCTTTGTCATAGATTAGTTGACTGTAGGTGCGTGGGTTTAATTCTGGGCTTTCTATCCTTTTCCACTGATCTATATTTCTGTCTTTGTGCTGGTACCATATGGTTTTGATGACTGTTGCTTTGTAGTATAGTCTGAAGCCAGGGAGCCTGATTCCTTCAGCTCCGTTTTTCTTTTTCAGGATCTCTTTGGCTATTCTGGGTCTTTTGTGCTTCCAAACAAATTTCAAAATATTTTGTTTAAGTTCTGGGAAAATGTCCTTGGGGATTTGATAGGAATTGCATTGAATTTGTAGATTGCCTTGGGTAGTATAGTCATTTTGATAATATTAACTCTTCCAATCCAAGAGCATGGTATGTCTTTCCATCTATTTGTTTCATCTTTGCTTTCTTTCATCAGCATCTTATAATTTTCAGAGTACAGATCTTTTGTCTCTTTAGGTATGTTTACTCCTAGGTATTTTATTCTTTTGGATGTGATAGTAAATGGAATGCTTTCCTAATTTATCTTTCTGATCTTTCATTGTTAGTATATAGAAATGCTGTCGATTTCTGTATATTAATTTTGACTTGGCCAAATTCATTGATGAGCTCTAACAGTTTTTTGGTAGAGTCTTTAGGATTCTCTAGGTATAGTATCATGTCATCTGCAAATAGTGATAGTTTTACTTCTTCCTTTCCAATTTGGATTCCTTTTATTTCTTTTACTTCTCTGATTGCTGTGGCTAGGACTTCCAAAACTATGTTGAAGAGTAGTGGCGAGAACGGACATCCTTGTCTTCTTCCTGATCTCAGTGGGAATTCTTTCAGCTTTTTACCACTGAGAATGATGTTAGCCATGGGTTTGTCATATATGGCCTTTATTATGTTGAGGTGGGTTCCCTCCATGCCCACTTTCTGAAGGGTTTTTATCAGAAATGGGTGTTGGATTTTGTCAGAGGCTTTTTCTGTGTCTATTGAGAGGATCATGTGGTTTTTATTCTTCAGTTTGTTAATGTGGTGTATCACACTGATGGATTTGCGGATATTGAAGAACCCTTGCATCCCTGGGATAAATCCCACTTGGTCATGATGTGCAATCTTTTTAATGTATTGTTGGATTTGGTTTGCTAGTATTTCGTTGAGGATTTTTACATCTATGTTCATCAGTGAAATTGGCTTGAAAAAAACTGAGATTTTAATGTCCAGCTAAGGTTTTTGCCCAAAGCCAGAAAACAGAATAAAATTGAAATCTCTTCTTTAGTGTCCCTCTTTTTATCAGCTACTCCTTCACTTTATCTTAGGCGATAGAAGTAAGGAAAAAAAATGTCTTTGGTTTTTGTAAGGCTGGGGTTCACATCTTGCTTCTGTTGCTCGAATAGTTAGCATTCTTACTATCACAGGTGACATAAATTCCTTCTTAAAAAAGGAAGGTGCTGGGGTCATGATTTCTGAGAGCAGAGGTGGTGCTGCTTTTGGGCAGGTTTCCAGGGATGTCCACAGGATGGAGGCTTCCTCCTGCCATGCCTGGGCTGGGCTTTTCTGTTGGCCACCAGCACCCCAGCTCTGTCCTAGATGAGTCATTACCTCAACTGAAGGATCTCAATATTCTTCCTTCCACTTTATTATTTCTCAGTCTTTGTTTTTTATTACTTCCCTTTTTCTTGTCCTCAAAGTATCCCTCCTTGTTCCCAAGGTCGACTTTTCCTCTTCACCTTTGATCCCATTGCCTCATCTGAGAGTGTGGAGACTGTCTCTATTCATTAGCTCCCCTTCTTTAAAACCTTAGTCTTCCTACTAACATTCAAGCACACTGATACTGACAGCACTAATGGCCTGAATCCAGCCAGAACACAGATTGGGACTTGAACCCACATGCAGGGACTCGAACCCAGCCTAAACCTAGATTGGGACTTGAACCCATGTGCCGGGACTTGAACCCAGCCGAAACCCAGATTGGGACTTGTAACCACCTTTTAAATTAGAATCACTCGCCCCATGCCTTGTTCTGATGGCTTTTTAGAGCAGTTATTAACTTACAATGATATCCTAAAGTCCCCTAAATTTCCCTCTTTGTCTATGCTCCTTTATTGGGACTTCCAAAACTACCTGTGCCTAGTCCTTCCTAGCAACTACCACCCAAAAACTAAAAACCTTTAGCCCTTTCAAATCCCTTTCAGTGTTGTCTCCTCTCTTGGTTTTGTTATCGAGTGTAAAAATGCCTCCTGGGGACCTTAGTGAATGTTAATCTTCTTCCTTTCTGGAGAATTTGCTGTCTCTGTTTCCTCACCTCTCACTCAGCCCCTTTAGTTCTGCTGTGATCACCTTCCCTATCGTGTGGCCTCTTTGTAACCCTTGTGGTGGCCTGAAAAGTGACCCTCATCCCCATGTGCCAACATCCATGTCAAAACACTGGAACTGGTGAATGCTACCTTATTTGGAAAATTTGATTGTAGATGTGATTAAATTAAGGATTTTGCAATGTAATGATCCTGGATTATCTGAATGGGCCATAAATGCCATCACAAGGGTACTTATAAGAGAGGGGCAGAGGGCAAATTGCCACAAGTACACATAGCACAAGCCAAGGAATGCCAAAAACTGCTAGGTTCTGGAAGAGACAAGGAACACATTCTGCCAATGAGCCTCTGAGGAACGTCTGGCCCCAATGACATTTTGATTTTCAACTTCTAGCCTCCAGAACTGTGAAAGAATAAATTTCTGTTGTTGTAAGGGACCAGTTTTGTGGTCATTTGTCAAATGGCCACAGGAAGCTATACACAGTCCTCTTTTGACATTATGACATTCCTTTTTGTTGTTGTTGTTGTTGTTTAGAGCTGCAGGTGAGGCATATGGAAGTTCCCAGGCTAGGGGTTGAATCAGAGCTGCCGCTGCCAGCCTGCACCACAGCCACAGCAACACAGAATCTGAGCCACATCTTACCTACACCACAGCTCATGGCAACGCTGGATCCTTAACCCACTGAGCAAGGCCAGGGAGAGCACCCACGTCCTCAGGGTTACTACTCAGGTTCATTCCTGCTGAGCCACAGCAGAAACTCCTCTTTGGACATTCTTGACAAAATTATTGAACAGAGATGAGTTAATTTTCACAAAGTAACCATGCCTGAGTAACCAGTACCTAGATAAAGAAGCGGAACTTTACCAGCTCCCCCAGTGTCCCTTTTCAGGCATTGCTCCCCACCAAAGAATCCACTATTTTGATTTGGACTATCACATCTATGAACCTAATAAGAACAGAATCATAAAGTACCTACTTTTTTTGTATCTGGATTCTTTCTTTTAACAATCCGTGAGTTTCATCATGTTGTCACATGTGGTTATAGATTTTTAAATTCTCATTACTGTATGGTATCTCTTGTCTGTATAGAGCACACTATATTTCTTCTATTGTTGGTGATTTACAAATACTGCTCTTATGGACATTTTTTACATGTCTTTTGGTGAACATCTATTTGCGTTTCTATTGGATATATAAAGTGGAAGGGATTTCCTGAGTCAAAGATGCCTTCTCATTTCTATCTTAAGTCAGTCTTATCTACAGTTCTACTTCAGCTAATCCTCATCGTTCTGATTCTGATTTTTCTGCTGAGATACAAAAGATAGCTGTCAGACACACACACACAATGTTTAGTGTGTCCCAATCCAAAATCAAGTTACTACCCAAAAGCAGTTCTTCTTCTTCTTATGTCATTTATTGTGTTAATGACAAGTCATCATCTTAGTCATTCAAGTTTGAAACAGAATCATTTTTATTTTTATTTTTTGTCTTTTTGAGGGCCGCACCTGCAGCATATAGAGAATCGTTTTTAATTTTCTTTGCTTATCCTACATCCAATAAATCTCCAAAGCTTCCCCACCATGGCTTCCCACCATGTTGTCTCTATATTAGTTTAGGTGCACGCTGTCTTTTGAATGACTCCTTGTCTCCTATCTTCTAGTCTGTTCTGATCACCATCCATCCACAAATTCTAAATTTATCTTTACAAAACTTTGATC
Organism: Phacochoerus africanus; assembly: GCF_016906955.1. Lineage (NCBI taxonomy): Eukaryota > Metazoa > Chordata > Mammalia > Artiodactyla > Suidae > Phacochoerus > Phacochoerus africanus. The sequence continues at coordinate 27,384,168 of NC_062545.1, forward strand.
CTGCTGCTGTACCCTTTCTCAAAACTCATGGGCATGGATGAATCACCATTGATTATAAAATCAAGTCAAAATTCTTGATTTTGGCTTTCTGTGCCTTCATAACTTGATTTCAACATCATTTCTATGCATTTTCATCTAAGGCTTCATCGGGTGGCATTGAGTTATATATTACCATTATCTTCAAAAACACTTTTATGAAAATTGCTCTAAGTGCTTCCTATGAACATTTCTTGTAGTGGCACCATATAATGACAATTTATTGAGAGTTTACTGTGTCAGTGCCGCTGTAATCTGACAACAAATACCTATGTTGTTTTCCTCAATTTATGGTTGAGGAAACTGAAGCCTCAGCAAATTCAGATCCTGTCTAATGTCATCCAGCCAGAAACCTAATTAGGGTTCAAGCCTTGGAAGTCATGGAACAGTTTGCCTGTCTTTTGCACATTCATGACTCCTCTCAAGTCATTGCACATTCATGACTCCTTGAGAGGAGTCACTGGAGAATGGAGGTTTCCCTTCCAGCTTTTCACTTCTGTGGTGTGGTTTTCTGAGGCTGAATCTCCTCCTGGCAGCCAGCTGTGCTTCTTGCTCCCTCCCAACACTCTGGGCTGGGGACCTCCTATGGAGATGTGCTCCTTCCCCCTTGCATTCTCTAAAGCTGGTGCATTGTGAACTGAAATCATGCAGCTTTGCCTGGGCAAGGGGACTTTTAAATTCTTACACCACCAATCTTATTTGGTTCTCCTTTCCCTGTTTCTCTCCTCCCCTTTTCCTCCTGCTCTTTCTTTCTCTTTCGTTTCCCCGCTCCCTGCCCTGGCCCTCCTGTAGTAGGTTCAGGTGGCTCTCAACATTTTTAAAAGACCCACCTCTGGAAGTACAAAACCTCCCTCTGATCACTTACCTCCTGGGCTTCACTTTTCAGGTTACCAGTACCTCGGTATAATAATCACACAAGCACTAAACAAGCAAATTAGGGCTGGGGTGGAGAGATTATATACACATTTGCCTGGGCAACATAAGAATGACTCATGTTTGAATCACTATGCATACATTTATTGGCGTTTAGTGATGAGGAAATTATGGTCCCAAATCTATTGTTGACACAGATATGTATCATTATACATGATGGGGTTAACCAAGTAATATACAATAAAGGGATGCTAATGAAACTAAATGAGTAGTAATTTATAGCAGAAATTGCCAAACAATGGCCAATTCAAAACAATAGTGGTGATGGATTCTTTTTCTATCCTTCCTGAAAATCTCAACAATTCTAGTTATACAGTAAGAGTTTTGAAATTTCTCAATATTGTATCCCTACCAGACATTAGAAAACTGACTTAGCGTCTTCTTGAGTCTCTTCTGGGGCACTAACATTTTGGTACTTTTCACAGTAGATTAGTTGTAAATAGCCCTTATTCATTCATGAGATAGAAAAAATAGAATACAGGTGATGCTTCCTTAAGAATGAGGAAGGGGTGATCATTGGAGAGTTAGTATCTGCTCTTTAGAGAATCCTTCGTGGTTCATTCATTGAGACTCCCATTGGGAATTGACTTAATTTCCTACTGTGCTTTTCTCATTTCCCTGACCAAACCCCAGGCACCCTTCCTTTCCTTGGCTTCTTCTGCAGTGCCTCTGATGTGCCAGGGATGCTGTTTTTCATTTGCTCTTTGAGGTGCTCCACTTTCTGACTCCATTACCAGCTCATGCCTCACCCACATTGGCTTCTATCATCCATCCCACCAGTGCTGGCCTCTCTGCCCTCTGAGTGTCACCTCTCATTCTTCTCTAGCTCCAGCCACATTCTGCCTTGTATTGGTACCTGCCAGGTTGTCTTTCTGACCCACAAGAGAAGGCAAAATATATATCTCATTAATTTTTTCCTTTTAAATTTCTTTCTTTCTTTTTTTTTTTTTAAGAGTCCCACCCATGTATATGGAAGTTCCCTGGGGAGAGGTCGAATCCGAGCTGCAGCTGCTGGCCTATGCCACAGCCACAGCAACTCGTCTTTTAACTTTCTTAACAGATATCAGACAACAGAGAACCTTTTATATAATAGGCACTCAGGATGTTTGTTTAGTCAAGTTGACACTGGTGGGTCATTGTTGGAATTAATCCATCATGACTGGATGGCTGGTTCTGTGTGATAACTTGGGAAGTTTCCAGTGACTCTGGAATTTAGAGCATCTTCTTGACTGTAGAAAAAGTTGAATCGCTCCTGGGCTCTTTCTTTGTCATCAGTGACACTGGTGCCTAAGGAAAACAATTGAATAAATGAAAAGTAACTAAACATTCGTGTCTTCCTTCATCTCGACATTTTACAAGCAGCAGCAGCTCTTGTGGGATATTTAACTAACAGATATGGTATTACCAAGCAAAAATTAAATTAAAAAAGTAACACAGACCATGAACCACTGCCATTTGCTGGCCGAAATGCAATTAGACACAATAGTTTTATGTGATTGTCCTGGAAGTGTATTATGCTTTAATAAACCCCTGGCAAATCTAATTTGATGCTCCATTTAGCATTAATTGAGTTGGAACAAGGAAAGAAACTGCAAGATTTAAAATTTGTTTGTTTAAAATTGCAAGAGATTTTCATATGTTTGTCTATATTTTAAAGTAACTGACTTAGCCTTAAAATTTTAAATATGGCCATTTTACTCACAGTATTATCACAAAAACACAATTAGACAATTATGAAGTGCATTTACTCACGAAATACATTGCAGGAGTTAATGCATCAGTCCCCAAACCTATTTTTGCATATTATTTGTGTTGTGATCTTTGGAACCTCCATTTCCTGTAAGTGTAGGGTGAGGCCCAGTTAAAAATTAAGGGCATGGGGAATTCCCTTGATGGCTCAGTGGTTAACGAACCCAACTAGGATCCATGAGGTTGCAGGTTCAATCCTTGGTCTTGCTCAGGGGGTTAAGGATCTGGCATTGCCATGAGCTGTGGTTTGGGTCACAGACACAGCTCGGATCTGATATTGCTGTGGCTGTGATGTAGGCCAGCAGCTGTAGCTCCAATTCAACCCCTATCCTGGTAACTTCCAAATGCTGGGGGTGTGGCCCTAAAAAGCAAAAAAAAAAAAAAAAAAAAAAAAGGAATTAAGGGTATGGATTCTCCAGTGAGATTACCTTGGGGGTTTTGTTTGTTTTGTTTGTTTTTGTCTTTTGTCTTTCCTAGGGTCGCTCCTGCGGCATATGGAGGTTCCCAGGCTACGGGTCTAATTGGAGCTGTAGCTGCCGGCCTACACCACAGCCACAGCAACCTTGACATCTGAGCCTCGTCTGTGACCTACACCACAGCTCACGGCAATGCTGGCTCCTTAACCCACTGAGCAAGGCCAGGGATCACACCCAAAACCTCATGGTTCCTAGTTGGATTTGTTAACCACTGAGCCATGATGGGAACTCCGAGATTACCTGGGTTTGAATCCCGGTGCCACCACTTCCAGACTCATTTTGGACTGATTACATCTACCTTCTCTACCTCAGCATCCTAAAATAATTCTATTACCTACTACAAAAAGGATAGTATGAAGATTAAATGATTTGATATTTGAAAGGCATATAGTGCCTGGACATAGTAATTACTAAACATATGTTTGTGAAATAAAGTAGATAAACTGTACCTCTTATAAGTGGGTTTCAAGCATGAGGAATACCAGTTGCTTATTAGTTTGTTACAGTTACATCATCTTTCACATGTTTAGCATGTCTTAGGATCATTTCACAAGGAAGGTAATTTTCACCTTTTTATTTGACTACTTGTGAAAAGATATCCATCAGAGTTTGAAGGTAGCCATAATAGTATTTTCTTTAGCTAGATAATGAAATAGTATTGTTTAAAAAAATGCTGTGTAACTGGAAGTCCTACCCATGTAACAAGGCAAAACAGAACAATTGACCAGCAAACAAGAACCATGAAAGGTATACAGATTGGAATGAAAGAAATAAAGCCATTTCTAGTTACAGATACGACTGTCCATGTAGAAAATCCCAAATCATGAACAAAAAAAAAAAAAAAAAAAAAGAGCTCCTTGAACGAATAAGTAAGTTTCGTAGCGTTTCAGGATACAAAGTTAGTATAAAAAAAAATCAACTGTGGAGTTCCCATCATGGCTCAGCGGAAACGAATCTGACTGGAATCCATGGGGACACAGGTTCGATCCCTGGCCTCACTCAGTATGTTAAGCATCCGGCGTTACCATGAGCTGTGGTGTAGGTTGCAGATGAGGCTCGGATCCTGCGTTGCTGTGGCTATGGTGTAGGCTGGCGGCTACAGATCCTGTCTGACTCCTAGCCTGGAAACCTCCATATGCCGCAGATGCAGCCCTAAAAAAGACGAAAAAAAAAACCCCAAAATACAAAAACACCTGCGTTTTATGTGCTAGCAATGAACAATTGGGACTTGAAATTTTAAAAAGAGTACCATCTGCAATAGTACCCCCAAAATGAAATATTTAGGTATAGATTTAACAAAATATGTGCAGGAACTATATATTAAAAATTACCAAAAAAATTACAAAATACTGATGGACAAATCAATGAAGACTTAAGTAAGTGGAGAGATATGCCATATTCATGCACTGAAAGACTCAATATTGTTAAGATGTCAGTTCTCCTTGAAATGATCTGCGGAATCATCATAATTCTAGTCAAAATCCTGAGGGAATGTTTTGTAGCTATCAACTGGTTGATTCTAAAATTGATACAGGAAAGCAAATAGAAGAACTAAAATAGCTGCAACAATTTTGCAAACAGAAGAGTTGGAGGATTTACACAGCCTGATTGCAGAACCTCCCATAAAGCGACAATAGACAAAACAGTGTACGTAGCACAGATGGTTGCCGATGGCTCCATTTACAATTTTTTGATGTTATGATGGTGCAAAAGTGATACACATTCAGGAGAAGATGTACTTCAAATTTTAAATTTTGATCTTTTCCCGGGCTGGTGGTACCGTTCTCTCGGGATGCTGAGCAGCTCCCAGTCAGCCAGGTGATCACGAGGGTGAACAATGAAACACAACCTTTCTGTAGCCATACACCATTCTATTTTCACTTTCAGTACAATGGTCAATAAATTACATGAGTATTCACCTTTATTATAAAATAGGCCAGTGTTAGATGATGTTGCCCAATTGCAGGCTAATGTAAGTGTCCTGAGCATGTTTAAGGTAGGCTGAGCTAAGCTGTCATGTTTGGTAGATTAAGAGTATTAAATACATTTCAACTTACAATATTTTCAATTTATGATGCGTTTATCTGGATATAACCCCATTGTAAGTCGAGGAGCATCTGTATTGCCAAAAGGTAGACACTTAGATTAATGGAAGAGAACAGAAAATTCAAAAATTTTTGGAAAAGAAAATTGAAATGGATCATGAACTTAAGTGTAAAATGTAAAAAAAGCTCTATAACTTCCAGAAGAAAACAGAAAATTCTTGTGATCTTGGGTTAGGCAAAGATTCTATTAGACACCACACCTAAAGCACCATCTGTAAACGAAAAAAAGTTGATAAGTTGGGCTTAATTAAAGTTAAAAACTTCTGCTCTCCTAAAGACAGTGTTTACAGAATGAAAAGGCCAATCACAAACTGGGAGAAAGTATTTGTAAATCACAAATCTGAAAGGGAAAATATCCAGGTAATGTAAAGAACACACAAAACTGACAATAAGAAAATAAACTGGACTACAAAGAAATGGGCACACGCTTTGAACATTTTACCAAAGAAGATCAGTGAATTTTACTCTTTGGAAATTAAAAGTAAATTAAGAAAAAAACACAACTATATTAAAACAAATCACTCATCTGAATTTGGAGTAGGAAAAATGCCTATCTCCTTCTGAGTTGTCATACTGTATCATGGTATTTTAAAATTACCCTGCAAATAAGCATCTTTATTTAAAAGCATTCCTACATGACATTCCAAAATAGGTCTCTTCCTGTTTAGATGTTCAAGTCTAATGAACATACCTTAGTTTGCTTGTACCATTTATTTAAGTGTCTAGTTTTCCTTTTAATCTGAAAGCCTTCTGCAGCGTTTTAATTTTATTTTAACATCAAATTCCACGAGTCAGTTCTCTGGAAAGAACCCATTTCCCCCCTCTTGTCACTACTTTGATTTAGATACGTATTTTTCTTTGAGTAACTCTCATTTATTTTTCATCAGCAACTGTTTTGCTTGGTTCCTTTCAGCCACATTTTCTGCTGTCTCTTGATTTTAAAGTGATGGGGCTGACTGGGTGGCTGGCATCTGTGGGAGAAGGAAGCTGTGTGGGTGCAGGAGGCAGATGGGGCCTGTGGGTGGGATGCGTGACTCATTTTTTTTTATGTGTTGATTTTTGTTGTAGAAATGTTAAGGACCCCAAAAGAAAACTCTTTGTATAAAGAGCTCTGAAGTCATGTTTAGCCTTGAAAAGAATCTTTTCAAGCTCCTTTGACCAGTCATACCCTTTAATAACCTCACTAAATCTTGTGTCTTTAGCCTCCATTTGATCTGATTTATTTCTCCTTCACCGAATGTAGGTTCTAATTTCACATCCTAAGTCTGATTGTATCAAACAGCCTCCCAAGGGTCTGTGTTCGTTTTACAAAAGTGCTTCACTTTGGTTTTACGTTCAGTCACACAGGTCTTCTATGTTCTTTTTATATTTTGGTGGGTTCCTAAATTCTGAAAGTAATCAATGTTCATAACAGAAATTGTAAAAAATGTAGAAAGTATAAAGAGGAAAAGTTAATTTATAATTCCATTAACCAGCTATTAGCACGGCTTGCAATTTTGTGTATAACTTTCCAAAAATTTCTATTCATGTACATGTATACACATAGATATGTATAATAATGCATTCATTATAATGTATACATAATATTTAATGTGTGTGCTATACATCATAATGTATATATTATATTTTAATATTTTCCTTAATGTAGCTTGAATTTACCCCCATTATTAAATATTCTTCTATAAACTAGTTTTCAATAATTATATAACATAACATTATCTTATTTCATATATATATATCTCAGTGTGTATATGTGGCCATTTACCTAATGATGAGTATTTAAGCATTTTCCATTGTTACTGTAAAAATAATATTTCATTGTGCATACTTCATTATATGAACTTAAATCTTCCACACTTATAGGAATTGCCTCAGGCTAAATTCTTAGGAAAGGAATTGTTGGATTAAAGTGTGTGCATAATTTTAAGGATTTAAGTCTCCTAAAAAGTTCACACTTCCCCGCAGCATGTAAGAGCATCATTTCTCGGGAGTTCCCTTCCTGGCTCAGTGGAAACAAATCTGACTAGCATCCATGAGGATGAAGGTTCAATTCCTGGCCTCAATCAGTGGGTCAAGGATCCAGCATTGCTGTGAGATATGGTGTAGTCACAGATGCGGCTCGGAGACTCGGATTTGGCATTGCTGTGGCTGTGGCATAGGCCAGCAGCTACAACTCCAATTCGACCCCTAGCCTATGAACCGCTATATGCTGTAGGTTTGGTCCTAAAACTAAAAAAAAAAAAATTAATTAAAAAAAAATTGTTAGGTATTTTGAAATATTTCTGGCCATTTTTTAGGCAAAAAACTTGGCACTTTACTACTGGTTTAATGTACATTTATTAGTAATGAAATTTAGAATACTTTTGGGTATAGTTATTTATCATTTTGGTTATACTTCTGTGATTTTTGCCTGCAATGTCCATAGCTTAATTTTCTATTGTAATATTTTTATGGTTGCTTATTTGTTTTAAATTGACCAATGAGATGACTTATAAAGATATTAACCTTTTGTCTGTCACATATTGTACATATTTTAAATGAATTAGCATTATCTTTTAAATTTGCTGTATGTTAACATTTTCATTTTAATTGTAGGTAGGATCTGCTTAGCTATTATATTTCCCAGAAGCTTATTATGATTATAAAGGAAGCTCTTGCTTTTCATAATTTTGCATTTTGACATCTTTCTAAATTGTATTATTGCTTAGAGTAGTTATTTAACTGATTCTGTTGGAGTTCTTTGGTTGGCAATCCTAACATCTGCAAATAATGATAATTGTGTATTTTATTTTAAAAAATTATATTTCCATACTTTGTGAAATCTTATTGCATTAGTTAGGACTTTCAGAAAGCCAACTAGTAGTGAGAATATCTGACAGCCTTGTCTTTTTCCTGATTTTCATGGGGATACCTATAAGCACAAAGCTGGCAATTGTTATGAAATATATATTATTCTTCACTTTAAAGAAGTGCCCTTATATTTATGGTTTGCAGTTATTTTTTTAGTGAGAAATGGATTTTGAATTTTAATTAAAGTACTTGGGGCATCATTGGGGATACTGATTTTTTTTTCCCTTGAGCCATCTTTGCATTCCCAAAATACTTTTTAAACTTAGGATCTGGTATTCTTATGGTATAATGCTTGGTGCATTTTGCTCATTTTTCTTTCTGGTTTTTGTCAGAATAATGACTTTGAGACTACTCTGAATTTTATTTTTGTGACAGTGTCAAATTTTGGTATCATGTTTATACTACTTTGGTGTTAGTCATCCATAAGCTTTGGAAGAATTTGTATCTGTGGTTATAGTCTTCTTCATAGGCTTAATTTCTAGACCTTTGCTTTCTCCTTCTTGATTATACTTGCTAAGGACTTTTTAAATATTATTAATTAATTATAAAATACAGCTCTGGGAGTTCTCTTGTGGTGCAGCAAGTTAAGGATCCAGCATTGTCACTGCAGTGGCTTTTGTTGATGCTGTGGCACAGGTTCGATCCCTGGCCCAAGAACTTCCATGTGCTGTGGGCACAGCAAGAAAAATATATAATAAAATAAAATAAAATAAAAGACATGGCTCTGGACTGAGTCATAATCTTACCTATTCTGCTTTTTAAAATCTCATTTTACTTATAATTTCCCACGGGTCTCCTTCTAGAAGATTATTTAACTTGTTTTCAATGTTGAAATTTAGCAGAGAACAGTAGCCCTGCTCCCCACCATTGCAGGTTCTCCTTAGTTTCCAGTAATTATATGATCCTCTTCTTGTTTAAAAGAAGTCAGGTTTGTTGCAGTTTGTAAAACCACTTCCCGGTAGAACGGCTCATTTAAAATTCAGTGGTAAATGAAGAGGGACAATCCCTATCATTTCCTCTTCGAATACTAAGTTATTGAAACCGAAATGTGCTTCCTGGGCATTATTTAGGTGTCATCTTTTGGAGGACTTTGTTTTCTGTTTGCAGATATTGCCGTAGTGGAGATGAGTGATGCCTTCCGGCAGCCGTCCTTATTTTACCACCTTGGAGTGAGAGAAAGTTTCAGCATGGCCAACAACATCATCCTCTACTGTGATACTAATGCAGATTCTCTCCAGTCACTGAAGGTACCTTATTTATTTACTAAATGTTTATTTTAGGCACCAGAGTTTTAGGGATACCAGTCCACCATCCAAAAAAAAAAAATTATCTGGCTTGTGCTTGGGAAAGGATGTTTTTGTCAGTCCAGTAATTATGCAACAGTGACTCGTTGAGTTGTGAGGTTTCTCTGAAATTCAGTGTGGACATTTGATGATATACACGTAGGGGGAAAAAAAAAACAAACAAACTTAGTGTGGAGTTCTGAGCTCCAGTTGAAGTTGCAGCTGAGAAGACTGTGTGAATAGGAAGTTGTCAGAGCACCTGCCAGAGAAAGAGGAGATTGCATAAGCTATGGTCAGGGTCAAGCCTCCTGCTGTGTCTCCACTGGGGATTTCCTTGGGCATACCTGTCTCCAACTAGCAACATGCTTCCTACAGGAAGTTCTCTGAGTAGAAATTCTCTGTCACCAGGAAATTGCTGGAATATGAGTTCAATTACAGTGGGAAAGAGAGAAGACAAACTTAACCATATTTGTCTACAGAATTCAGCATGTCCCATGGCACTCTCTCTACTATAGCAACTTAATGATAGGATGGTATTTCCTCCATCCAAAAAGATTGCCTAAAATGCATTTGCGAGGCCAAGTGATTTTACACTGTGGGATGCTTTGAAAAGCATCTAACAGTTCAGCACGTAACTTACAGTGAACCTGATATCATGCATTTCCTTTGTGAAATGTCCATCTAGCTCATTGTGGCTTTTTCGCATCTATAGCTTCAGGTTCCTAAATCAAAGCCAACTTTGGGACATAGAGCCCTAAAACCCAGAACTATATTTCTAATAGCTTAAGAATTGGTATATGAAGATTTCTAACCTCAAATCCAAGCCCCCCCCAAAAAAAAAGTTAGTTGTATTTTGCTTTTATTTGAGTATCTAAAGCTTGTGTAGCTTTTTCTAAAAAAATCTAGGGAGTGTCATTTAGAAAATACATTTACTGCCCTGCCTGCCAGGTACTCTGCTGTGGATTGATAGGCTGTCACTTTCTAGAACACTCTGAAAGAGTTCTAAGAGATTTTCCCCAATTCTGTCAAAATCGGTTCTTTCAGTTGGAGTCATTCAAGAAAACTCTATTTAATTTCAGCCCAGATTTATCCCTTTAATTGATGTATCATACATTTCATGATGGTGGGTTTTTTTTTTTTTTTTTGGCTTTTTGTCTTTTCTAGGGCTGCTCCTGCGGCATATGGAAGTTCTCAGGCTAGGGGTCTAATCAGAGCTGTAGCCGCCGGCCTATGCCAGAACCACAGCAACGCGGGATCTGAGCCACGTCTGCAACCTACACAACAGCTCACGGCAATGCCGATTCTTAACCCACTGAGCAAGGCCAGGGATTGAACCCACAACCTCATGGATGCTAGTCGGATTCGTTAACCACTGTGCCACGATGGGAACTCCAATGATGGCGTATTTTTAATTAACCATTTTAAACTTGGTATTATTTACAACATAGATTAGCAGTTGATGGAGTGAGATTATTTTATTTATTCTTATTATTCTGCTATTTTATATTCTTTGTATTGCTTAAGCCAGCAGTGTTGTGTTGGACATTTTTCACACTACCACACTACTTTTATTTTTGCCCCACTGCTATCTGGTGATTTAATTTTATGGCTATTCACTCCTAGGAAATTTTTTTAAAATTGCATTTGAGAGAAAGGTAATCTTATCAGAAATTTGTGTGGGACAAATAAACTCATTTATTTAATTGCTTTTAGCTAGCCTTTGGATAAGAGTGTTATTGGTATTTGACTAAAATAATTCTTTAAAGAGGCTTGTCTATCTAAAATATATCCATTTATCTTGTACATGATAGCTACTTGCTATTGAGCATGTACAAGGTACTAGGTACTAAGTGCTTTACCTACATACATTTTCACATTTAATTCTTGAAACATCCCTGTGAGGTATGTATCTTATCACCAAATTATAGGATTGCAAACTGAGACTAGTAAATGCAATCATTTACCAAGGCGATGTGGAAAATTTGAGACCAGGTATGTCTGTCTCCAAAGCCCACCCCCACTTAACCACTCAACTTTATTGCAATTACTTCTAGTTTGAAGGGTATCAGACACTCTTGCTAAGTGTGTTCTTAGAAAAACCTGTGAACCATATGTCCTGAGTTGTTGATGCAACATTTATCCCTTCTTTTGTCTTCCTCCTTCCATTAATTTAAACTTTTGCCATTTGCTTATTTAGAAATAGGTATCTGACCCAAATATATATCTGGTTACAGAGGACAAAGGTCTGGGATAGAAAGATTTTTTTCAGTCTAATAATTTCCTCTGAGCCCTAGTTCCTCCAGTTCTGCTACTGAGGAAAGTCTGTGTGTGTGTGTGTGTGTGTGTGTGTGTGTATTTTAAGTTTTAAAATACAGAAATGTTGAAGATAGTCAGAGGGTGTAACTGTTAGCCCTGCATCTACCAGGAAAACCGATGTGAAATAAGGCAGAACAAGAGATATTTATACATAATATAGTATGTAGGAGTTGACAAATAAAATACAAATGAGTTTCTGTGGTGGCACAGCAGAAACGAATCTGACTAGTAACCGTGAGGTTGCAGGTTCGATCCCTGGCCTTGCTCAGTGAGTTAAGGATCTGGCTTTGCTGTGAGCTGAGGTGTAGGTTGAAGATGCAGCTCAGATCCTGTGTTGCTGTGGCTGTGGTGTAGCCCGGCAGCTGTAGCTCCGATTTGACCCCTAGCCTGGGAACTTCCATATGCCACCATGGGTGTAGCCCTGAAAAGCAATGCAAATTAAAAAAAAAAAAAAAAAAAAGCCAAGCATCTCCCTGTTGTCACAGGGCAAAGGAAGAATGAGAATGCTATTCTTGTCGCATATCTATCCTCATTTTGGTTGATTCTTTGGACATCCAGAAGGTACAGCTGTACCAGTGTTATTTTCATCTATGCTCTTTGTTGAAGAGAAGAGTTTTTCATAGGCAGCAAATTCTTAGAAAGAAATCATGGGGAAAATTTTTTTTTAAGTTTAAGCTCCTGAAAGATAATTGATAAAAAGCATACAAGTACTTAAAATCTAAGTCTGAGTTTTTGTATGAAAGGATATTTAGAATCTAATCAAATCATGTCCTTGTAATAAGATTTGTATCTGTTTTAAATTACAAGTACTCTGTTCTTGTCTTAAGAATGACATATTTACTTTTTTTCAAAAAAAAAAAAGATCATTGCACTTTGAGAAAGGGAAGTTGATATTCTTTTTTTCCTCTAACATTTTGATAACACAATTTTCTTTAAATATCATGTGCCTAATAATGAGACTCTATGCCAAGATATACATTTGCTGAAAATAAGAAATTGCTATAACAGTTGTTTTCTGATTTATTTCATGCATTATAGAAATAATCAGATCTTCACTTAAGGCAAATGGGACAGTAGATGTGGATGCCATTGGCTAGTGACTTGTTGGGCAGATACAAGAAATGCATCTGTCCTCAAAAGGGGCTTTGGGGAAAAGAATGGCTGTCGTGTACAGTGAGGAAGTTGTTTGAATGAACCATTTCCTCCATCATCAGAAATTCCTTTATAACAACAGCTCTAAATCTTGTGATTCTTCCCCGCTTTCCCTTGTTTAGCTCCCTCTCTTTTTTCTAGGCCACTTCTCACTCTTTTTAAATAAAGTTTCATATAAAAACAAACCAAAACAATACAAGGAAATACCACCGCACATCATCACATAGTCAACAATTAGAAGTCCTTACACCAATAGCAAGGCTGTGGAGTGGGAAACGTGGGTACTGCTGATGGAAGAGTATATTGGCACTACCCTTTGATGATCAATTTGGCAACACCTTATAATATCAAAGGAGCATGTCACCAAGAGTCAGCAGTTCTGTATCCAAATGTGTACAGTAAAAAAAAAAAAAAAAAAATCTTTGGCATGCGTAAGAGATGTAATCAAGAATGTTTGTGCTAGGAGTTCCCGTCATGGCCCAGCGGAAAGGAATCTGACTAGCATCCATGAGAACGCAGGTTTGATCCCTGGCCTTGCTCAGTGGGTTAAGGATCGGCATTGCCATGAGCTATGGAGTAGGTCACAGACGCAGCTGGGATTCCATGTTGCTGTGGCTTTGGAATAGGCCTTTGGCTACAGCTCCTAATTGACCCCTAGCCTAGCCTGGGAACCTCCATATGCCTCAGGTTCTGCCCTAAAAAGAAGAAAAGAAAGTTTATGCTAATGGTGTTTGTAATAACCCCTCCCACTGAGGGATTGGTAAGTCTCTACCAACAGAAGAAGAATACTTTCAGTCATTTAATGGAATGTTATAGAGCACTTAAAGTGAATTAACCAGAGCTTTCTATATCACTGTCAATATGTCTCAAAAACCATGTTGAGGGAAAAAAGAAATTACCGAAGCATCTGTACAGTATGATGCCATCTATGCAAAATATGATCACATGCAAGACAATGCTTTATTATGTATATATGTTATAAAAGGATAGACATATGTATGGAAATTACAAATAAATTGAGAAGTTACCTCTTTGAAGGATAGGAGTGGAGAAGAATTGAGAGGAGATGACAGGAGCCTTCAACTATATATGTAGTGCTGAATTTCTAAGTCAAGGTGGTATATATATAGGTGTGTGAAAAATTTTTAGTAATTTTTGATTTTTTTGAAATTGAAGTATAATTGACTTACAATAGTATACACACACACACACACACACACACACACACACACATATATATATATATATATATATATATATATATATAGTCTTTTTGTCTTTTCTAGGGCCGCACCTGTAGCACGTGGAGGTTCCCAGGCTAGGGGTCAAATCAGAGCTGTAGCCCTGGCCTACACCACAGCCACAGCAATGCGGGATCCCAGCCACATCTGTGACCTACACCACAGCTCACGGCAATGCCAGATCCTTAACCCAGTGAGCGAGACCAGGGATTGAACCTACAACCTCATGGTTCCTAGTCGGATTCGTTAACCACTGAGCCACGATGGGAACTCCGACTTACAATAGTATATTAATTTCAGGTGTACCACATAGTAATTGATATTTTTGTACATTACAGAATGACCACCGCAAGTCTAGCTGCCATCTCTCACTATACAAAGTGTATTACAATATGATTGATTATATTCCCTGTGCTGTACATTACATTCCCATGACTGACTTATTTGAGAGCTAGAAGTTTGTACCTCTTAATGCCCTTCACCTGTTTTCCCCATTTGCACAAGCCCCTCCCCTCTGGCAACCTTCAGTTTGTTCTCTGTACCTATGAATCTGTTCCTGTTTTGTTTGTTTTGGTTTTTAGATTCCACTATAAGTGAAATCTTGTGGTAGTTGTCTTTCTCTGACTTATTTCGCTTAGCATAAATATTCGCTAGCTCCATCCATGTTGTTGCAAATGGCATGATTTCATTGTTTTTATTGCTGAGTAGCATTCCATTGTGTGTGTTTGTGTTTGTGTGTGTATGTGTGTGTATGTATGTATGTCTTTATCCATTCATCTATTGATAGACATTAAGTCGCTTCTATATCTTGGCTATTGTAAACAATGCCATAACGAATGTGGAAGTACATGTATCTCTTCAAATTAGTGTTTTCATTTTCTTCAGATAAATACCCAGAAGTGGAATTGCTGGATCATATACTAGTCATACTTTAAATTTTTTGAGGGCCCTTTATACTGTTTCCCACAGTGGCTGCACCGATTTACATTCCTGCCAGTAATATGTGAGGGTTCCCTTTTCTCTATGTCCTTGCCAACACTGTTTTCTTTTTATAAATAGCCATTCTGACAGGGGTGAGGTGAAATCTCATTGTGGTTTTGATTTGTATTTATCTGATGACTAGTGATATTGAGCATCTTTTCATATGCCTCTTGGCCATCTGTATGTTTTCTTTTGAAAAAATGTCTATTCAGATCTTTTTCCCATTTTTAATTCTTTTAAAATATTGAGTGTGATGAGTTCTTTATATATTTTAGATATTAACCTCTTATTAGATATGTCATTTGCAAATATCTTCTCCCAATCAGTAGGTTGCCTTTTGGTTTTGTTGATGGTTTTCTTTGCTGTGCTAAAGGGGTGTGTGATTAAGTTTTATATTTTTATATACTTAAAATATTTTGTAATTAGCCTTTTTAAGTGACGAAAGTTGCTATAGTCTGTTACTTTCTGTATCTGTCAGAATAATTTGCATCTATTTTGTGCATTTGAATCTCAAAATACATTTTAGTTTCTTTTTCCCAATGTTTTTAGCTGTGGTGAGAGAGCCTCACATGCACTTGGATCTTTCCTTCTGCACTGTGATAGGCTTTATTCTCATTTTACCCACTGCAAAATAAATGCCTAGAGTTTGATATGCTCATCAGTTAGTGGAGACACAGCTTGTGCTGAAACACAATGATTATGTGAGATTATTCCTTGTTTCAGAAATTTAGTGGTATTTTTCTCTGTAACCATTGCTTGCACAGTCACTTTCCAGATGGGATTTGCCTTTATAAACTGTTCTCTACAGCGGTCTCTCTACATGCTTAATCCTTTATGATCTCACTGAATACAGTACCTACACCAGTGGTGGCTGAAACTTCCTCTGCCTCGATGCATCTAGTATCTTCTAGTTTGGGATCTGACTGGCATGAAATCGTAGATGCACAAACCAACATTTGTAACACGATCACTAAATTAGCCCTTTAAAAATCTGCAATTTCTAACAGTATGGCAGTTTTTCAAAAAGTTAAAAGTAGAATTTCCAGGAGCTCCTATCATGGCTCAGCAGTAATGAACCTGACTAGTATGCCTGAGGATGCTGATATGATCCCTGGCCTTGCTCAGTGGCTTAAGTATCCGGCATTACAGTGAGCTGTGATATAGGTGGCAGACATGTCTCGGATCCCACGTTGCTGTGGCTGTGGCTGTGGCTGTGGCATAGGCTGGCAGGTGCAGCTCGGGTTTGACCCCTAGGCCTGGGAACTTTCATATGCCACGGGTGCAGTCCTAAAAAGACCCCCCCAAAAAAATCCAGCAATTCCCCTTCTGGATATATATACTCCATAGAATTGAAAGCAGGATCTCAAAGATGTATTTGTACACCACGTTCATAGCAGCATGATTTACAATAGCCAAAGGATGGAAGCAACATAAATTTCCATCACTGGATGAAAGGATAAAACAAAATGTGGTGTATACATACAATGGAATATTATTCAGCCTTAAAAAGGAAGGAAATTCTGACACGTGCTACAACATGGATAAACGGTGAGAACCACCATACCAGTGCTATTCCTGGATGTTCCTGCAAGTATCTTGCTTACTTGATAACTAGCCATTGATCTGTAAGCTATGGCACTCTATCTCCCCCTGCTCAACATAGCCATGATATACACTTCTTGGATTTGTCATCAGGTACCTCTCCCTCTAAATCTGTTTACAGGTCTCATATGTCCATTAAAGATATGATTTTCCAGGTTTTTGTTAGGCGAAGGTTTTTTGTTTTTTTTTAACTTGAGCTTTTATGTATGTGTAACATGTAAACATAAGTGTACTTAGTTCCCTAACTTTAAAGATGGGCCAGTTCTATGACCCCTGTGTTGGAGATTTCTTCCTGAG
Organism: Phacochoerus africanus; assembly: GCF_016906955.1. NCBI lineage: Eukaryota > Metazoa > Chordata > Mammalia > Artiodactyla > Suidae > Phacochoerus > Phacochoerus africanus. Next base: position 27,401,189 of record NC_062545.1, read on the forward strand.
TCCTTCAGTGTGTGGATGGGTATAAAGATGAGTCCCACCTTCTCAGGGAGCCCTGTGGTGTTCACAATAGCCCGTCGAATATTTATTTCCTTGTTTACCTTTGAAGCATTGAAATTGGTGAGAGGATGGAGCTGGGACGTAGAAGGAATATTCCTTTTTCCCCAGTGTTCGTGGAAAACTTGCCACATTCCCCTGGGGCAGAATGAGATCTCAGAAGGGAAGACCCAGAAGGTCAGCAGCAAGGAGCTGTGACCCCTTCTCCCCGTCCACTCCTTTCATTTCTTTCAGGGAACAAATCCTAGTTGCTAACTTAGTCACTTCCACCTTGAGTCGATTTGACTTGGCAACCTCACACCAGCTGTTCCCACTTCCTTCCCCTGGCAGTAATTACCCAAATTTGAGGCACAGAAACTTTCCCATTTTGGAGAAACTCTGTTTATTTATCCTTACGATGACCTCTGCAATGTTACCTTGTCCCAGATAGCTATCGAACGTTGTCTTGGTCTTCTCTTGGAATGAGACCTGGGCTAGCTTGCCTCCTTTGTCTTGCTTCCCTGGTTGGTTATTAAAAAGGGTCCTGGAGTAGGGGCTGTTTTTGGTACAGCCGGGGCCGGGGGGGGGTGCATGGATCAAAAGTCACTTAAAGACTTTAGGCAAGAACAGACTCGTAGTGGGGGAATGCATCTTCAGGAGTATTTCACTAGTAAGGAACTGGAGTTAGTGGGGATTTTTATTTTTTCATTTCTAAGCAGTTTAGATGAGAAGTGTCCATGAAGCAATGTGAAATACTGAGTGGCCTCTTAAATTTATTCCCCTTCCTCTTTTTTTCTCTTCAATGAATTTAGTACCTATTAAATATTCACTATTCCACCTCAGTAGGTAAGATACCCTTTGAGATCTTGTTTGCTATTTATTTGTACTGAGTTGAAATGCACAAATCGTACCTTTCTTTCAATTTGATGCCTCCTCTAAGGTTACATCATAAGTTGTGAGTAAACTCTGTCTCCTTCAGGAGAGCCATTTGCATTCATTTAGCTTCTATAAAACATAGCAGGTGTTAATAAAAATTCTTCAGATTGCTATAGGGGTGATTTAATACAGCTTTGCAATTTGTTGCAGCGCATGTTTTACCTGAAAGGAAAGCAAGGAAGATGTGTAAGAGGGTTACATCTTCAATGAACGATTCTTCAGGAAGACATTACGTGATGGCTGTTGGCCAATAGCAGCTGTAGTTCTTTCCTGTGGAGCCAAGCAGGGGGGTGTCTTCAGCTCGCTCAGCCCTCATCACAGCTCCCTCATCACCACCTTTATTTCCCTGCCTCATGCACCAAACAGAAATAATGGTAGAGTGGCTCCTTCCCTGGGCATGAGGCATCTCTCCATCCAGTGGCACAAAGACAACACTGCCTCTGATAGGCCTTTTGCCAAAAGTAAAGGATAGAACAGAGTCGGAAGAGACCAGTGATCACTCAGTGCAGTTCTCAGCGTGTTACGTTAGAGACAGGTGCAGTGACACGAGGCCAGTCAGGAGCAGAGCCAAGAGCATATCTATCCTAATTCATAGTCCAGCATTTTATGCATTCATTAGCTGATTAATGTAGTCATCCTTTTATTAAGCATTGACTATATGCCTTGCAATCCACTAGGCTATCAGTGGGGATACAAATATGAACAAAACATGGCCCTTGCCTCCAAGGAACTTATGATGGAGGATGGGGGAATCGTATGAAGCCATATTTGCAATGTTGTACATGCAGTGCTGTCACAGAGGTCTGCACAAGGGGTCATGACGGCAATAATAAGGGCATCATCTACTTGCATTAGGAGGATAGGTGTCATTGAAGGCGGTTAAGGACAGGTACCTTAACAGAGGATAGGTACCTTATGCTATTCACAGAGGATGTCGTGTGGTAAGGAATGAAGAGAAGGGCATTTTTTGTTACTTAAGAGAATTGAGAGAGGGACATGCCTGTCAAAGAAAAGGTTGTGGTTTGCTAGTCGGGAGAAAGGTTCCATAAATTAAGTTTGGAAAATTCTACATACTGTGTTCCTGGCTTTGTGATTATCCAACATTTTTCTGTTAATGTTTCTCATGAACCATTTGCATGTGTGTGCGTGTGTGTGTGATATACACACAGTCATAGATATATACACATTCTTTTTCTCACATTATCCTCCATCACGTTCCATCACAAGTGACTGGATATAGTTCCTTATGCTATACAGAAGAATATCATTGCTTATCCACTCCAAATGCAATAGTTTGCATCTACTAACCCCCAAATCCCTGTCCATCCCACTCCCTCTCCCTCCCCCTTGGCAATCACAAGTCTGTTCTCCATGTCCATGAGTTTGTTTCTTTTCTGTAGATAGATTCACTTGTGCCGTATATTAGACTCCATGTATGTGATATCATATGGTATTTGTATTTCTCTTTCTGACTTACTTCACTTAGTGTGAGAGCCTCTAGTTCCATCCATGTTGCTGCAAATGACATTATTTTGTTCTTTTTATGGCTGAGTAGTATTCCATTGTGTATATATACCATATCTTCTCAATCCAGGCATCTGTTGATGGACATTTACGTTGTTTCCATGTCTTGGCTACTGTGAATAGTGTTGTAGTGAACATAGGGGGTGCATGTATCTTTTTCGAGGAACGTTTTGTCCAGATGTATGCCCAGGAGTGGGATTGCTGGGTCATATGGCAGTTCTATATTTAGTTTTCTGGAGCTCTTTCCCTATCACTACATAGAGAGCTTCCTCATCCTTTGTTCAGCTGCCTTGTATTCCATTTATGGAGGAACCATAATTTATTCAGGCAGTTTCCAGTTGATAGAACGTTTATTTTGTTCCCAACCTTTGCTTTTACAAACCATGTCCCTGTGTGTGCTGATACTTTATGTTTATCACTCTGTTAAGAAAACACTTTTACTGTCAGATGCCCAAAGGCCCACAGAGCAAAGCACTTCCTATTTTGGCCTTCAAGCTCTTCAACAAGGCCCCAGATAACTTTCTAATGTTATCGCTATGTGCCAAAATGAACTTTCTGTGTTAGCCCAAGGATTAAATTCAACATATTTTTCAAAAACTCCTTTACTTCTCTCTTCTATACTTTGCCAAACGAGCTGTCTTCTTTAGCCCCCAGTGATAATATTGATTGTTCCCTAAATGGGGCTTTGTGGTTCCTAAGCCTCTATCCTGGATCTGCCCCCTCCCTGCTTTGCCTTTGGAAGTTGTGACTGTTGTTGTCTTCTTGTGAGTTCCACCTTCTCTGCTGATGGTCTCACCCTTCTTTAATCTCTGGGACCATCTTTCTTTCTCTGAGAAACCCCAGCCCTTACTGTATGCTCTTTTGACATAGCATGTGTGTGCATACATGCCTGAGGGCAGGCTTATAGTGTTTGGGTTTTTTTTTTTTACAGCCACATCAGTGGCACATGGAGGTTCCCAGGCTAGGGGTCGAAGCAGAGCTTCAGCTGCCGGCCTACACCACAGCCACAGCAACGTGGGATCTGAGCCACATATATAACCTGTGCCACAGCTTGCACCAACACCAGATCCCTAATCCACTAAATTGAGGTCAGGGATGGAACCTGCATCCTCACAGAGACAATGTCGGGTTCTTAACCTGCTGAGCTACAACGGGAATTCTGAATGTTTCTTTTTAAATGTGTATGTGTCCTTTTTTCATCAGCAAGATTGTGAGGTATTGGGAGGTCTCTTGTAGTGTTTTAGTTACATCTTTATGGCTCTCACAATTACCTTGCACAATATTTCCTTACCTATCGTTAACCTAAAAGCCTCAAAAATCTTAACTACTGCTCAGAGCCAAAGCCCTCCCTTTGCCCCATGTTGGTCCTGGCATGAATGACAGCTGATCCCCTGGGCCTTGCATCCCTCCTCTGCTCTTCTTACCTCACCCAAGCTGGCTCCTCTTCTTAGCCAAATGGACCACCCTTGAGGTTCCATAAATGCTTTACATTTCCTGTTTCCATGGCAGCATACATGCCATCTTTTCCAAACACTGTCCCATCTCTCTTTTCTAAATCATGATTCCCCAACCTCACTGAAGACTCTGTGCCACAGGCTCTTCCCAATTGTCTCTTCCAAGTCTCTAGTAATTTCAAAGTCCAGGAATAAGAGTGTGACACATATGGCTCATCAGACACATTATAGCCATGTTATTTGCACCACCCCACTTATTCCTCATAATCTAGAAGATAGGGACACTGCCTGCAGTGTATTTATCGTATTTCACTTCTTATGGAACAATATGTAACAATACTTATAACTAGTTATTGTCAGATGTTTCTATTGTCTACATGTGGATTTGCCCTCTCTGGTAAGGAGTCAGTACCCTCTACTTCCAGCTTTATTCCAAGCACACTGCCAGGTTACTTCCTAGGGCATGCGTGAGACAGTGCTTTGGGAAAGCAAAGTCGTTTTTAATCTCTTCCCCAAAAGGTCATAGCTGGTCAGATAATTCTGCACAGAACACACTCTGCAGAAATGATTTTTAGATCATTCACTTTTTGGATTCTGAACGTTTGTGCTATTTTCCTTAAATTATAGATGATACTTCTGTGCCCGCCTGTCTCCTCCATCAGACTGTAAACTTAGACACAGAAACTTACTCTGCGCCTTTTGTTCTACACATTCTGAATGTCTACTTGCTAATAATAAATAATAAAATCATTAGTACAAAATTTTCCACTAAGAATATTTCAATTAACTAGTTGAGTTAATTTTGTATTAACTTCTGCTTTACTTTTCTCTTTTCTCATTTTTCAGGAAATCATTTGCCAGAAGAATACTGTGAGTATTTTACTTAACCCTTTCTGAAACTTTTTAAATCTTTTTTATTAATCTCTGGTATATTTTCTATTTCCACAAGTTATTCATTTCTATCTCTGTTTTTCCTCATTAGAATTTCTGACATACCAATGTAAATATGGGCTACTTTGCATAAATATTCCTTTATAATGAAACTTTATTTATACTAGTGGGAGATGACATTGATGTTTGTTTTCTTCCATATGTAATTATGTCTTAGAAAAAAATTTTTTTATGTTGTGTAATTATGAGTGTTACTAAAGCAACATATATATGACATGTACCCCACACATATGTGTATGTATATGTATGTATGTATACCTATGAATACATGTATATAGGTATCTATGTCTATGTGTATGCTGTATATCTATATATACAGTATATATACAGATAACATACATATATACACACATGTAAACACACATTTGGAGATATACACACACATATACCTACATACATATATATGGACATCTATCACCTGTCTATTAAGATTGACTTAAGTTCCTGAGTCTTATAAACCACACTTTGAGACCACACGACAAAATTCTTACCCTTCGCACAAAATTAAGCAAAAGCTAGAAAATGATTAAAAATACATTAAAAAAAATTTAGGAGTTCTCATCGTGCCTCAGTGGTTAACAAATCCTACTAGGAACCATGAGGTTGTGGGTTTGATTCCTAGCCTCGCTCAGTGGGTTAAGGATCTGGTGTTGCCGTGAGCTGTGGTGTAGGTCACAGATGCGGCTCGGATCCCGCATTGCTGTGGCTGTGGGGTAGGCCAGCGGCTACAGCTCCAATTTAACCCCTAGCCTGGGAACCTCCATGTGCCGAGGGAGCAGCCCAAGAAATGGCAAAAAGACAAAACAAAACAAAAAACATTTAAAAAATTTTAAAGGCATGAAGAAAAATGATAATATGTTCCAATAATCAGCCTTGTTATGTCAATGATTGTATTTTTCATTTTGGAAAGTAAGCCCACAATTAAAACCTTAAAAGTGTCTCCACAACTTAGAGTGGAAATAACATAGTATATAAAGATCCACACATGATTCCATTTAAGATGATAAAATTAAAAGTACAATGGGTACTTTTAGATTCCCCTTAGATCAGAAATTTATGAAATTAAGGTTTAAGAAATTTAAGATTTCAGGTCAGAGACTTACTGCAGCATTAATAATGTTGCCATTATAAACTCATCCTTCACCTCTCAACAGGAGATGAAGTTATTGCTTCATACATCGATTCAGTGTCACGGATTTTATTAAGCAAATATTAATTGAACATGAACTCTGTGCCAGGTTTTGGGTTTGATGCTGCAAGAAACTCACTATGGAGGCTGAAAGTGGAAATATCCCATTCATCATTGTCCCAGGAGACAACAACTGAGAAGTGCCAGAGTCTTGCTGGGGGAGAAGGTCAAGCAAATAAGCAAACAGACAAATTAGAAAATTAACATAAGGCATTGTGCCAAAGAGTTGGTGTCAGGAAAGGCCTTTCAGAAGGGTGACATTTACCTGAATGGCAGGGAAGAGCGAATCATGCCCAGTGATGGGTGGGACACGTGGGGAAGCAGGTTTCTAAGTTGACGCAAGTCACCCATTGACTCAAGTAGGGGACTGTGTTTCCAGTGCTGGGCACCCTTCTCAGTAGTTGAGTATTTTGAGCATAGGTGTCAATATGTTTGACTACTGAGAGCATATCTTCCCAGAAGCTTAATTTATTTTCCACACACACTTAACATTCACCTTTATGTAATTTTTAAAAATCGAAAAACAGGCATTCCGTCGTGTGTTAAGAATCCAGCTAGTAACCATGAAGTTTCGGGTTCGATCCCTGGCCTCACTCAATGGGTTGGGGATCCAGCGTTGCCGTGAGCTGTGGTAGCGGATGTGGCTCGGACCCCGCATTGCAGTGATTGTGGTGTAAGCCGGCAGCTGTAGCTCCAATTTGACCCTTAGCCTGGGAACGTTCATATGCTGTGGGTGCAGCCCTAAAAAGCAAAAAAATAAAAATAAAAATTGAAAAACAGAATTGGCATTTTTTTAAAAAAACAAAAGCAGCGAAGATAATTGGAGAGAACTACAACTAGATTTTGAGCTGTGTGATTTTATAACCATGAAAGCAAGCATGAGCCAGAGAGATCAGCTTTGTTATGTTATGACCATGCCTTAGTGTTTTGAAATTTAAGGAAATGTGGTCTTTCTCTTTTGAGGAGTAGGTTTAAGTATTTTAGAATTAGTATCTTATTATAAAAGGCAGTTGCTGAACCTGAGGTGTCTGCTTTTGATCACACAGTCGTGGCTTTTATTTGCTTTAGGTTGTTAGTTATTTCAAACTCTGGGTGTGGTAGCAATCTGTAAAAATAAATTGCAATAATGATATTTCTAAGTTATATATGAGCCAACTTGGGAAATAAATGTTCCCATATTATTAGCATTCATCATTTGCAAAAGTGCTTTTCTCAGCAGCTGGTATCTTTTTAAGAAACAAAAAGTCCATAACTGCTCTCCACACTTTCTCCCCACTGCATGATCACTGGGCTGTCTCTCAGCTCAGGCCTAGAAGCATCCATGTGCCTCCAGCTGTTTATTGCTTTTTCCTTTTTTTTTTTTTTTTTTTTTTTTTTTGACCATGAACAATGGGGAACTGGGAAAAAGTGCCTTAGAAGCATAAGGAAGAGACTCCAAAAAGTGCAGCGAGGCCTGGAACTTGGGTAAACCTCAGGATGCTGAATACTTTGCCCAAGGATCCTAACGACTCATCCCATCGGGTTTGAAGACAGTTTCAGGAGTCTGATTTTTCTCTGCTGTTTAAGCAAACAGCCAGGCGCTGCTCAACCCACACCCAGACATCTGATACTCATTCTCTCCAGCATTCCTTTTACACAGATGCATTACTCCTTAATGGCCAGTATTTCAATTATAACATATTCTGTCTCATGTCTTATACACAAACACACGTGGTATTCAGGCTTCTGACGGTAGAGAACTTTATCCAGCAGCAGTAGAATAATATTTCCAAACTCTAATAACACTTTTCTGATTTATTAGCTTCTTATCCTTTTGTCCTTGCTTTGTGCTTAGAAGATTCAGAGTGTTTTCTTTTTTTAATTTTGAGTCAAAGTGCTTATCTGAAGCAAGAGTATTTGATTCTATTGCTCTTTTATAACCCGCTCATAATTTAAGCTCTAAGAGCTTTGGCAAGCAGCCTCTCAAGCCCACTTGCCTTTCTTTTCTGCTTAGGCAATGGCTTGGCTAAAAGGATTATTTTTGTGGACCTGCTGTGGGATCTTGGTAACATTTTAGAAGCAAGACTATGTTTATTTTCCCTCTTCCTGACGAGTCTTCCAGTGATTGTTCCATGAAGGAGAACTTGCGAGCAAAGGAGAATTTAATGTACTTGATTTAAAAATCAAATCTCAATCTTTGGAAGTTTTTCTCACACTTTAAATGGAAGTCAGATCCCATTTCTGCTTCATTACCTGAAATGCAAGGGCCTCAAAGAATAACATGTCCATAAACGATTAAGTCTGGCCAAAAGGCCACTTGGCACTTCTTGTCTGTTTGCTATGAGGCAGTAACTTGCCTGCAGGGTGACCTGAGGCAAAGGGTTGGTGTGCCAGCCTGTCAAGGCCACTCAGGAGGGTGCCCAGCCTCCTAGTGATAATGACATGGCCTCTTGAGAAGGAGCCCCTGGGCTAGGGTCCCAGACACATCACAGTCCAGCCATGCGACTTCTCCAAGCCTTACCTGAATCCTCATCTATAAAATGGAGACAAGATCCCCCTCTTCTGTGGGCAGTTGTGCATGCATGACCATTCACTCCTTGGCACCTGCAAGTGGTGGATAAATGTTTGCCCTCATTTGTTTAGTCTGAAGGATAAATGAAGTGATGCATTGCTCTCCATATTGCTGACATGGAACAAATAATCTGGGCTCCTATGCTCCCTAGAACAGTGATAAATACAGTTTTCTATCCGTTGCATTCTAGTTTTCAGCCCTCTGCTCGTTTCTTCTCTGGTTGTTCTCTTAGAGATCTCTCCCATTTCCTCAGATTCAGCCATGCCAAATAATTCCCAGATCTGTATTTGGCCTGAAACTCTTTTCCATTCCAATCACATACTGTCCAGCTCGGTTTTGGACATCATCCCTTCAGGTGTCCCTTTCCCCTTCAATCCCAACCTTTCAAAAGTGTGCACATCACCCCCGCCCACACCCCCACCCACTCCAAATCAAATCTCAACCTCTTGAAGTTCTTCTCATATTTTAATTGGAAGTCAGGCTCTGGTTATGATTCACTACCAGATATATAACAAGTGCCCCTGAGTGTAATCTGTTCATAAGTGCTTAAGTCTGGTTCTTTTTTTTTTTTTTTAGGGCCGCCCCTGTGGCATATGGAAGTTCCTAGGCTAGGGGTCCAATTGGAGCTGCAGCTGCCGGCCTACACCACAGCCACAGCAATGCTGGATCCAAGCCTGGTCTGTGGCTTGCACCGAAGCTCACAGCAACGAGGGATCCTTAACCCACTGAGCCACAGCAGGAACTCCTCAAGTCTGGTTCTATTTTCTGAATTTTTGCTTTTTAAGGTCCCACTCTTCTTTAGGGAGCCTCATTTATGATGGTCGAGTCGCCTTTCTTCTTCTTTCTTCTTCCTCTCTTTCAGTACCTGTAGCCAGCTGACTAGTCTTGAGGATTCTTTCTTTTTGACTATGGTGCACATGTCCACTACCACTGCTGCCAATCCGGTCATAGTTTGTAGCTTCCCACCTAATTTCCTTAAATCTCGTTTCTTTCTCTTTCGGTTCATTCTCTTTTCTGCCCAGACTGTCAAAATGCATAGCTTTGTTTACGTTTCCTTTCCTGCTCTGAAGCCTTCTGTGTTTCCCACTGCCCAGCATATAGAGTTTGAAATCCTTAACTTTGCATTCAGTTCCCTTCCCTGAGCCCTAAGCTCCGGTCAGACCTTCTTACTCAGGGGTGTCCAATCCAATTTCTCCTTTATTTTTCCCAGCACTCCTTTGGTTTGCACTAGGGCACCCTCACTTGACGCCATCAGGAACAGATATCAGGGCGTGATGGGTGAGCAGAGAGTGGCAGGGGCTGCAGTTAGAGAGAGAGGCAGGGTTTGGATCGTCAAGCCCTAGTGGGCTACCGTGCCCTGTTTTATCTTCATCCCAGGAGCAAGGGAGAGGGCTTGAAGCAACTGAGGGAAGTCCTCTGATATAGGTTGTTGAAAGACCACTTTGACAGGTGGGTAGATAATAGATTGGCAGGCAAGATGGGAAGCAGGGAGCCCAGCTAAGAGCCAGTGAGGGCAGCTCAGGCTGGGCAGGCTGATGATGTGGTCCGCAGTGCTGGCCGAGAAGATGGAGGGAAATGGACAAACACAAGATATGTTTTAGAGGTAGAACAGACAGGACTTGGGTAGGCTGTGGGAGGTGAAGAAGATGGAAGCATCGGGGATAACGTCAGGGTCTCTAGACTTAGTAACTGGGACACGCCCAAAGCCGCGATGGAGCAGCCTGGAGGGGAGGAGCTTATTCTGGCATCTCTCACAAGTGCCTGTCACGTGGGGCGCCCTTCCACGTTAGTTCGGGTCATCTCCGTGTATTTTTGCGGTGTCACCCTGACTAAAATTCAAGTTGCCAGAGGCTAAAGGCTTTTTTTTTAATTACCCTGTTTTTCCTACTGCGTATATCATGCCTTAGCCATGAGAAATGATGAATAAATATTTAATCGATTGATAGAAACTGTGCCATACTATTTTTTAAATCATCTGTAAGTCCGAATTATTTGAAGTAAGCAGTAAAAGAAATTGGAGGAAATATCTATTTTCTTTCTTTTCTTTTTTTCTTTTTTTCTGTCTTTTGTCTTTTTAGGGCCGCTCCCATGGCATATGGAGGCTCCCAGGCTAGGGGTCTAATCGGAGCTGTAGCCACTGGCCTACACCACAGCCACAGCAATGCCAGATCTGAGCCGCATCTGTGACCTACACCGCAGCTCACGGCAATGCAGGATCCTTAACCCACTGAGCGAGGCCAGGGATAGAACCTGCAACCTTATGGTTCGTAGTCAGATTCGTTTCCACTGCACCTCGACAGGAACTCCCGAGATTTCCATTTTCATAGGTCCTAAAGAAGAGGCTTTTTGATTTCCCTTCACATTCAGGGTTATTGTTTCAAATGGCTCACCGAAGTAAGGTTTGGGGTTACATTCGTGTGGAATCTGCAGGCCAGCTGATCACCTCCTGTGACTCCTCTTTCCACAGATGTGCACTGGGAACTACACGTTTGTTCCGTACATGATAACTCCGCATAATAAGGTCTACTGCTGTGATAGCAGCTTCATGAAGGGCTTGACAGAGCTCATGCAGCCGAACTTCGAGCTGCTACTCGGACCCATCTGCTTACCTCTTGTGGATCGTTTCATTCAGCTTTTGAAGGTGGCACAAGCAAGTTCCAGGTAAAATTTCATAATGCCATTTGGCAAGGATAATGATGTGCTCATCTACATCATTTATTCGTGCATCTTTTTTTTTTTTTTTTTGGCCAGCCTGTGGTATGTGGAAGTTTCCAGGACCAGGGATTGAACCCTTGCCACTGCAGTGACGATGCCAGATCCTTAACCCACTGCGCCACAAGAGAACTCCTACCTGTGTATCTTATCAGATGTTTCCTACATATAGTACTCAGCCAAGAATCAGGAAAAAATATGTAATACCCTCTAAGTGGATAAAAGAGATGCTGTACAGTCTACCTCCTGCATTTTGTCCACTTTATTCATGGGAGAACAATTTGAAATCAGAAAAAAGACTGCTAACGGTATTATAGTAATGGTAGAGCTAAAAATATATTCCAAATTAGTACAGAAATATTATCTAAATAAATGTCCAAGGACTTTTAGTGTAAGGATAAGAACTCTCTAAAAATTGCTGAAAGCATTATTGAATTTTAGTTAAAAGCAGGCATAATAAATGATGCTGGATTAGAAAATAAAGGTTATATTATGTTCAAATCATAGGCACACGTAATTATTTAGAATAATTTCTACTCCAAACAGCAAAATGAAAAATAAATTTTTAACATTCTAAAAATGGTACATTGCAAGGTCTTGGAAAATTCGTTAGCGTGGAGTGTCTTTACCTTTAATTCTTTCTGAAGCAAGGTAGAGTGTTAAAAGAATAGGAAGCCTGATTTTTCAATAATACCAGATAGATGAGATATTCATTTTATGCATCTTAATGAACTGAAAGGTATGAATTCTGCAGATATCATTCCTTTCCTTATAAAATCATTGCTTTTCGTTGAAATTCTTTATAATATTAACCATTAAAATTGTGTCTTTCTCACCAGCCAGTATTTCCGAGAGTCTATACTCAACGATATCAGGAAAGCTCGTAACTTATACACTGGTAAAGAATTGGCAGCTGAATTGGCAAGAATTCGACAGCGAGTGGATAATATTGAAGTGCTGACAGCAGATATTGTCATAAATCTATTGCTTTCCTACAGAGATATTCAGGTGAGAAGGTGCTTGGAGTCAAGTCTTTGTCATCTAGCATGCTGCAGGAATAAGGGGGTATTACATCCAATTTCAGTTACCTAATAAGTCAGTACATGTCCCTACATGTAATCTTTTATTGGCTCTTCTAAGCTTCCCATCCATAGATTTTATGATAAATGAAATAGACTCACATAAGTCAACCACTAGTGATTATGAAAGACTTGTATGATAAAGGTCTGACTTTTTCCTCCAAAAGAACAAAAACAAAAATTTGCACGCATAGCTAATCCACAGACAGCCTGTTCTATTCTGTTAGCCTCAGGCACACCTGTCAGTCAATAAGTGAAAGCTTTATTTTGGCAAATAGCAGAAATTTTTAGAGCTTTCCAGACCTATCTTTTACTCCTGGAAATCGTGTTTCTTGAAACTAATAGTGCTAGATCTAACTAGCCAGAAGCAAGACATGTGCAATCGATTAGTTATAAAAATAACTTAAAATATATATAATGTGAAACACGAACATGCCCTATTATTTTTTCTGGGATGTCTTAAAAATTTTAAATTATGGTAAGTGGAATGAAATCCCCTCTGAGCTGGGGATTTGCTACTGGATTTTTCAGTAAAATTTAAGTGACTTCTGGTTTGTTATTATTACCACTATTATTTTTTGGTCTTTTTAGGGCTGCACCCACGGCATATGGAAGTTCCAGGCCAAGGGTCAAATTAGAGTTGTAGCTGACCAGCGCCACAGCCACAGCAACGTGGGATCCAAGCCACGCCTGTGACCTACACAGGACAACATCGGATCCTTTAACCCACTGAGCGAGGTCAGGGATCGAACCCGCATCCTCGTGTACACTTGTCGGGTTTTCTACTGTTGAGCCACAACAGGAACTCCAACCTCTGGTTTCTTATTCTAACCTTTCAGGCTTGAGTAAACCTTCAGGTAGACAACAGAGACTCACATGGAGAAATGCGGCACTTAGGATCTCATGAGTAGAGAACTTAGGTTGAAATGAAATTGAGAAATGCGGCACTTAGGATCTCATGACTAGAGAACTTAGGTTGAAATGAAATTGTTTCTGTTACTTATAACAGAAGTTCAGTCAGTTGCTCTATGTCCTTGATATTCTGGAAATTATTTCCCTAAAAGTAATTAATAAGACATGCATACCAAGAATCTGGCTCCATGGAAAAGAAAACCACCCAAAATTTGACAATATAGCCTTAGCATGCTTGATGGTTTATTATTTTTTAGGCCAGATGTAGTAACTCGAATGTTTTATCTATATAATCCAAACCCCTTATTTAAACAAACAGTTTCTTTTTGTTCTAGGTTCTTCAAAGTCTTTCTTTGTGGTTCTAGATTCTTAAAGGATTCCTTGAGTTCTACTTCTCTTTTTAATGCCCGTCTCAGATTCAGGTATCCGGTTGTTCAAAGGCATTTCGTTGTCAGGACTCTCTCCTAATGATTTAATTCTATGTTATTCTCCTCTTGTTTGAAAGGACTACGATTCTATTGTGAAGCTGGTAGAGACTTTAGAAAAGCTGCCAACCTTTGATTTGGCCTCCCATCACCATGTGAAGTTTCATTATGCATTTGCACTGAATAGGTAAGAAGAAAAAGTTCCGTCCACAATGTGCTAGCGTTTTATTTTTTAATGTGCCTATTTTTTCTATGGTATGTTTTTGCTGTAGCCTTGCAACTGCTCCCTATTAGATGTAATATTAATAGTTCTACTTCAACCATATAAAATACAGGTAGCATGTGTTCTTATTTTTTTCTGACTTCTTTTGTCAGTAAAAAAAAAAAAAGCCCCCTCAATGTTTGTATATTTAAATTCTAAAATTTTTTCCTTCGCTGTCAAAGTTTTTATTTGTTATTTCTCTCTTTTTAAGAAAAATTTAAGTTGCGTAGATACGATGTTATCTTTAAATATCCTCAACATCAAATGGTTATTTACAGAAAAATTAACTAGAATAGAATATGGATAGTTATATCTAGGTGAGCGTATTCCTAACTAGAGAATACCTTTGCTGGGATTGCTCTGAACATACCTAATTATAATCAAAACTCTGTGGGCCACACTTTGGGTCATGTGTCCTTGAACCTGCTAGGACCAGGACTGACGCTGCTGCTTCTGGTCCCGCCTCTGCCTTCCGTCCGCATGATGGCTGGCATAGTGCCACTTTGTACCCACAGTCATAGTGGAGGACCATCCCTCCTCTGGCCATAGAGACCCTGAAGCACTGAACTGTCCGAAACTTAGTTGTGCTGTTCTTTTCCATGGCGGAGAATTGAATATGTGTGTAATAACTACAGCTGAAGAGGATGACGAAAAGGAAAAGAGGGAGGACCTCGCATCTCTTGTACGTTCGTCATGAAGGCTTAATTATGTTACTGATGAGGAAACTGAAGAGGTTGAGTGACTTTTTTTCCAGGCCGCCAGTTAGCACATCATAAAACGGAGGCTCACACTCAGATCTGGCTGATGCTGGTGTTTGCCTTCTTCACCACCAGGTTCTCCTGCCTCTGTCTCCAAACAAAAGTCAGTGTGCTCTTCAACTAGGGATTATGTCTTTCCTTTTTTATCGACCCAAACTTTAAGAGTTCATGCTCTACCGATTGAGCTAGCTGGGCGGCTAACCCAAACTTTAGAACTTGCAAACTTTATCAATACATGTATGATGAAAGTATATTTTATCTCCTCATTTATTAAACAACTTTTTCTTTAGGTTTGACAGAGTGAGATGAAACCTCCAGAGATTACCTGTTCCCACGGGTTTTCAAATAAATCCTTTTTGAACGATAAAATGAAAGATGGAATGAAATTGTTTGGAAATGAAAAATGAAAGCCTCTTGTATTTCCCTTTATCTGTATTTTGTTTCTATCTCTCCTAAAATAGAACAGAATAAAATGATAAATGTATTTGTATGAAGCATTATTCTAAATGCAAGGTATTTATTACAAAGTATAAAAAGGAATTTCATGGACCGAAAGGCTTAAAATGGTAGTTGAGAATAGAAATAGTTCTTTTTATATAACAGTTTTATTGAAATATAATGCATACACCATAAATTTTATTTAAACTATAAAATTCAGTGGGCTTTATTAACAGAGTTGTGTGACCATCAACACCATAGACTTTTGAGCACCTTTATCACTCCCAAACCTCTCTCTCCATTAGCAGATCACTCTCCCATTTCCTCCCAAATCCCCAAGACCTAGGCAATCACAAGTCTACTTTCTGTCTCCCCAGATTTGCCTGTTCTGGAAACTGCATACAATGAGATCATAACATATATAGTCTGTCACGACTGGTGTCTTTCACTTAGCGTAGTGTTTTCAAGGTCCAAGAAATAACTTTTAAGATAATTTTTATCTTTAAGAAAAGTCTACACACACTTTCTAATTTTCAAATGAGCTACATAGGGAGTTCCTGTTGTGGCACAATGGAAACAAACCCAACTAGTGTCCATGAGGATGCAGGTTCAATCCCTGGCCTTGATCGTTGGGTCAAGGATCCGGCATTGCCATGAGCTGTAGTATAGGTCACAGATGCAGCTCGGATCCCACATTGCTATGGCTGTGGTGTAGGCTGGTGGCTGTGGCTCCAATTAGACCCCTAGCCTGGGAACTTCCATATGCCACAAGTACAGCCCTAAAAAGCTATAAATAATAAATAAATAAATAAATAAATAAATAAATAAATAAATAAATAAATAAATAAAATGAGCTACATAGAGCAGCTTCCTTAGATAATCCAGTTGAAGTTGCAGGTAGAAGTTAGGTGACTCTTGAGTTAAAGCTGGTTTGTTGGTATTGTCTCTGAATTAGTTTACTCAGTGTTTTTGGAGCAAAAGCTATCGAAACCAGTAGCATCAGGGTTTCGTGCCTGTTTGATTCGTTGACTCTGCCCCATTCAAGGCCACAGACTACATGCCTAATCTCACTCCACCAACTTGAACCTGAATAGAGGCTGCAGGGAAATCGGAAGGATTTGGGATGGATAAGCACAAATCCATCACCCTCAGCAGAAAAGCAACTCAAAAGAAATCCTTGTTAGATGCAGTCGACATGCAATAGAATCAAAAAATTTGCCAAGGACTCGCAAAATCTAATCATTGTTTTTATCCTGCCAAACTTCACTAATGTGAATCAATATATTAAATAGTTTTTAAAAGATCATTGGCCTGAATTGCTTCTGTAATCCATATTGAAACAAGGATATTTCCTTTCTCTACTTTAGGAGAAATCTCCCTGGCGATAGACCAAAAGCTCTTGACATTATGCTTCCCCTGGTGCAAAGCCAAGGGCAAGTTGCTTCAGATATGTATTGCCTTGTTGGTCGAATCTACAAAGATATGTTCTTGGACTCTAATTTCATGGACACTGAAAGTAGAGACCGTGGAGCTTCTTGGTAAGTATACAGGGTAAGATACTTGAAAAATCCGTGACAAATTTATATTTACATGTAAATCACTTACAAATGAGAGTGTTAAGTTATTATAATCCTTTAGATTGTATATCACAAAGTAAATCTTAGAATTTATAGCTTTAGCAAATAACTGATGAAATTCACTTTGTAGGGCAGAGTAAATTTGACTAAATTGGATGAGAAGATATGACCTAAGAAAATAGATTTTAGCAAGTTCCTGTCATGGCTCAGTGGTTAACGAATCCGACTAGGAACCATGAGGTTGCAGGTTCAATCCCTGGCCTCGCTCAGTGGGTTAAGGATCCGGCATTGCCATGAGCTGTGGTGTAGGTCAAAGATATGACTGGGATCCCTTGTTGCTGTGGCTGTGGTGTAGGCTGGCGGCTACAGCTTCAATTAGACCTCTAGCCTGGGAACCTCCATATGCCAAGGGTGTGGCCCTAGAAAAGACAAAAAAGGCAAAAAAAAAAAGGAAGAAGAAGAAGAAAGAAAGAAAATAGATTTTAAAAACCTATGAATATAATGTATAAAAATATAATTGAGGAAATTCATAAAAGTTTAGCAAAAGATATGAAAGAAAACCTGAACAAATGGAAAAATACACCAAGTTTGTGGATGCGAAGCCTTGATTTTTTTTTTTTTTTCTTTTTAAGGCCACACCTGCCACATATGGAAATTCCCAGGCTAGGGGTCGAATCTGAGGTGCATCTGAGGCCTACACCACAGCCACAGCAATGCTGGATCCGAGCCACATCTGTAACTTATGCTGCAGCTTATGGCAACACTGGATCCTTAACCCACTGAGTGAGGTAGGGATGGAACCACATCCTCATGGATACTATTTTGGGTTCTTAACCCACTGAGCCACAGCGAGAACTCCAAGACTTGATGTTTTGAAGGTGCTATTTTCCACAGCAGGGCTTTTCATGTAACTTGACAAATTGATTCTAAAATTTATTTGAAAAAAAATAAAGGGCCAAGAATGTCCAGGCAGTTTTGGAGAACAAGGTAGAAGGACTTGCTCTTTCAGAAAACAAGACATACCATCATGTTGTAATAATTCAAATACTGCAATATGAGTGCAGACATAGAGAAAACACTGGAACTGAAGAGAGAGCCTGGAACAGGTTGAAATATGTATCTGAGGCTACATTTATAACACGGTATGTTTCATGAGCCAAAGTGGAAAGGAGGAACCCTTCCGGAATGGTACTGGGGAAACTTGTTTATCAGCTTTGTCAAATTGAAATAAAAGTGAATCGCTACTTTAACCCGTGCACAAAAAATAAAACCTAAGTGAATTAAAGATCAAAATATTTTTTGAAAGTGCCTTTGGGAAAAAATTTTTAGAATAAAACTACGGACTGAATTTGTGACTTTGGGATAGGAACGTGTTTTTTAAACAAGGCTTAAAAATACCATTAACCATAAAAACTAGAGTATATTAAAATGCATCTCCTCATCAAGGTTTTGGACTTTGGAAATGGCAGAGTGGGTTCTATTGCCCTGATCCTCCTGCCAATGATGCTATGCAGATTAACAAACGTTTCTAAATCTGACCATGTCAGATTTGGCAAGGATATTCTTGTTGGCAAGATATTTGAGAAACAGGATCCTAGTCCCCTGCTGGTTGTTGTAGGAAACTACTTAAAGGTTTTGGTTGGCATTATCAAGAAAAGTTGACAGCTAGCCTTCCCTAGATTGAGCAGATCAACTACCAATTATATACCCTAGAGACATTCTTGAAGGTTCTATTCGTAAAGCTTTCAAAATTAAAAACAATCATAAATTGAACAAAATAAGCAAGTGGCAGAAGGATACATAGAGTATGCTATCAGAAACTATAAAAGCAATCATACGGGAGTTCCCGTTGTGGCTCAGTGGGTTACAGACCCAGTGTTGTCTCTGTGAGGATGCAGGTTCCATCCCTGGCCTTTCTCAGTAGTTTAAGGATCCAGTGTTGCCACAAGCTGTGGTCTAGGTCGCAGATGGGGCTCAGATCTGGTGTTGCCATGACTGCGGCGTGGGCCCAGCTGCAGCTCCAATCAGACCCCTAGCCTGGGAATTTCCATATGCCACAGGTGCGGCCATAAAAAGAAAAAAATAATAAAAATAAAAAATGAAAACAATCATACACATCTAGATTAAATTCCTTCCCAATTCTGGTATAGATGCATGTATGCTCATCAAAAATTCCCAATTCAGTATAATAGTTACCAGGCAAGAAGGAATAGAAAGGGACCATGGAGAGCTTCACATACAGCTGTAAGAATATTTAAAATCTTTTATTTCTTAAACCGAGTGGTGAATATGTGGGTGGGAGGTGTTGCTTATATTACGCTTCTATACTTTTTAGTATTTCTAAAACATTCTCAAAATAGCCCCTAATTTGAAAAAAAAAAAAAATTAAAGAGGGTTCACTGAGTTCAGGTGATCTTCAGTGATAGCCATGACATTTTTTAGGTTGTAAAACAGAAACTCTTAATGTTTCAAAATCTTGTTATCGTCTTAGCCGTTTAATGGGGGACTGAAATTGGGATAATAGGTTATAACCAGGGAGGAAAACTTGGAAACAGTGATTTCCCAGATTTTAATGGATAGCTTTGGTTTAACTTTTAAATTTGTATTGTGAGTTTTTACTACAACCCAGAGTTTTACAGTTTCTTCTAACCAGGTTCTGCTGTCACAAAGGAGGAAGGCAACCTTGAAGCCTTTCTATTACCAAAAGATTTCTTAATTGTAGGAGAATTAGAATCTGATATTTGGGAGCATTGTGCCAGTATAAGTGCTTTGATTTGGTAGTGACAATGAGATGCATGGGTAATTTTTAAAAGCCTGATTTTAAAGCCTGATTCATGGTCAGGGAACTCAAATGGAAAATCTCTCTTAGGAAGTTAATGTGCATCGTGAGCAGGAATAAAATGGAAGTGTTTCCCCATTTGAAAAACCGAACGATTTAGACTACTGAGAGCTTTCAAGGTCACAGGAAGTTCAGTAAAGTACAGAGTTTTTTTCTGGTTGTGTTTTTGTTTTAACTCTCTATACTTCCCAATCCTGGCTCTTGTTCTGTGGTGCCCATTTAGCTGAGGGACATTACCTATCTCTCAAAAGAGCTTTGTGTTCAGAGTCTTCAGGTCAAATTAGAAAATGTCAGTCTTCTATGATTTTTTTAAGCTATTCATTAGTTTTCTAGTAAGAACAGAGAAGGCTGTTAGAACTCAAAGTCTTTTGATGGGAGGAAGCTTAGGGCTTGATCTTGGTGTGTCATTCACTGATTTATTGAGTAATGTAAGAGTGTCACTTCTACTGTAGATTACCTATCTATAACCTGCCATTATTATCATTATAGCCATTTGTCCTGAAGGCCATTATGATTTCTCTCCTAGTTTATTTTTATTTTATTTTATTTTTAATTACTCAGTGAATTCTATTACATTTATAGTTGTACAATGATCATCACAACCCAATTTTATAGCATTTCTATCCCAAACCCCCAGCACATGCCCCACCCCCCAACCTGTCTCATTTGGACACCACAAGTTTTTCAAAGTCTATGAGTCAGGATCTGTTCTGCAAAGAAATTCATTGTGTTCTTTTTTTAAGATTCCACCTGTAAGTGATAGCATATGATGTTGGTGTCTCATTGTCTGACTGACTTCACTTAGCATGAGCATTTCTAGGTCCATCCATGTTGCTGCAAATGCCATCACTTCTTTCCTTTTAATGGCTAAGTAATATTCCATAGTGTATATGTATCTCCTAGTTTAAAATGGTGTTTTTTTATGCCCTCACACTTGTAAAGCCACTTCTATACTGTTTCAGTGCAACTCCCACAGTCCTGCAAACATACTCACTCTTGTTGGTATGTTGGCACCATCCCTAAGCACTCTTTTTGTTGGAGCTAAGTAAAAGCCCATTGTCAGGGTGCTGACACAAGAGGGCCTCACTGAGGTTATTAGGCATCTGACCAGATTTACCCAGGAGTCATGGGTCCCAGAGAGTTATTTCAGCTGACCTTTTTTGAGCCATAATCTTCTGAGCTTTCACCTTTCAAATGCCAAGATGGGTTAAGGACTGAGCGGCAGACGGTCAATCCCTAAAACTTCTTTCTGTGGACACTTTTCATAGCCTGAATTGTTGGCTTGAATGGATGGTCATCTACTTTCCAGTTTAAGGATAAGAGCTTCAACTTAATAGAAAAAGAGCTGCAAGCAGTTGTGATTTCAATGGCACATAGACCTCTTTCTTGAAATTCTCCATTTTAACATCTCTAAGGTGATAGTACAGGGAGAAAATTTATAGTACAGGGAGAAAATGTAACATGCCTCTGAGCATTGAGGGCATTTTTGTACTTCTAGGGAGACCTTCTAATGCAGGTCTGTTTTCTGAGACGTTTACTTGGGATTCAGAATGCAAAAATACAAAATAAGAGAAAGTTTCTGGTTTAGATTTTTTAAGTTTGCAGAATTTGCTATGTAGGACAAACTTTAATTGTTGAATTTTAGGAGTTCCCTAGTGACTCAGTGGGTTAAGGATCCTGCATTGTCACAGCTGTGGCTTGTGTCACTTCAATGGCACAGGTTTGATCCCTGGCCCGGAAACTTCCTCATGTCTTGGATGTCCCCCACCTGCAAAATTGTTGAATTTTTATCTGGGACAGAGGGTGAGTAGTTTGAAAGAACACATCCTGCTGATTTAAGTATAAAATGAGAGTAGTTCTCTAACATTTGATGTTTTTCATTGTCACTTCCTTAGTTGTTTCTGGTCATTGAAGCTCTTGTGAATGGCTAAAATAATGCACTTTTTTTTTTTTCTATGTTTAAGTATCTATAATCCAAGTTAAGTTCTGAAAAATGCCCTTTTGATCTTAGGTAGTCAAACTGGTTTAGTTTTGCGGATTTTTTTTTTTTTCCCTTTTTAGGGCTGCATTTGTAGCATATGGTCATTCCCAACCTAGGAGTCAAAGCAGAACTGCAGCTACCAGCCTACACCATAGTCACAGCAATGCCGGATCCTTAACCCACTGAGCAATGCCAGGGATCAAACCCAGATCCTTATGGATACTAGTCAGGTTCATAACCTGCTGAGCTACAACAGTAACTCCCAAAAGGCTATAGCTTTTTACTGGAGCTCTTCAATATAAAGTGAAGTGTTAGTTGAAGAAAGCAGCAGTGGTACCCATCACAAGCACTGGTTAGAGGATGTTTGGGGCTGCTACAGGATAAAGAAGGGGAGAGAGCAAGCTGGCAGGAGAGCCAGCTTTTGAGATAGGACAGACTGTGACCCAAGAGCCTAGACCTACATCCTAAACAGACAAACAAACAAAACATGGAGGAGTTTCTGAAGTGACAGACTTAACTGGAACCACCCAAGGCAATATTTTGGACCAAGACTTGGAGGACCATGGATAGTTCATTGTCAAAATTATCTCCACAATTTCTTTTTTTAACCTAATCCAAAAGAGAAATAACCACGACGTTGTTATGCTGAAGTCACATGCAGCGTAACTTACTGAGAACGTTTTGACATTTGCAGTGTTTATAATTATCAATCCCTTAAACGTTAGAGTTCCCACAAGGTTTTTATATATGTTATTAACCACTGGAGGCTTATAAGCTCCTTGTAAAGTAGTTAAGACTGACATATTTCTTCCCATTTTACAGCTAAGGCAGTGAAACTCAAAGAACTTAAGTGAATTTCTTGATGTTTTGTGATTAATAAAATTTCAAATCTAATTTTTTCAGATCCAGTGTTGTTTTTACTGTATCCTAGGCTCTCTTTCCTGGAATTTGCAGGAACAGACATTTCTAGGAATATCTGTTTTGTTGAAGAGGCCCGGGCTTTTGGGAGCCTGACATGGAAAAAATGTTCACTCGATACTTGGAAACAGTGTCCTCTTAGGCAAATTACTTAACCTTTAGGAAATTCAGTTTTCTTATTTGAAAAATAAGAGGAATACCTATCTAGATGAGTTAGAAATTCTGCTCTTAGCATCCTAAAAGTAGCTGTATACCTTACTCCAAGGGCTTAACCAATAAGAAAGTGAAACTTCTAGAACATGAAATCAAGAAATAGGGCTGAGTCTGGTGCAGTTGAGTTGGCACTTAAAAATGGCAGCTGGTCTATTGTCTTGTTATTGCTGTGGGTGGCTCTGCCCTCAGTCTGGCCTTCGTAGACTTGCAAGGTGGCTATGGTCATCTCAGCCATCCATCTAACTTAGCTAAGCCAAGGTCTGAGTCAAGAGAGAAGGAAGCCGTCTTTTCTTGTATCTTTTTCTTAGGACTAAGAAAAAAGAAAAGAAAAGAAAAGAAAAGAAAACATTCATGAAAACCTAGCCTACACTTTGTGTACATATCTTTATGCTTCTCGTATTTCATCATCAGCCCAGGATTACACAAATCACTGGCTGGGAGGATGGGATGATTACAGATGGTTTCAACTTATCACTTTAGAAGGAGTAGATGCTCCGTTTGGGGTCTTAAATAAAACAACATATGTTAAAGTCCTAGAGTTTGGTAGGACCCTTAGTTATAGCCTTTGTATATAATATGCGAATATCTTCTGTATGTCTTTATATAACATTATACGAATCCATGTTCAAAATGGATGTTGACTAGATTAATGGATAATGATTAGATTCCATTTTCCTAATATATTCCTGAGTTTCCTTTTTCTTCTTTCTAGATCTAGCTGAACATTTCAGCTAAGGAGGGAAAAGTCAGAGTATGTACAGTTTGTGCATAGGCCTTGCTTGAATTTCACACACCACTGCTGTCTGGGGTCACATGGGACAGGCAGTCAGTGATTACTTGAAATCGTATCTTTGTTAGAGATGACAATATTCTCACTCTTGAGGGGAGACATGAAGTCATTTTCCGAACTTTGGAAAGAAATTAGATGCCTGTACTGTATTAGCATAATCATGTCTCCCCTGTTGTAATGCCAAAAAAGACCCATAGCCAGGAAATTAAAAGCAACAAGATTGTTTTTAGCATTAATATGTTCATTTTTCCATAGTAACTTGGGAAAAAACAGAGAGCTCTGCCTTATCAACTAATTTTCTTTTACGTCAGTGACAGTGCTATTCAAACAGTAATGTGTGCCTAATAACTGTTTAGTTTTTACATTATTAATGGGATTGGCTTTACTTTGGAAGAGTTATGTAACACACCAATCGGCATACAAATAAAGACCAATATCTATTTTCCATTTGCCGGATTAGCCTTTATTTCTTTTTCTTGGCTTTGAGATATCTTTCTCCATGCTATCTCTATTTCTGTGACCTTCCTTAGCCCCCAGAGTTTCATCTCACCGTTATTCCACTGACATCATTTTTTTTTTTTTTAGTCCCTTGTTGTATCTGTGAAATGCATTTCCAATTTTTGGATGATTTTTATCCTTGGAACACAAAACCTAAAGAGTTCTTAGTAACTCAGTGTGACACCCAGCTCATTGGTATCGTGTAGAGACCCCTAAGGGACAGCAGTTCTAGGATGACCTGGAGACTTGGATAAAAAACACAGTGTGCCTATCATTGCTTTGTAAACAAGCACCCTGGTGCATTGGTCTCATGCCTTGACCTTGATTTAATACCGCATTCAACAGAGGGTAAGCTCTGTTGTGGCATGACCAAGTCAAAGTCCAAGAATGGTAATATTTAATATGTCACTGTGGAGGTTTCCTGATTGTGGCTAAAAGGTATTAATCACCTAAGGAGAGAAACTAAGGCTTGCTCTCTGTAATCCAGTTGTCAGAGGGATGAGTGAGAGAACTAGCTCTTTGCCGGGCATGATGACGACAACGAAGGAACACTGGAAAAATGGGTGATTTTGCTTAGCAAACCAAAACAATTGTTTCCAAGCCTGGTTGAATGTCAGAATTGCTTGGGCAGTTTTTCAGCAATGCAGAGTTCTTGCTTAGTGCATCCATTTATTGACTAGCTTAACCATAATTGATAGTATGTACAACTGTTCCTTCTTTTAATGTTTAGACTTTCCCCATATTTTGCTGACACTCAAGTCTTCCTAAATCTTGACTGTTCTTCATATCCTTAAAGATTGCGTTTAAAGCCCTGGCCCTACTTCCCCTTCAGAGCTTTCCCAAATCTGTCTCCTCCCATCTTCCTGGCCTTCTTAGAATATGGCTTTGCATTTTAATTTGAGAGAATTGGCAGTTATTGGAAGGATAAAGTTTAGATTGGTCCTAAACATATGAAAACTGTTCACTCTCAGGAGCAATCACATGCATGCCCATTAAAATCCGGAGCTGTGCTTTCTTGTTATCCATTAGCAGAAATGGAAAGAGATGAGAATACTTTGCTTTGGCATGGGTGCAAGGTAAAAGTCTCTCTCCTACACTGCTCTTGGGAATGTCAACTGGTAAGGCCTTCCTGGAAAGCAGTTTGGCATTATGTATCAGAGCCTTGAAATAATTCATGTTCTTTCATCCAGTTATGTCCTTTGTCATCTGTCCTAAAGAAATAGCAGATGTGGAAACAAAGCTGTGTTTGCAGTGTTCACTACACGGAATTTTATGGTAATGAAAAATTGGAAGAAACCTAAATGTCCAACAGCGGGAAAAAAATTAAATGGAGGAATACCATCCCCAAGTGATGAAATATTATTCATTCAAAGTTGCCAGGGGTGGGAGGTTGGTGGTAAGCATATACCTAAATAAAACTTAGCGTTTAACCATTTTTAAGTGTGTGATTCAGTGGCATGAAGTGCATTCACACTGCTGTGTTACCATCACACCTATCCTCCCACAACCTTCTCAGCTTACAAAACTCAAACTCTGTACCCATTCCACAGCTTTCAATTCTCCCCTCCCCCCAGCCCCTGACAACCACCATTCTGCTTTGTCTCTATGAATTCGACTACCCTAGATATCTCAGAGAAGTGGAATCATATAGTATTTGTCTTTTTTGTGACTGGCTTATTTCACTTAGCATGATGTGCTCAAGTTTCACCCATGTGGTAGCATGTATCTGAATTTCCCTTTTAAAAGCCGAATAGGAGTTCCCTGGTAGTCTAGGGGTTAAGGATCCAGTGTTGTCACTGAGGTGACACGGGTCCCTGGTATGGTGCACCTTTGATCCCTGGCCTAGGAACTTCTGCATGCCACAGGTGTGACCAAAAAAAAAAAAAAAAAAGAAAAAGAAAAAAAAGGCTGAACAATATTCCATTTTGTGTATATATACCACATTGTGTTTATCCATTCATCTGTCAGTGGACATTTGGATTGTTTCCATCTTTTGGCTATTGTGAATAATGCTGCTGTGAGCATGGGTGTACAAATATTGAAAGCATGGGTTTGGGAGTTCCCGTCATGGTTCAGTGGTGAACGAACCTGACTAGCATCCATGAGGTTTCGGGTTCGATCCCTGGCCTTGCTCAGTGGGTTAAGGATCTGGCGTTGTGTGCGCTGTGGTGTAGGTCACAGACGTGGCTTGGATTCCGTGTTGCTGTGGCTCTGGTGTAGACCGGTGGCTACAGCTCCAATTAGACCCCTACCCTGGGAACCTCCATATGCCGCGGGTTCAGCCCTAGAAAAGGCAAGAAGACAAAAAATAAATAAATAAATAAAGGGAAAGAAAGCATGGGTTTGAATTCCCTGCTTTCAATTCTTTTGGGTATATGCCCAGAAGAAAATGGTGGTTTTTTGAAAATATTTAGTAGTAACATGTGTCATAATATCATATCAAAATTTAAAAACAGATTATTAAAAAGCACAATTCCCTTTCTTTGGAAAAATATGCAAATAATAAAAGAATTGGAAAAAGATAGAATTTTTGAGTTGTTAAATTTTTCGTCCTGAGTTTTCTATTATAATAAAGATTATATACAAATAAGTACTTTGAATTGGAGAGGGTTTCCCCCATCTCGAGATCGAATCAACAGTGATATGACACTAGTTTTCTTATGTTGCCCTGCTTTGCCTGTGAGTTATTTCATGAGTGATAATTTTAGAAATATCCCTAGAGATGTAAAGCACCATGAAATTCTAATTTAATTACTTGTATGTCTCATGGAGAGAATCACAGCTGTTATATCACTAAGAGGGAAAATGACAGCTAAATAGAAGGAACTTGAGCTCGATTTTCTTTGATGGAAAGTAGGTGCTCTTTAGCGCAAAGCAATTGATTCAAGAATATTTCCTTTATTCTTGACTTTGTTGAACATCTCAGCACAGATGTAAAAAGTGAACTAAGTCCTTATTATAAAGACTCATCACTCCATTATCAAGTACTTAACCTCTTTTAGAGCTACCTTGCAAATACAGGTGACAAATACAGTTCTGACAGCAGGCAGCTCTTGGACAAAAATCTATTTCTGTGAAAGCTCGAAGCAGAATTTTGCATCTCTTCAATGTGAAAATGAATTAAGGAATACAAATTATCCTTTCAGCAGACATTTAGAACTAAAATAGAAAAAATCAGCAATAGTAGAAATAACCGCAGTTACTCAAATATACTCCCCAGAATTATCTTAAGATGCCTGGTTCCACCTGTAAGATTTATTTCCTTCACGAAGTCTTAATTTAGCTTCAGCTACCTCGCATCACTTTATATCTTTCTAGATCGTTTCACACTATTAATCACTGTTTACAGATTTGTTTGATTGTTAATTTTATTGTTTATTGAAGTACAGTTGATTGACAATGTTGTGTTCGTTTCAGGTGCACAGCAAAGTGATTCAGTTATACACATATATGTATTATAGTTATGTAAGGATTGATGTATTGTTCATGTTCATGCTAGTTCGACTGTAAACTTTTCAACGACCAAAAGAAGTTCTTTGGCACATTTTCGTGGGTACATTCATCAGTGTTGTCATATTAGTCTTTTAAAAATATTAGTCTCTAGTCTAGTAAGATTGATCAAATATGTTTTGTGACAAACACCATTCTTTCCAAGACTATGTCAGTACCTGTTTCTGTAGTATATAGAATTCAAACTGTATCCTTAATGTAAAAGCAGTTCTATTTCTATTTCTCATTATTATTTTCCCCATTTCACCCAATTCCCCCCCCCCGTTTTTTTTTTTTTTTCTCTTTTTAGGGCCCTACCCACAGTATATGGAGGTTCCCAGGCTAGGGGTCAAATGGGAGCTACAGCTGCCGGCCTACACCACATTAACGCAGGATCCGAGCTGTGTCTATGACCTACACCACAGTTCATGGCAACGCTGGATCCTTAATCCACTGAGCTAGGCCGGGGATTGAAACTGCAACCTCCTGGTTACTAGTTGGATTTGTTTCCACTTAGCTAGTACAGGCACTCCCCAGTTCCCTTTTATTACAAAACAAAAACAAAAGCAGGAAGTAATGAAACAGGACTAAAAAAAAAAAAATTTAACATCCACCAAAGGATAGGCAGAGTAATACAGAGAAAACTCAGTTTTGGAATCCAGCAACTGGGTAAACTGCATAACTTAATATTTCCATGGTTCCCTGTCCTAATAAGTAAACTTGAGAGACTCCTCCCTACCTTAAAGAGTTGTCACAATCAAAAAGATTATGCTTGAAGTGTCAAGTGCAATGCCTGTACCCAGTAGCTGCCCAGCCCTGAGAGGCAGCTATGATTACTGTTTCTTTTGCTGTCTGATAGGAACCCCAGCTTCCTGTCATAGAGAATATCATCAGTGCTAGACGGTATTACCGTTAGAAATACACTGTCTTGTTCCCAGGAAGATTGTGTTTTCCCACCCCATGACACCAGGTTGGGGGGCGGGGTGGGTGTTGGTTGATGCTCTTTATCAGCAAGAGCTTTAAAAGCCATTTTCTGGAGAAAGCTGCTCTTTCAGGCCAGGTCCCAGGGGGAGACCAATGTGGAGCAGAGCTGATGTAGAAACCTGGCTTTGCTCTTGGTACTTGGCACACTTACCCTAAAATGACTGGTACGTCCTCTGTAGCTGAAATGGATAGGTTCGTATTTTAGCATCTTTATGTATTTTTTTTATCAAGTTTGGATTTTTAAAGAACAGTGAAATGATAAATTATAGATGGAAAGTTAGCGCCAAGGAACACAAATATGCCAGTAATAAGGATCAACATTCTTGGTCTAACTGAGCTTCGAGCCAATAAGCTTTTTAGCAATAGCATGAAAAATGAATCCTATGCCACTGCTTCAGAGGATGCTGTATTCTCCCTGGCAATAAATTAAAGGAATTTCTCTTGTAAGACCCTAAGTAGGCAACAATGAAGCTATATAAATAATAGCCTCAATATTTTTATTAAATAGTGAATTCCAGTAACATTAAAATGCAGTGTGGTGAAGGTGATAGGCAATTCACTAATTTAATGTAATCCAAGGATGTAGCTTTCTGGTCATACGGTTTAATCAAGGTCAGGATTTAGACTACCAAAGAAGCGAATAGATTATACGGCTGGCTGTATTTATCTCTTGTCTCGGCCTGGCTCTTGGTAAGAAATGGATGCAGCTTTTCTTCATCCATCAAGTATTTTGTAATCACCTGGTAACTGATAGTTACAGTTATGTCTACCATCTTGCTATTTATTTTCTATTTATTTCATTATGTTCTTTGTTCCTTTAGTCCCCCCCCTTTTTTGTTAATTTAGAATTACATTGTATCCCTTTTAGCACTTTAGTAATACTTTTCATATTATGCTTTTAGTCATTCCCTAGTGATGTCAACCCACAGCTTTTAGAGTCTACCTTAGATTTGAACTTTACCACTCATTGAACAAGGAAGGAAACTTAAAGCAGATTAAAAATTCAATAATTTAAAAAGTCAATATATTTTATACAGTCAAATATTTACCCTTCCTAATGTTCATTTTGCAGTTCCGTGCTTCCAACTAGAATCACTATCCTTTTTTTTTTTTTTTTTTGTCTTTTTGCCATTTCTAGGGCCGCTCCCACGGCATATGGAGGTTCCCAGGCTAGGGGTCGAATCGGAGCTGTAGCCACTGGCCTAAACAGAGCCACAGCAACATGGGATCCGAGCATGGTCTGCAACCTACACCACAGCTCATGGCAACATTGGATCCTTAACCCACTGAGCGAGGCCAGGGATCAAACCCTCAACCTCATGGTTCCTAGTCGGATTCATTAACCACTGAGCCACGATGGGTACTCCTAGAATCACTATCCTTTAACCTGATTACTTAGAGTATTTTTTCTTAGGTGTGGATCTGCCGGCAACTAATTCTGCCAGTTTTTGCTTGTTTGAAAATATGTCTTACACCTTTTCTTTTTTTTCTTTTATTACTCCAAAGATGTCATTACCTTATCTTTTGACTTCCATAGTTTGTATTGCAAAGTCAGCTATCAATTTTATTGCTCCTTTGAAGGTAGTATCTCTTTTTCTCTTTGGCTGATTTTAAGATTTTCCTCTTTGTCTTTGGTTTCAGAGTGTAGGCTGTGCTTATTTTATTTTATCCTGCTTGAGGTTTGCTGAGCTTCTTGAATCTATAGGTTAATATTTTCAACAGTTTCGGAGTATTTTTCGCCTTATGTCTTCAGATATTTTTTTTTTTGCATTTTTGTTTTCCTCTTTCTGGGGCTACAGTGATACATATGTTAGACCATTTAACTATCTCCTATGTGTCTTATGCTCTGGGGTTTTTTTTTCCCCTACCGTTTCTGCTCTCTGCTTCCATTTAGATACATTTTATGGATCTGTTTTCTTTTTTTATTTCATCAAATCTGATTTCTGTTCTGTCTAGTCTGCTGTTAAACCCTTACAATGAATTATCATTTTAAGGTATTGGTGTATTTTAGTTCTAGATTATTTGATTTTTTTAATATTCCAACTCTCTGTGAGATTATTTGCCTTTTCATTCATTTTTCCATTTTTTCCTCAACTTTTTTCACCATTTTTTTTTCTTTTTAGAGCCACACCTGCAGCATATGAAAGGATAGGGGTCAAATCAGAGCTGCAGGTGCAGCCTACGCCACAGCCACAGCAACACTGGATCTGAGCCGCATGGGCGACCTACACCACAGCTTGCAACAATGCCAGATCCTTAACCCGCTGAGTGAGGCCAGATATCAAACCCATAGCCTCACAGAGGCAATGTCAGGTCCTTAACTTACTGAGCCACAATGGGAAGTTCTCTTTACCATATTTGCAATAATTATTTAAAGTCTTTGTCTACAAACTCCAGCATCTGAATTATCTGTGAGTCAGGTCCTTTCATCTTTTTTTGCTCTTTTGTTTATTGGTCACATTTTCTTGACTCTTTCTTTTGACTCTAATTCTTTATTGTACACCATACAATTTTGTAAATAAGAATGGTTAAGACTGAGGATGATTTTATTTTGTTTTGTAAATGGCTCTCACTTTCCTCTGTTGGCCAGACAGGATGAGAAGATTACCTCAAAAAATGCCTTTGAGTTGAGTTGGTCTGGGTTTCAGTTTTAGTCGACCCCGTCTGTCTCTGTTTTGTCCCTTCTGGATGTGACCACCCTCAGCTTTCAGTTGAGAGCCAAGCAGGGCTTTATCTTTTTATCCCTTAAATACTGTGTGAGATTTTATAGCTCCCCTTCTGAATTTTCAGTTTAACTTCTTCTTTTCTTTCTTTCTTTTTTTTTTTTTTTTTTTGCCTTTCTGTCCTTTTAGGGCCACCACCCACGGCGTATGGAGGTTCCCAGACTAGGGGTCGAATTGGAGCTATAGCTGCCAGCCTACACCACAGCCATAGCAACATGGGACCCCAGCCGCATCTGCAACCTACACCACAGCTCACAGCAGTGCCGGATCCTTAACCCACTGAGCGAGGCCAGGGATTGAACCTGCATCCTCATGGATGCTAGTTAGGTTCATTAACCACTGAGCCATGACGGTAACTCCGAGTTTAACTTTTTGTTCTCATGTGTTGTACAGCTCCAGAATTTGGACGAGATTGTCATGTACTTGCTGCAGCTACTCACTCTAGTAGCACTTCATTCCTAGGTACTGCCAGACTTTGGGTTTCACTCTGCCATTACAGCCCCACCTCATCTCCAACCACCCAGACAGCCCCAGCACTCAACTAATGTCCCCTGGAGAAAACTGACCACATGTTTGGGGTTCCTCCAGGTTTCACCCATGCAACTATCAGGAAATAAACTTGTTTCTCTTTTCCCTGGTAGAGTTTCAAATAGGTAGAATTTCTCTGCCTATGCCAAGCCTATACTGGTCAGAATCAGCCAATGCTTCTACAGAGACAAAAGCAATTCAGCTCTCCTTGGAAAGACACATCACTCTTTGGAGTTTTTGTGTTTTGTTGTTGTTGTTTTTTAATGTCTGCACCCACGGCATATGGAAGTTCCCAGGCCAGGAACTGAATCTGAGCTGCAGCTGCCATGCCAAATACCACTGTGGCAATGCCGAATCCCTTAACCCACTGCACCTAGCTGGGGATTGAACCCGTGCCTCTGCAGCAACCCAAGCTACTGCAGTTGTATTCTTAACCCACTGCAACACAGTGGCAACTCTTAGAGTTTTTATTTCAATGATTTTGTTGTTGCTGCTTCCATAGATCTCCAATGTCTAGAAGTACATGTTTTTGAAGCAACATGGATGCAACTAAAGATTATCATACTAACTGAAGTAAGTCAGAAAAAGAAAGATGAATACCATATGATATCACTTATATGTGGAGTCTAAAATATGACACAAACAAACCTATCTACAAACCAGAAACAGACTCATAGACATAGAGAACAGACTGATGGTTGCCAAAGGGGAGGGAGGAGAGAGTGGGATGGGCTGGGAGTTTGGAGTTAGTAGATTCAAACTATTACTTTTAGAATGGATAAGCAATGAGGTCCTACTGTATAGCACAGGGAACTATATCCAACCTCCTGGGATAGACCATGATGGAAAATAATATTTTTTAAAAGAATGTGTGTGTGTGTATATATATATGACTGAATCCCTTTGCTGTTCAGCATAAATTGGCACAATATCATACATCAACTATAATTTAAAAAGTTATAGTTTTTGATGTATATTCTTTTTCTTGCCTACTTGTTTTAACAGGAGGGTTGGCTCTCAAGTAGACTATTACATCTTATTTGGAAACTCAAGCTTTCCCCTGACTTTGAGTATTCTTGTACATTTTAAATGGTTACATAGCTTTCCAACATTTGGAAAACATTTTATTCCATATTACATTTTATAATATTGTTGGAAATTTAGAAAGTACTTTTTCATTTTGTAACAAATATCCTTGGAACCATATTTCTGATTGCATATTTAATGTTTTTCCTTAGTATAAATTCATAGATATGGAAATATTATGTCAACCGGTATGCATTAATTTTTTATATTTTACAATTTTGTGTAGATATTGGCAAATTTCTGCTAAGAAATATTGTACTAATTTACTTTTACAGTGTGTGAGAATTCCTACTTCCTAAGGCTTTCTTTTCAATACCCAACCTAATTATTATGAAGTACTGTGAGCCATAGAAGATATAAATTATCATTTGTATCTGTATTTTGCTTAAAATACTTTAGAATGTGTTGTTTATGGTAACAGAAGAACAGATATAAGCCCAGTTTTTAATTTTTGGTTAGTTTAGCACATAGGCAGCACTTAGCCAATATTTGTTGATTGATTTGGGATTGTCTTGCTTTTTGCGCCTTCCTTTAAATATATTTTAAGAGAAGTATTCCATGGGGTTTTTTTTTTAGGAGAAATGAAAGAATTTGTTGAAAAATAATACGTATCTTGATACGAATTAGGAGAAAGTGTTGGTAGAAAGTGTTGGTAGAAAGATATTAACTCCTTTCTCCTCCTGTATCTTTTTTTTTTTTTTGCCTTTTCTTGGGCCGCTCCCGTGGCATATGGAGGTTCCCAGGCTAGGGGTCAAATTGGAGCTATAGCCCCCAGCCTACGCCAGAGCCACAGCAATGTGGGATCCGAGCCTAGTGTGTGACCTACACCACAGCTCATGGCAACACCGGATCCTTAACCCACTGAGGGAGGCCAGGGATCGAACCTGCAACCTCATGATTCCTAGTCGGATTCGTCAACCACTGAGCCACGACGGGAACTCCTCTCCTGTATCTTTTTTTACTGGGACCTCCTACTCACCTCTGAACAAACTCAAAGACCTTTGGGGCTTATATGAGTCTAAGACTTATAAATTATATGTTTCCTCCATATGACCTGCGTTAGATATCAGCAGTCTGGGCACATACTTTTTCCATTTTAGATTTGGGAAACACCTGTACTTCTGGAGAGATTAAAGATGATTTTTAATCAGCAACAATGATGCAGTTGGAAATTTTTTTTTCATTCCAAGCCAACTTGTTAAGATTAATACTTATTTGATCTTGTTTCCTTTCAGAGATATCTGTTCTATTTTAAAAATAAATAAATAAATAAATAAAAAGCAAGACCTGGAGTTCCCACTGTGGCACAGTGGATTAAGACCAACTGCAGTGGCTCAGGTCACTGAAGAGGCATGGGTTTGCTCCCCAGCCCGATGGGGGCCGTGGATTAAAGGATCTGGCAATGCCACAGCTGTGGTGTAGGTTGCAGCTGTGGCTTGGATTGAGTCCCTGGCCCAGGAACTTCTGTATGCCACAAGTGCGGCCATAAAATTTTTTTTTAAAGTAAGACCCTTAAAAAGCGTACATGATTCTCAATATTCAGAAAAGATATACTTTTCCTTTTCTTTCACCATTTAACTTACCTTTTTAAATTATGGAAAATTTCAAGTGTAAGTAAAGCCAAGAGTCTACTCTAACATACCAATGGTCCAGCTACCATTTTTACTATTCTCATCTTTCATTTTCACAATTAATGATTTTAATAGGAATGGCTTTGTCTTGGAATTTTAATGTGTTTTCCTCTAAGAATCCTTTTTTTTTTTTTGTATCATTAAATGGTCATTCATTAGGTGTTTAGTCCTTGTGTTTTCCTCAGTCTAATTTTTCCCCCCTCTTTTTATGGCTGCACCTGCGACATATGGAAATTCCCAGGCTAGGGGTTGAATCAGAGCTACAACTGTCAGCCTACACCACAGCCACAGCAACACACAGGGATGCAAGCTGCATCTGTGACTTGCACCACAGCTCATGGCAATGCTGGATCCTTAACCCACTGAGCGAGCCTAGGGATTGAACCCACATCCTCATGGCTACCAATCAGGTTTTTGTTTGTTTGTTTGTTTGCTTGTTTTTGTCTTTTCTAGGGCCACATCTGTGGCATATGGAGGTTCCCAGGCTAGGGGTCTAATCGGAGACTGGCCTTCACCACAGCAACTCGGGATCTGAGCCAAGTCTGTGACCTACAACTCACAGCAACGCCAGATTCTTAACCCACTGAGCGAGGCCAGGGATCGAACCCACAACCTCATGGTTCCTAGTCGGATTCATTAACCACTGAGCCACGACGGGAACTCCACCAATCAGGTTCTTAACCTGCTGAGCCACAGTGGCAATTCCTCAATCTGATTTTTTTTAAATAGAGATTTCATTTTTCATGTTTGTCTCAGTCTCTGGAGCATTTATTTCTTGTTTGTCTCAGTTTCTGGAGCATTTATTTCAGTTTTGTTCTTCTTCATTCTCTCATGTGAAATAGTATTGAGTGTTGTTGCCCACTAATGATGTATGTGAGGAGAACCTTGAACGGATCCTGGGAAGTATGACCTTGAAAATACAGTGGATGTACAAGCACTGAAGTCTTTTCAAATGTCAAAGCATTTTTAAAGGTTGATATTCAGTTTTATGAATATTCAGAAAAGGGTCCTCATTCTCTTTGAGCCAAAATTAGTATGCTCAGGCACAATCTGTTTTTGTTAATTTCTTATTAGAAATTAAGGAAGCGACATTGCTTGTTGCATTTCTCTATCACGCTATGGAAGTGATTGATTCAGTATGTTACCTAGATGATCTTCACTGCTCTGTGTATTTTTTAAAGCTTTTTGAAAACCACTTTAAAAAAATGTGTGCAGGGTTCTTATCTTTACATTTTCACCTCTAACGCAAGCTTACACACACACACACACACACACACACACACACACACGGTGTCTCACATTTCTGGAAGACTGTTGAAGAGAGGAATTTTTAAAAGACCAGGGCTGCTGTGGTGAGGCTGAGTGAAGGCGGGGAATGCCATGTTGCTGAGGGTAAGGACATGCAGTTACTTAAGCATTAAATCCTAATAGCACACTAGATTCTGGGGTGAAGGCCAGTGGAATATTTTTACTTGCTCAGGCCTTGGAGTTATGCAAACAGAACCTATTGCAAACTCAGTTTCATGATCGAGAAAGTAAACTTGTACATTTTTTTTTTTTACAGGTTCAAAAAGGCATTTGAATCTGAGCCAACACTACAGTCAGGAATTAATTATGCGGTCCTCCTCCTGGCATCTGGGCACCAATTTGAATCTTCCTTTGAACTCCGAAAAGTTGGTAATTATGTATTGATATTTTACATGGAAATCAAGAAACTGGACCCAATTTGGTGGAAAGAAAAGGAATCTTTGACAGATAGTCCATTTGTTTTCTATCTCATTTGACTTCCTGAAAAAAAGCAAACTATGTCTCCTTGTTTCATATTTTATACTGTGGTGCAGAATCCTGACATTGGGATGTAATTCAGTTTTTAGTTTATTTTACCTGAGTCTAAAAATCCCTTGGTTAATATTTTTTATTCCAACTCTTGGTTTTATTATCTACATTCAGCCCTCAACTCCTAAATAAGGTGATGTTTTACAGAACATCCAGAAAGCATCCTACTAGATTGATTCTGCTTTCCTGGTGAAAGAAAAAAGAAAAGAGAAAGAAAGAAAGAGAGAGAGAGAACCGACTGCAGATTTGAGAGACTAGGAAGGAAGGAAAGAGAGGGAAGAAGGAGCGGAAGAAAGAAAGACCAAGAGAAGGAAAGAAGAAAGAAAGATAAGAAGAAAGAAGAAAGAAGGAAAGAAAGGAATAGAAAGAAAGAGAGAGAGAGAGAGAGAGAGAGAGAGGATGAGTAAAGAAAGAAAAGGATAGGAAGAAGGAAGGATAAGAAAAGAGATAGAAGGAAGGAAGGAAAGAAGAGAAGAAGGAAGAAGAAGGAAGAAAGAAAGAAAAGAGAAAGAGAAAAGGAAGGAAAGAAGGAAGAGAGGAAGGAAGGAAGAGGGAGGGAGGAAAGAGAGGAAGGAAGAAGGGAAGGAAGAAAGGAAAGGAAGGAAGGGAGAACTCTGATATTTTATTTCTATTTCTCATGCACACCTGCCCTATGATCTCAGTGTTGTTGGAAGTGCACCTCCCAAAGCCCAGAACAACAGGTCAAGCAGATGGCAGTCTTGGCAGGGACTGGTCCCCTCAGAGACCATCTCTGAATTGTAGCCATTGACTGAATGTAATTCTGTCCCTTTTATCAGTGGGCACTGTCTCATATGCTGACTTCTCTTTGGAATTTAAAAAAATTAGACCACTTAGTAAATAAATTTTGTGTAATTTCCTTGATTCTGCCTTTCATAACATTTTTTAAGGTCCAAGATGCTGGATGCTGTCTAAGGTAATCCGATTTTACTCTCTCTTGAGTGTCTAACCACCCTCTTTCAGAGAACCCTTCCAACTCTTGTAAGAATTTTTACTACAGACATAGATATCTATTGCCATATTTTTCATAGAGGAGAAAAAACTGATCTTTGTGAAGCTATAAATTGTAGAAGAAACGTTTCCATTAATGATTTTTAACTGGAGAATGTTTTGTTTATTCTTGTATAAGGAAAGCAATGAGCCCTGGACTTCTTTTTACATTATTTGGGGAGGATTATAAAATAGCCTTATGTAATATTCTGGGAAATCTTTGAAGGCAAGTAAAGTTTGAGTATAAAGTACTTTTTAAAAGACCCAGACTGAAAGAATGATACAGTGCTTATCACTGCTGGACTTCAGTGATATTCAATGCACAAAGCTTTACCTGAAGTACTTTTTTTAGTTGGCAAATGAAGTCAGAAAAAAATACGTGTACTTTTCAGAAATTATGATTACAATAAAATTCTGCATCTAAGATTATTTTCACTACTCTATACTAGCCACGATTCTGTATGCATCTGTGATCTAAAAATGATTTTTATTGCTCTGTTCTTGAACTTGAGGCTGAAGCTTCCAGATCATCATAGAAATTGACACTGATTTGAATGTGTTGGTAGAGCCATAACATAGTGTTTTGAAATTTACCTATTCTAAATTCTCATTTTTAAGTTAAATCTCAGATTAAGATGGTCAGCATTCTTCTAAGGGAGTAGATCTTAAATGTTCTCACCCCAAAAAAGAAAAGGAAACTACATGACGTAATTGAGGTGTCAGCCAATGCTATAGCGGTAATCATTTTGCCAGATGTAAGCGTATCAAATCAGCACATTATACACCTTAAACTTGCACAATGCTATGCCAATTATAGCTTTTAAAAGTTGAAAAGAAGAAAAGAATGGCCAGCACTCTGAGGTTTGAGGAACTGTGATTAATGTAACTTTGTAAAGGAAATATACTTCAATTTTTTACAAGAAGAGCTCACTCATAATACATCTTGAACAAGCATTTGAAAACATATGAAGTTGAATTTCTAATTTTGGAAATTTCAAAACATACACAGATTAAAAATATGAGTTGATAATGAATTTTTAGCTCCTATAAGAGCTAATTTTTAGGCTTCTAAAATACTATGTACGAAATTGCACGTTCTTAATAACTAAAAGGCAGTTAAAACTCACTAATTTAGATTCTACTCAATAATAAATTATGTTGATTAACATAGGTTGATCTAGGGGGAGTTCCTGTCATGGCGAAGCGGAAACGAATAACGAATCTGACTAGGAACCATGAGGTTGTGGGTTGGATCCCTGGCCTCCTTCAGTGGGTTAAGGATCCGGTGTTGCCATGAGCTGTGGTGTAGGTCAAAGATGTGACTGGGATCCCTTGTTGCTGTGGCTGTGGTGTAGGCCGGCAGCTGTAGCTCCAATTGGACCCCTAGCCTGGGAACCTCCACATGCTGTGGGTACAGCCCTAAAAAGACAGAAAGACAAAAAAAAAAAAAAAACTAGGTTGATCTAAAGTTAATATTTATATGGTGAAATGGGATTAAAGGAATTCTCAAAAACAGGTTGACCAAATAAATGAATATTTTAATAATAATGATATTAATAGTGTATGATAAAAAACAAGACTAAAACATTTTTGGCATATTTAAAAATATACAACTGCATGCTTTTTTTAATCCAAATTTTCTGATATAAATAAGATAACTAATTTATAAGATATAAATTACATCCTCCATTTTTTCTGTTGATTCCCAGTGAACACATAAATTAGAGTTCTTGAGTTCTGATAATAATTGGATTTTAGGAAATATTTTCTTTAGTTGTATTTTGAAATTTGACTCATTTATAAATGGTAAACAATTAAAAATTAAGATGGGAGTTCCCATCATGGCTCTGTGGTAACGAACCCAACATAATCTGTTGTGCAAAGACTCTCAATTCTAGTAGTGTGTTTGTTTGAGGTTATGACTAATTGCTTCATGATCTGCTTTACTTTCTCAGTTTTTGAGTAGTCATTGATGTTTTTTTTTGGCTATTTACCATGAGGATTTAAAAACACAGAGAAGTTGCCATTGTGGCTCAGTGGTAACGAACCCGACTGGGACCTATGAGGATTTGGTTTGATCCCTGGCCTCCCTCAGTGGGTTAAGGATCTGGTGTTGCCATGAGCTGTGGTGTAGGTCACAGAGTCGATTTGGATCTGGCGTTGCTGTGGCTGTGGTGTAGGCCAGGAGCTGTAGCTCCAATCTGACCCCTAGTCTGTAAACTTCTATACGCCACAACTGCGGCCCCAAAAACAAACAAACAAAAAAACAACAATTGTCATATATGGGGTTGACCAGATTCTCAGAAAATTGCAAATTATAGGGAAAAAAATTTAGTCCCTTCCCTTCCTTTGAAAAGGATACTGTAGTTCATCCAGTTGAGGAGATAAAGCTCTTCCTAAGGCATCCTACATACAAACTATATAGTCTTCAGGAGAATGAGTTCTTCAAGAGTGGCATCTAATAAAGTAGAAGGAATGAGAAAGCTGATAATGATAGTGATGATTCTGACAAGGATCATCAATTAGAACTAAAACCATTAAGAGAAGATGTTTATTTTTTTAAATTTTCATTCGCCATATTTACATGATACCGGAGCTCACCCACAGATTGCTTGCTAATCACAAAGGAACAAATGGACCTGTGCCGTCCATTGTATATGTCCCCCCAGGGATCCAGCTGTCAGGGATGCAACTGGCATCCCTAATGGTGGGTTGCCACCTGATACAGTGAACGTGAAGTAAGCAGCATCTCCTATGAAATCTCCCGCCAAAAATGTTTAACCCAAACCTTCAGATCTAACAATCAGTTAATAGGAATTACAGTTGGCTAGAGAAATAAGTCAGATAATACTACAAAGTGCAATCAGACAGATCCAGAACGTAAAGACATTCTTCAGAACCTCCTTCCTGGTCTCTTCAAAGAGTCAATGTCATGGAGGAGTTCCCGTTGTAACTCAGCAGGTTAAGAAACCGACATAGTGTCTGTGAGGATGTGGGTTCGATCCCTGGCTTCAGTCAGTGGGTTAAGGATCTGGCTTTGCCTGCAAGCTGTGGCATAGGTCACAGATGCAGCTTGGATCCAATGTTGCTGTGGCTGTGTTTGTGGCCAGCAGCTGCAGCTCCAATAGCCAGTGACCTTCTATGTGCTGCAGGTGTGGCCCTAAAAAGAAAAAAAAAATCAATATCATGGAAAAAAGTGTGGGTGGATTGGTCAGGGTAAAAGAGACCTAGAGATATAAAAAACAGATGCAGTTTTAGATTCCTTTTTTTTTCTTTTTTTTTTTTTACAGACTATAGGAGATATTTGGGAAACAGTTAGGGAACATGACTTAGGACCAGATATTAGATAATTGAGGGAATTATTTTTGTTAGATGCAATAATCAAATAGGATACGTAGGAGAATTTTTAAAGGTATTTGATGCAGTGTTTAAGGGTGAATTGTCATGATATCTGTAATTTAATTTGAAATGATTCAGCAAAAATATTCAAGGAGATGAAGCAATAGCAAAATGTTAGCAGTCATTGAAAATGTGGCCATTCACAGTAGTGTTTCTTCTACTTTCATGTATGTTTGATGTTCTTCACAATGGAAAGTTAAAATGAGGAGTATTTTAGTAAAAAATACTCTGCCATTAAAAAAAAATACTTTTTGTCCAAATGCTGAAAGGCTCAGTGTCACAATCATGTGACACATTTATGCCATGACCAAAGCTAAATATCACTCTCATAGAATGAATTTATGATGTGTAAGAATAAATATGAAATTTAATTTTAAAACTAATATTGTAATGTTACTGCTAA
The DNA here is from genome assembly GCF_016906955.1 of Phacochoerus africanus. Classification (NCBI taxonomy): domain Eukaryota; kingdom Metazoa; phylum Chordata; class Mammalia; order Artiodactyla; family Suidae; genus Phacochoerus; species Phacochoerus africanus. The sequence continues at coordinate 27,442,316 of NC_062545.1, forward strand.
GTACTTTCATAATCCCTATTAAATATTTAAATGATTTGGTCCTACATCAGTCAGTCCTGCATTCATTGTTCTGCAAATAAGACACAAAAAAGAGATGTTTGTTTTCAAGTGAAGTTGATAGAGACACACATTTTTAGTATCTTATTTTGCCCCTGCACGTTCTTCTTCCATTTGTGTTTGTTCTATTTTTTATGTCCCAGTAGGAGATCATAGATGTCATTACATACACATGTATGATTTTTTTCAGTCTCATGAAATTTTAAGGTGGCAAAGCTATTCTCTTCTTAATTTATTGTTACAAAATGTGAAGAATTCCCAAATAGGCTTTTTCCTAAGATACCCATGGCTTACATGGAGTTATATAATAAAAAGCAGTATAAAGGTTTTTTTATAGATTTTTTTCCATTAAAGTATTTCAAAAAGGTAAATTCATTACTCAGTAAATATAAGATATAAAAGATTTGATTTAACTCATGGGAACAGTAAGAGGTTATGTCCTATTTCAAGTGAGTTTAAGAAGCTAGAATATTCATAATTTAACAAAGCAATGCTAGAATCAGATTTCTGAGTTTAAGTTTTTTAAAAAGCTAGTTTATGACCAGCAGATTATAAATCTTAGAGATTAACTATTTCACTAGACAGAAATTATTGGCATCTCTACTGAACAAGTTAGCAAGTAAACTTCTGTAACTCTGAGATTATTAATAAATAGCAAATAGTGAGACGAACTAGCTACACTTTCCCTGGACAGTCCTTGAATGGCCTTATGCCGCTCTATGATATTCCATCTTTTTACCTCACTCCCAAATCTCCAATCACTTGCCTGACACTTACTAACTTTCCTAGAATTCCCGTTGTGGCTCAGCAAGTTAAGAACCCGACATAGTATCCATGAGGATTCAGGTTCGATCCCTGGCCCTGCTTAGTGGGTTAGGGATCCGGTGTTGCCACAAGCTGTGGTATAGGTAGGTCTCAGATGCAGCTCGGATATGGTGTCACTATGGCTGCGGTGTAGACCGGCAGCTGCAACTCCAATTCGATCCCTAGCCTGGGAACCTTCATATGCCCCACATGCAGGCCTAAAAAGACAATAGATAAATAAGTGACTTTCCTGGCATATGTTGTAGATGTTAGTGGCACTAAACAACTCTGCAGAAGCATATTCTGGGTTTTTTTTTGTATGTTTGTTGTTTTTTGTTTTTGTCTTTCTGCCTTTTCTAGGGCTGCTCCTGCAGCGTATGGAGATTCCCAGGCAAGGGGTGGAATCGGAGCTGTAGCCACCGGCCTATACCAAAGCCACAGCCATGCAGGATCTGAGCCGCGTCTGCAACCTACACCACAGCTCACGGCAATGCTGGATCCTTAACCCACTGAGCAAGGCCAGGGACCGAATCCACAACCTCATGGTTCCTAGTCGGATTCGTTAACCACTCACCATGATGGGAACTCCAGAAGCATATTCTTTTTTTAAAATTTTTTATTTTTTGCTATTTCTTGGGCCACTCCCGCAGCATATGGAGGTTCCCAGGCTAGAGGTCAAATTGGAGCTGTAGCCACCGGCCTACACCAGAGCCACAGCAATGCAGGATCCGAGCCGTGTCTGCAACCTACACCACAGCTCAAGGCAACGCCGGATGGTTAACCCACTGAGCAAGGCCAGGGACTGAACCCGCAACCTCATGGTTCCTAGTCGGATTCGTTAACCACTGCGCCACGACGGGAACTCCCAGAAGCATATTCTTTTTAAGCAATACTTACAAATGCAAAAATAGTACAAGGGAGAGTAGGGATTAAAAGTTAGAATGAAATGTAAAGAACCCAGATGTACCAAAATGATGTTGAAAAAGAACAAAGTTGAAGGATTTACATGGACTTGATTTCAAGTCTTTTTAAAAACAATAATCGAGACAGTGTTACCTGTCAGTTTCTTTATTTCTTTAACTTTCTAAATGTATAGTAACTGTTTTTGCATATAAAATTATTAATTATTTTAGGCTTTTACTCTTGCAAACTCTATATATTTTATACATTTCTAGTTTGACTGATAGAATTTTAGCATATTTCCCTTTCAAGTAACTAAGGAATCCATGATATGATAAAAAAAAAAAAAAGGAAGGTTACACAGCAAAATTTTGAGTGTTGTCACCTCTTAATTTATGCATATTCAGACGTATATAAAAATTCTGGAATGATGTATATCACTGCAACACTAGTAGTTTTGGAATTTTCAAATTAAAGGGAAATTTTCACCTTCTTCTGTGTACCGTTCTGATTAGTCTAACTTTTTTTTTTACAGTGAACTTCAGCCCTTGCTAGAAACTTAACACCGCTATTTTAATCTGAAAGGAGAAATGAAACCTTAATTTGGATTTTTAATAAAAAATCAGCTCTGTCTACCTGCCATGTGTTTGTAACATTATTTTCTCTCTTTATCTTCTAGGGGTGAAGCTAAGTAGCCTTCTTGGTAAAAAAGGAAACTTGGAAAAACTCCAGAGCTACTGGGAAGTTGGTTTTTTCCTGGGGGCAAGTGTCCTGGCCAATGACCACTTGAGAGTCATTCAAGCATCTGAAAAGCTTTTTAAGCTGAAGACACCAGCATGGTAACAGTCAATTGTTAGATATTCCTACAGTCATTGTTAGTGAAAGCGCCTATCGCTTGTTTTTAAATTGTTAAAGTTGTTGAACTGACAATTAGGTGATTTTATTTGCTTAGAGAATAAAATGCAGACTCTGGAGGAAAAACTGATGCTTATAAATAAACTGGGTTGTATGTAAGTTCTGCTAGCTGGACATGGATGATGTCCACCGGCCACCAAGCCTAGCCTTTCCATCACATTGTCCGACCTACTAGCACAGGTTGGTCAGTGCCATCCATTTGAATCATGAAGAAGCCTCGAATTTACATCTGCAGCTTCCTTCTCAGCCTCCCAGGTCTCTGCTCCAAACACATGCCTTTTTTTTTTGTCTTTTTGTCTTTTTTGTTGTTGTTGTTGTTGTTGCTGCTATTTCTTGGGCCGCTCCCGCGGAATATGGAGGTTCCCAGGCCAGGGGTTGAATCGGAGCTGTAGCCACCGGCCTACGCCAGAGCCACAGCAACTCGGGATCCGAGCCGCGTCTGCAACCTACACCACAGCTCACGGCAATGCTGGATCCTTAACCCACTGAGCAAGGCCAGGGACCGAACCCGCAACCTCATGGTTCCTAGTCGGATTCGTTAACCACTGCGCCACGACAGGAACTCCACACATGCCTTTTGTATCCTTCAGGAGCCAATCTCATTCTTGCTTTTCACTTAGGGCTTACTGACACATTGAGATGTTTCCTCTATTAGGTGTGTTTTTTTGTAATTTCACATTCTTCTTGGCATGCACCCATATCGCCTCACTGTGGATGTGGTGATTGGAGCAAGGAAAACAAAATTCCATCTGCATTTAGAACTATTCATTTTTTCAGTATGTATCGCATGTAATGATTGACCATTAGCTTGGACAGACTTTAAAGCTTAACAGGGATATCAAGAAAGGCTCGGAGCTGCTCAGAGCTCTGGCCACTGACCTCGTTCCATCAGAGGGACCACTTGAGGAGCTGTCCACCAAGGCAGACCTTCAGGGCTTCTTAAAGCTCTTCCTCACATGCAAGTCTCCTTCATTAGCAAATCCTCCCCATAATGATCTTTCTGAAATGCATGTCTGATCCACCCCCTCCATTGAAATCTTTAAATCAGTAGAGTTTAATGGCTTCTCACAGCCTTGGTGCGGCAAGCAAGATTCGCCCTTAGTCATTAAACCTCAGCCCTTATCATTCCCCTGGGTTTACGCTGCTCTCAGTTTACAGTGAACAGCCAGCTCTGGGCTCCCTGCATGCGTCTCAGCAGAGGCTGAGCTTCGTGCTCCCATACTCTCCTCCACCTGGGGCACCCTTGCTGGTCACGTCTGCTCATAAACCACATAAACCCACCTAAAACCCTTCCCCACACCAGAGAGAAGATCGTGGATGCTGTTATGTACCTGTGATTCTTTCGCCTCAGGAATTTTCTTTCTTTTCCTTAGTCATACCTCTATTGATATTGCCTGTGTAGCTTTTGTTAGTTGTATCTTTGTTGGTTACGGCTCCATGGGTATTTATTTCATGGACCTTCTACATTTTTGTCTCCTTGGCACAGTGTGCAGCTTGAGAATAGGGCTGCACTGTCAGTAGCATGTCAACAGCAGGCATTCAGTAAGTGACATGAAATCAATGAACCAATCAATAAATGCACACCTTCCGTGCAATTAACTGGATTATTTCTCTATGACAGCCGTTCTCATGGTTGAGGAGGAGACTGAAGCACAGGTGCAAAGAGCTTTGGTTTGAGGTATCCTGACTGCTGTTGACAAGAAGACACGTTACTTTATACAGTAGTAATAACAAGCACAAAACAATGCTTTGTTTCCACGAACTTAAAATCCACATTTATACTTTGTACTTTATATATATATATAGTTTATTTATAGTTTATAGTTTTATAGTATAGTGCTTACATACATATTATCTCAATAATTACTTTGCTCCTCACTTTTTCCTAAATTTTTTCCTTCAAGGCATCATCTGTCTTAAGGGGTGAGGATATTCATATAGTATATATGAGCTGAATTACTTCAGAGAAAAATAATATCTCTTATAAAGTGTCCATTGATAAAAGCTTTCTCAAAGAAGCATATTTTAAGACAAATGCATTAACCTCTTCCTTGACTAGAACATAGGTATTATTTTAAAAGTCATGTTTTAAGTAGATGTATAGTCCAGTCCAATTTCTTAAGTTGTCTAAGCCTCAGTTTCCTCATCTTTTCAGTGGGAGTAAAACAGCCTACTTTATTGAATTTTTGTGAATGAGCTAACACATGATAATGCACGACATGTAACAAATAGTAAAGTTTGGTGAATGAGAATGCATAATTTTTTTTCTTTTTTTAGGGCCACACCTGCAGCATATGGAAGTTTCTGGGCTAGGGGTCCAATCAGAGCTGCAGCTGCCAGCCTACACCACAGCTACAGCCACTCGGCATCTAACCTGCTGCACCTGCGACCTACACCACAGCTCACAGCAACCCCAGATCCTTAACCCACTGAGTAAGGCCAGGGATCAAACCAATCCTTTTGGATACTAGTCAGGTTCTTAACCCACTGAGCCACAACAGGAACTCCCCAGAATGAATAATTTTTTAAATATAATTTTATTGGAGTATTGTTGATTTACAGTGTTGTATTAGTTTCCAGTGTACAGCAAAATGAATGCATATAAAAATATTTATTCTTTTTTCCCATGTAGGTTATTATGAACTATTCAGTGGATTTTCCTGAGCTATACTCAATGATATTTACAGAGTAAGACTGGGATACATGGGAAGAGGTGGTTCTAAATTTGCCTATTTTTGTGCTTCATGTCTTTTGATTTTTAGGTACCTTAAGTCTATTGTAGAGACAATTTTGATATATAAGCATTTTGTGAAGCTGACTTCAGAACAGCCTATTGCCAAACAGGAACTTGTGGACTTCTGGATGGATTTCCTGGTTGAGGCCACAAAGACAGATGTCACCGTAGTTAGATTTCCAGTAAGTACTTTTCACTTAACTCTAGGACATTTCTATTTTGTTTCTTTTTGTTTCTTTTATTTAAAGAACATCATGCACTTGAGATTGTAATAGGATTAATGTACTGGTTTTCATGCCCTAAAATGACAGATGATGATCATCTGGTTGGTATGTGTATTTTCTGCAAATGGGTTTGCTTTAGCTTATGCTTTGAATTTTACTTTTTTTTTTTTTTTTTTTTTTTTTTTTTTTTTTTTTTGCTTTTCGGGGCTGCACCCATGGCATATGGAGATTCCCAGGCTGAGCTGTGCCGGCCTACACCACAGCCACAGCAATGCCAGATCTGAGCCATGTCTGCAACCTACACCACAGCTCACCAAAATGCCGGGTCCTTAACCCACTGAGTGAGGCCAGGGATCAAACTTCATGGTTCCTAGTTGGATTCGTTTCTGCTGCACCATGACGGGAACTCCTAAATTTTACTTTTTAAAAGTACTTCTCAAAATCAGAGAAATGAGATACATTTTCATCTTTTTGCTAGGAAACTTGGTTTCTGGCTCAGTTGTAAAGGGTGCTTCCCTAGGAAAAGATTATCTCTTAGCTCAAGAAGTCAAGATTTCTCTTCAGACCAGATAGATGTGTGCTTTTAATTCATGCCACAGCTTTGTTGACACTGTCCTCATCAATATCGTCAGCATTACCATGGTGAAAAGTGTCAGCCTCCCTTGCATTGTTACCCTACCTCTCTCACTTGTTACTCATGTGGGTCAGAGTTAGACGTGGTGCTCCCAGTCTCTTTTTATGGTGCTCTTAGCTCGTGAGAAATGATGCCTCATAGGTTCTGGTCTGCACCTCATTTTGGCTAGTCTCTATCAAATTTAGATGTTTAAATGTATAACACACACATACAGTTTAAAAATGTCTTGTCCGAAGTTCCCGTCGTGGCGCAGTGGTTAACGAATCCGACTAGGAACCATGAGGTTGCGGGTTCGATCCCTGCCCTTGCTCAGTGGGTTAACGATCCGGCGTTGCCGTGAGCTGTGGTGTAGGTTGCAGATGCGGCTCGGATCCCGAGTTGCTGTGGCTCTGGCATAGGCTGGCAGCTACAGCTCCAATTAGACCCCTAGCCTGGGAACCTCCATATGCTGCGGGAGTGGCCCAAGAAATAGCCAAAAAAAAAAAAAAAGTCTTGTCCATCTCAACTGGTGCCATCCACATCCTGATAGTTCTCGGAACATGATCCAAAGCAGTATAGCTTTAGCATCACATTTGAGAATTACTGGCAGCTCTTTGCAAAGTGATGCCATAGATCTCTCTGTTTGAGCCCTCTCAGTTTCAATCTTCCATACTCAGAGGTGGTAGCAGCTCTCAATTCTTTTTCTGAAATCTTGTTTTCAAGTTCCTGTTGATGGGATCAACTGTTTCATTTAATTAAATCCGTCACTGGCATTGACACGCTTCCTTTACCCTTGCTTCCAGATGAAGCCATAAGCTCAGCAGGATCTTTAGTTGAAAAGCCTTTCAAACTAAAACACTTCACTCTATTTTCTAGCTTAGATAATGTGCAGACTAGGAAAATACTTATCTCAGAGTGAGCTGGCAGCTTGCCTTTAGCTGGTGCTCGGATGGCAGGAAATGTGGTGGTGAAAGAAGACAGCGCAGAATTGAAGTCTTTAATCAACTGTTGACTTGACGGACTAAGAAAGTTGGCTATGAAAAGAAACCACTCATATTGGCTTTTCTGAGCTAATTTAAGTTACTTTAATGTGAATGAGTCCGTCATAATATGAATGTAAAAAAAATTAAAACCAGAAAACTTTGGGAGAAAGTAAGAGAATATAGTTATATAATCCAGGAAAGAGACGCTTTCGTGAGCAAGAAAGGGACCTCTAAGCCCCAAAGGCAAGTATTGACTTGAAAAATTCAAGTTTTTTGTTAAAAAACTTAAAATCTACCATAAACATGGCAAATGCTAGCTAGGGAGAGAATATTTAATACTAATGTTGCAAAAGGATCAATTGGCCTAATATGCAGAAAAACAAAGAACCCAAATTCCTACAAATTGATAAGCAAAAGAAGCAGAAAAATGAGTGATCATATAAAAAGGTTCTTAATCTCACTGGGTAGTCAAAAATGCAAATGAACACAAGACACCATTGTACTTCTGCCATTTTGCCTGTGTGCAAATGCCTGTGTAGGATAAGTTCCCAGAAGTAGAATTGATTTATCTTGTATGTTGCCTTCCATAGGGACCATATCCATCAATATTCCCACTGGCAACTTGTGAAACTACCTGCTCTTATAAGGTGTCTCCAAAAAAAGTCTGTTTACCAGATTTGTACTTTTGCTAAACTTACAGATGAAAAATGGCATATGGGGGTAGTTTTAATTAGTATTTCTCTTATTATACGTGAGGTTATGCATATGGTTAAGTCCCTATGTTTCAAAGACCACTCAGTGATTCTTAAAAAAAAAAGAATTTCTTGCCAATATTTAAAAATAAAGAGAGTTGGACTTTCCATGTTGGCAAGAATGGAGTAAATATTCTTGGTACTGCTATAAATGGCTATAAAATTCTGAGATAATCTTTTCTTGGGAAAGCACACTTTACAACTCATCAAAGGAAACCACCAAAATATATGAAACAACTGTTCACAGGCATTAAACAACAATCCTCTCAAGACTGCCATCCTGGAGACAGGCGGTCCCTGAGTTGAGTCCCGCATCACCTGCTCTTTTTCTCTAAGGTCATTTTCCTGGCTGCAGCTCAAGGAAGTGGCTTCTCCCTGGGCAGTGCTGGCAGGAATCGGTGTTTGGGGTTCTAAGACAGCTGGAATGGGAGGGCCAGGGTGTTGGGGAAGAGGGAGTCTTGAAGAGTGAGTCCTAGGATCCTGCCTGTGTATTTCCCTTGAGTCCAAGGGCACTTCTTAATGTGAACAAGGTGTAAGCACATCCTGGATAAACACAACTACCTGTCCCCGTATTTGATTAAAATTGGGTTGTGGATGAAGCCTACCTGGCTTAAATAGACTTTGAGATAAGTTCCCTTGCTGATTAGGAGATCAGAACCAGAAATGGCAGAGGGCATGTTTTAGAAGGCTGACAGCCCTGCAGATATTCTGGAATATATATCAAGCAGGAATAAGATGCCGGACCATGGGCCCAGCTAGAAGGCTGAGACTGTAGTGAACACACCAGGCATTTAGTTGAGATGCAGAGAGCCCGTGCTTTCCAAGTAAAGGCAAAACTAAAGCATACCCACCCTAACAAAGCTGGAATAAAAGTAAGCCTTGATAGGATCCAGATCAGACACTAATAATTTAACTGTTAGCTAGAAAAAACAAACAAACAAACTTTGGAAAGATATTATCCTGAGCCTCTGCAATGTCTCATTCAGCTGTAATTAAAATTACTAGATATTCTAAGGAGCAGGAAAAAGTGACTGATAATAAGAGCTGAAATGGCCAATAGAGGTATTCCTCCAGGTGATTCTCATACTGGAGTTGCCAGATAAGGATGTCAGATGAGTATAATTACTGTGTTAAAGAAAACAGAGGAAAGATGGACAGAATGGATGAAAAGGCGGAGCATTTCAACTTAAAAAATAATAATGAAGTGTATAAAAAGTCAAGTGAAAAATAAGATGAGTTACAGAAAAATCCAGATTTTTAACTACTTTGGAAAAATTAAAGGGCCAGGCAGTTTGTGACCAGATTCTCCCAAAGCAGCCATCTCTTGAGCCAATAGCTGCTACCATTTAAGATGTCAATTACAGCCCTGTTGCTCCTGCTTCACTCACCTTCCCTCTCTTCTCCCCCATCTCCCTGCGTCATTGGGATTTGGTGCCCCTGCTCTACTGCAGAGAGAAAGGCAAGTTCCAGTACCCCTGGTTCTATGTCAGTCACTGACATGTCTTCCTGTCCTTAGAGTAGCATCTTCTGTGGCTCATGCTTATGAAAGCTACAGTAGTAGGTCTTTACTGGGTGATTATATTATCCTTCTTTGGAACTAGATTTGACTAAACCAGATAACCTTATTAGAAAATATTTAATTTAATTGTCTCCATTCATCTCACTACCATGGCCATGCTCATTCCTCCAAGACATGACAGAGACCCTGCACAAAAGAAAACAGACACAAGTTTCTTTGGGAAGTGATTTGAGCAGCCCTATCATTTATTATTATTTAGGTTTGGGAAGTGATTTGAGCAGCCCTATCATTTATTATTATTTGGGTTCAGTTCCATTTATTTTTTTTCATCACTTCTCTCCTGTGTATATTTTCTTTCCTTCCTACATTGAAAAGTTCAGAGACCACTAACCCTTCACTTAATGTCAGGCAAAAGGAAGAGGAGTGTGGAGCTTTCACAGGTGCTAAAGGGGCTTAGACACGTAACCCTACTTAATAGCTACTCTTTAATATACAGGCCTTGCTGTTTTCCTTCACTCATTTCAAGTGAACAGTTAATTTGCATGTTAACCACTCTAAAAGACTAGAAACTAAAAGCAAGAATGTGTATACTCTCGAGCTGGTTCTATTTGGCCGATTCTGTCAAATCGCCCCCTTTCCTTGTCTTTTCTCTGCCTTTCTGGGACATCCACGATGCATGCTACAGATTCCTCACATTTTGTCATTTCAAGGGCAGTTCAAAGGGCTCAGCAAACGTTAGACAATAATAATTGCAACCAATTTTTATTCCTTATCTCAAGATAGAAAAAACTCATAGTTCAGATTTTACCTATTAGAAATATTTGAGGGAGTTCCCATTGTGGCTCAGTGGAAACAAATCCGACTAGCATCCATGAGGACACGGTTCAATCTCTAGCCTCGCTCAGTGGGTTAAGGATCTGGTGTTGCCATGAGCTGTGGTGTAGGTCGCAGACATAGCTCAGATCCTGCATTGCTCTGGCTGTGGTATAGGCCAGCAGCTGGTGCTCCGATTTGCCCCTTAGCCTGGGAACTTCCATATGCCATGCCTGCAGTTCTAAAAAGCAAAAAAAAAAAAAAAAAGAGAAATATTTGAGACAACAATAAATCCATCATTTAAGAAGACAGGAGATATTCTGTGCTGTGCTTTTCTAACCTTAGATAGTGTACCCCTGTTGTTAAGGAGCAAGGTGTGTTCTCATTGCCAGTGGAGTGACTTGAATCCTATTTTGGGAAAACCACCTTTTATTCCCTATTATTAGTTTTAATTTCACAAATACTGGGATACTCAGATTTGAGAGCACCATTTCTGCCAAGATTGAAAATGAATGATTTTCGTTATTAATCAGTGTCACTTAGCTCTCTGTTGTCTGGAATTTGGACCTTGATTCATCTGGTATTTTCTGAATCAGACCATGTTCCCCACTGGGCTCTTACTGTGTGTTTACTTATGATATATGCCATCTTGTTTTCATAGCTAGAGCCTGACCTAGAATTCTCTTGTGCCCTTAAAGTTTTTCATACTCAAGTAAAGAAGGTTTTGACTTTCTAATCCCCTTTCTCTAGTGCTCTGTACCTGAACTTAAATAACAAATAATTTTTCCAGTTTCTCTGAATGTTAAGTATTTTTTTCCCTGAATATTCCTACTTAAGACTGCACAAGAAATTTGAGCTAGATAGGTGCCTTTAAGCACTGTACAAATAGATAATATTTGTAGAATCTTTGAAATCAGGGCATGTGTGGCATTTTTAGTGTTCTTTGCTCCTAACATGAGATATTTGCAATAATATAGTACATTGTCCAGTCCTTTGATAGAGAGTCTCATCTCACTTGTCATGTATCTCTAGAATGTCCACAAAATAGGAGCAAATTTTATTTCTCTCTTTTTCTCTCACAAAGCATTATTGAAGATACCAGTTTTATCTTGCAAGCCAGGCAAAAACATTTGTATTATTTCATACAACTATGTCCATATATAAAACTCTTTCAATAATAATCAAAATAATTTCTCAGTCTATTTACAAGAGTCTGAAAACCAGGAGTTCCCATTGTGGCTCAGCAGTTTAAGGCCCTGATGTTGTCTCTGTGAGGATGGGGATTCGATCCTTGGCCTTGCTCAGTGGGTTAAGGATCCGGTGTTGCTGTGGCTATGGAGTAGGAAGCAGATGGCAGCTCAGATCTGGCATTGCTGTGGCTAAGGTATTGGCCTCAGCTGCAGCTCTGATTCGATCCCTAGCCTGGGAACTTCCATATGCCACAGGTGCGGCTATAAAAAGAAAAAAAAAATGAAAATCATACTACTACCTCTGTATGATAAGATGTGGTTACAGGCAATCTAAAATAAGCATGTGATATTCTACATATGGAGTCTTTTCTGTGCACAGAATTATTTGTTTTATCCCATTTCTGCCTTTCTTTGATGTGTTTATATTTGTAGAAATAGATTATGGGAAAAGAATCTGAAAAAGAATAGATATGTATAATTGAATCACTTTGCTGTACACCCAAAACATTTTAAATCAACTATCCTAGAAAAAAATAATTAAAATTAAAAAACACTTTTAAAACAGAACTAGATTATAAATTGATTGCAAGATAAAATAAAAGCTTTCAATAATACATATTAGTAAATTCCTTGGGGATAGGCGAGCCAACATATGGACTTCAAAAATTTATTTCCAACTTCTTTAGCAATGAAAGGTGATGACATTATTGCAACTTATAAATGCTTAACACCATAAAATGTTCAAAGGACTTATAGGGGTAGCAGCAATCAGAAGTTAAAATGGTTTTACGCCAGCATTGGATTCAGCCTCATCAGTGCACTGTTGTTATAATAGCTCTAAATGGCTTAAATCCTAAGTCACTAATACTAATTTCTTTGCCTTACGTTTTCAAGGTTTTAATATTAGAACCAACCAAAATCTATCAGCCTTCGTATCTGTCAATCAACAATGAAGTTGAGGAGAAGACCATATCTATTTGGCATGTGCTTCCTGATGACAAGGTAAGTGTACAGCTGACAAGAGTATTAATAATGAAAGACTTCATACCTTCCTGGCCTTTCTATAGTCTGGCAAATACCTGCATCAATAAGAAGAAACAGCTTACTGTGTGTTTATCTGTCATATAAAATTTGCTAAATGTTGGTTATGGATTTCACCCATTTAATAAAATATAATCCAGCTGTTTGGATTTTTATTATAGATGACCTAGCCATCCAAAGGGCACTCAAATGGGACTATTTTCTCTGTTTCATGAATTTATGCTATAGATTATGTGCCAAAGACCTGATAACTTTAAATATATGATTTAGGGAGTTCCCACCATGGCTCAGTGGTAAAGGAACTCGACTAGCATCCATGAGGACGTGGGTTCAATCCCTGGCCTCACTCAGTGGGTTAAGGATCCAGTTTTGCCGTGAGCTGTGGTGTAGGTCACAGACACGGCTCAGATCCCGTGTTGCTGTGGCTGTGGCATGGGCCAGCAGCTACAGCTCTGCCTTGACCTCTAGCCTAAAAACCTCCATATTTCGCAAGTGCTGCCCTAAAAAGACAAAGAGACTATATATATATATATATGATTTAAAAGATGCATCTCTTAGGGAGTTTCCACTGTAGTACAGTGGATTAATGATCCAGCTTGTCTCTGCGGAGGCTCCAGTTCACTCCCTGGCCCGACGCAGTGGGTTAAGGATTCCAAGCTGCCAAAGCTGCGGTGAACATCTCAGCTGCACCTTGGATTCAGTTCCTGGCCCATGGAACTTCCATATGCCTCGGGTGCAGCCAAAAAAGAAAAAAAGATGCATATCTTAGTTCCAGAAAACCTGTCAGAATATCGCTATTTCTAGTCCTCCACTGGTATGATTAGAGTTATCATTGTTTCTCGCTGTTTGATTAACTGTATAGCTGCTACATTTCAGATTAGCCACTGGCTCCTGTGCTGGGCACCAGATGAGGTGGGCTGTGCTGCCACCAGTTTTCAAAGGAATCTTAAATGCTCTTATTTCTACTCAGAGCCATCACTCGGGTAACCCTTTACCCCTCTATATTTCAGCGGTTTTAAAGTGTGTACAAATCATCCTACTATTTAAAAAAAAAAATAGAATCTCTTCAAGACCTAATTCCAGTCCATAGGATAAACCACCAAATTGAGCAAAGTCTTGTGCAATGTAGTTTTGCGGGGGATTTTTTGGTAATTATTTTCCAGAAGACCCTTATAATTTTCTTTAAGCATCATCCATGCACTAAACAGATATTTAAGGAGTGCTAACTCTGTGTTAGGCAGGAGAGAAAAAGATGTGTACAAAATAATCCAAACTCCTGCCCTCTTGACCATTACTTTCTACTAAAGGAGACAGACAGTAAACAAATAACTAAATACGTGAGTATATTAAGTGGTGAAAAGGGAGAAATAAAGCAGTAAAGGGAATCAGGAAGTATATTTGAGGGTAGGGGGTTGCAGGTTTTTAAAATGTCATTGTCAATTTTTTGAAATGTCTTTGAGTCAACAGACGTGGGCTCAAATCCTATCACTGTCCTGGGGAAATAAGGCTTCTCCAATCTGTGGTGTTGTCATCTGTGGAATGGGATAATAGTAATATCCACCTCAAAAGGTTGTTTTGAAAGTTAAACAAAATAATGTAGGTAGAGCCTATGGCACAGAGCCTGGCATATAATAAGTGCTCCATATATGGTAACAACAGTAACAACCACGACAGGAATAAAGTTGAGGCGGTAAGCATATGGACTAAGCCCTCACATTGAAACACCAGAATTTAACCCGGCTCATCTCTTTAGATGGCATGGCACCAATTATTTGGGAGGTTGTTCGTGCTGCATTAGGGAATGGTGATACTGCAATTTATAGTGAGAAATAGATATTTGATCTTAGTCTCCATTTGGGGCAGAGTTCCTAAAAAACCCTTGGAATTTCCTAAGTCCTGAGAGCCTTAAGGTGTCTTCTGTTATGTTAATGAGATGATGAGCCAGCCAGGTGATTAGAGAATTGGCACTTTCATTCCCATGCCCCAGAGAGAGGAGCTGGGCAGGAGGCTGAATCATTGACCACTGGGCAGTGATTTAATCAAATGTGCCTGTGCAATGAAGCCTCTATAAAACCCCAAAAGGACAGGATTCAGAGAGCATCCAGGTTGGTGAACACTTGGAAATTTGGAAAGGGTGGTCCACCTGAGACAGCATGGAAGCTCCAAGGCGTTTCCCTCCCTTGAGCTAGGCGTCTCTTCCAGCCAGCTCTTTACCTGAGATCTATCTGTATATAGTATCCTGGTCATCTAGTAAGTAATGTTTTCTCTGAGTTCTGTGAGCTTTTGTAGCAGATTAATCAAACCCAAGGAGGGGATCCTTGGAACCTCCAGCCTACAGCCAGCAAGGTGGCATGACTCCAAGTGGTATTGTCCAGAGATGAAACTGATGATAACTAACATAACTATCTATGTACATCCTGTTAACATTGTTTTAAAGTAACTAGTGTTTCATTTACATTAAAGTATATGCCTACCTGTTCTCACAGGCAGAAGTAGGGTAGTCATCCAGTTGAAACTATAAAAACTAAGAGAGGTTAGGGACATGAACATTATTATCTGGGAAAGGAGATTTTTCAAAAGCTTGATGGGAAAGAGCAAGGTTATCCAAGGACACTTGGAAACAGAATGGGGCTAAAGGAATTAGCGATTAGCAAGGCAGGCCCCGAGAATGAGTGGAGAGCCAGAAGTTATTTGGAAGACAGAAAAGGAACAGAAAGTAAGCCAGAAATTTTTGGAAAATGAGTACTATTTCCAGCTAGTTGTCATTATTTTTCTTTTTCTGGGGGTTCTGTGTTTAACACTGTTAGCCTTATGTTGATTCTCTTATGCTTTGTGATAATTGCAGAGATAATTTTTATATTATGTTAAGAAATAAATATATTAGGATATATAAATTAGTGCATTAAGAAGAGGTATAGATTTAGGCTGCAAATTGTTCTGCTTTTTTACCATCTTATGATCAAGAAGTATTAAATCTGCATTGTCCCCACCGCCAATTACCTTTAGTGTAAAAATATTCCTTGTTCAACAGTTTAAGCTTTATTGGGAGTTCCTGTTGTGGCTCAGCAGGTTAAGAACCCAATAGAGTGTTTGTGAGGATGTGGGTTCGAGGTTTGATCCCCAGCCTCTCTCAGTAGGTTAAAGATCCGGCATTGCCACAAGCTTTGGCTCTGGTGTGGGCCAGCAGCTGCAGCTCCGATTCAGTCCCTAACCCGGGAACTTCCATATGCTACAGTTGTGGCCCTAAAAAAAAAAAATAAATAAATAATTAAAAATTAAGCTTTCTTAACTCAATCCATTCCCATTGTAAATTTATGTCAATTTCTTTGCAAACCCTAGTTGTACCCATAGTGTATTCAGTACCACTGCCATTTTCCCTATTTTTAAAAATAGAAGCGATATAATTAGAATGAGGACAAGCAATAAAGATAATGTTGTGATTGTTTTATTAGTTTAGAGCAACGGTAATAACTATAATCAAATAACAGGTAAACAACAGGTTCAATAGGTCTTAACATTAAACAGGAAGTTGATTTTTTTTGTTCATAGAACGTTTAAATTTTTTTCCTTTAAAACAACAGAGTATTGCTTTTTGTTTATCACATTATTTCTTCACTCAGTATTTTCATTCTAAGATGTGGGATGAACCTTTATATGAGCTTTTATATACTTTACCTAGCAACTTTCAGAGCTTGAAGATTGTACTAAGTCTCAAGATTTCAGGAAAACTTGAGGAGTTACTCTACGGTCAGGGGCAAATTAATTGAAATCTTAGTCCTTTAACAGTTCTCCCTTTGTTCAATGGATAAAAGAGTTTGAAGAACATCTGCATGTGCACATGAAAGAAAAATCTAGATCGAGGAGGAAGAGAGAAGTTTTTTGCAAGATATTTTATAGCGTTGATATTTAGAATTCCTCTCCCTTGAGGTTTGAATCTAAGCACCCCCAGTCTTGGCCACAGGATCCCGAGTAAAGGACTAAGGGCCAACCCTGCCCCGCCTCCGGCTCCAGCCAGTGGCCGCTCAGAGAAGATCCAGGAAATTTATCAGGGGAATATGTTTCCCCCAGATTTTCCGTTTTGATTTTATGATGCTCTTATTCATCAAGGAAGATTTTAGCTACAAAACTCCCAGCTAAAAGTGGCTTAAATAATAAGGAAATGCTCTCTCATATTACACCTTCAGAGATGGGTCATTCATGGGCTAGTTTCAGGGGCGTCACAGTGTTAGGATTCTGAGTTGGCTTGTCTAGGTGCTCTTGTTTTTCAACTTCCTGGTCTTAAAGAGCAGCTCTAAGCATCACTTCACACGGACAGCATCCAAAGGACAGGGCCTTTCCCTAGCACCAAAAGTTGCATCATGTGTCCATGCCTAAGCCAGTCGCTAGCTTGGCAATTGAAGAAATGGGCTTACCATGGCCGATTTAAGACAAATCAATGTCACCATCCCTCAACATTGCCACCTGAACCTGAAAGAATTCATTTTTTCTTAGTGAAGAAGGAGAATGGCTGTTGCCTGGGGAACCAGCAGTGTCTGCCACAGCATAATTCCTGCCACCTTAGCTCAGTATTAACTCCTTGTCTTCACTCCTGCTGCAGCCTGGGCGCCAGATGTGAGGCTAACCAGTTCCAAGAAAATGGCGCTTGTGCTGATTGGATTAGGTTGAGTGTTGCTTTGGGACTTGTTGGGGCTGATTATCACTCCAGCTCTGCCTCTGCCCTTTTCCGCTGATTCTCAGGCTGGCCTAGACTTTTTATCTTACCTGCTGGCTTTGTAGCTCACTAGCACCTCTGTGTGGTGAGTCCCAGTAGCAAGGGAGGTGGGGAAGAGGACTCAATCCGGATCATTCCATCTCAGGCTGTAACACCACTGAAATGGAACATTCTCTGGCAGCACTCGCAACCTTCCGGGAACCTAACATTCTGGAAATGCTCTACTCCTTTCCTACAAACCCAGCTCCATCAATCTGGGAAATCTCTCCTTGGCGGCTCCCAGAACAGGACTGATGGAAGATAGATTGTACCAGGGCTGTCTTGTGAGTGTTGTCAGTTGCTGTCTTCCGTGGCAGGTCTGCACACTGCCCCATGGATTCCACACTCAACCCCTTAGAAAGCAGCTTGGCTGCAGGCTCTGAGGATAAGGCTGCATTGTGTGCAAGGATCCTGCAGGTAACAGCTGCAGCTCTTGGGTCACATATTTTTAGAAGGTCACCTGAGGCCAACAGGATTTAGAAGCAACTTTCCAAATTACTAGCTGAAGCTGCAGGCTGCTGTTTTAATTTAAGTCCCTCTGTACACTGGTTAAGAAGGCTGCATGCCAGGAGTACCTTTCTGTGGTCTCGTCCCTCCCTGAGCTTCATGGCAGTGCTTGCTCTTTGTTAATTCAGGTTACATCCCCATGACCTGGCTGATGTGCCTTGAAAGTAGTTTTTTTTTTAGTACATCTACTTCAGGTTGGAAAGGATCTATTTTTAAGTTGCATGGTCCTAGCAAAGAACTAGGTGCCGTGGATATAAATTGTGGCGTTTTGAATTGCTTTGGCCAAAAAGAGAGTTCTGGGCCACCTCAGAGCCACACGCTTTGGTATCCACTTCACTAGCCCAGCCAAGACCTCAGCCTCTGGTAGTATTTTAAGTGGGTGGGTAAGAGCTCGTTTTCCTGGCTGTTTTGCATTTACAGAATTGAACTGCAATCTGAATTGACTACAGTACAGTACTTACTAAACTTAAATGCATGTATCAACTCCTTTATTTTTCTAAAAATATTGATGTTATTAATTCTGTACTGCTGTCAGACGTATCTTTATAGGGAATGCCATGTATCTCATCATTAATTTAAAGACACATGGGTTTAATATTAATTTTGATTTAGCTTTAGTAATAAACTCAAGAAATAACTTCCCACATTTTTTTCCCATCTTGATCCTGCAAATCACCCATGTTTATCATATGCTAATTGAAATTTTTATGTTTAAACTTTAACAGTGTATTGAATTTTGCGTAAATTAGGTAACAACACATTGTGGCTATGATAAACACTGTATACATACTGGCTGTACTATTTTC
The DNA here is from genome assembly GCF_016906955.1 of Phacochoerus africanus. Classification (NCBI taxonomy): domain Eukaryota; kingdom Metazoa; phylum Chordata; class Mammalia; order Artiodactyla; family Suidae; genus Phacochoerus; species Phacochoerus africanus. The sequence continues at coordinate 27,460,924 of NC_062545.1, forward strand.
TGAAGGAATAGAACCACCACATTAGTTCAAAAATGTAACTAAAGATAATTCAGAAGTAATTATCCTTAAAACCTTGCAGAGATTTTATTCAAATTCGTGTTCTTCTTTCTGGGAACAGAAGTATCGCTCAATTCTAATAAGTGAATTATCTTGATCACTGGAGTTTTTACTTTGAAAATCAAGGCACAAGAGGTATTAGGTTCATCTGCTAAAATTAAGTCTTAGAATTTAATGAGACGCATTCTCCTAGGTTCTCTTGGAAGCTGTTTTACTGAAGTACAGAAATTAAGTAAACATCACCCTTGTGGCTTAAGAATGAATTACAGAGTTTCCATCGGATAGTTTGTCTATGAAGAATTATGCACTAGGAAAAATTGCTCTGTGTATGTTATTAAAGAGTAATAAAACAAAATTATCGTTATGTTATTTTCCTTTGGATAACTCAACTTTTGTTGTTGTTATTCTTCCCCTGTGTTCCAGAAAGGTATACATGAGTGGAATTTTAGTGCTTCTTCTGTCAGGGGAGTGAGGTAAGTTTCCTTGGCACATTTTGTTTACTTAGAAGATATTTTTCTAGAATATGAATGTTTGGGGTAGGACTTGTAGTCATGATTTAAAAATGCAAAGAACTTCGAGAATCCTTCTCTTGATGAAGATGCTCAGCCTTCTTTAGCCTCACTTTCGCCGTTACGAAAAGATGTTCAACAAAGCCTTCACTGTTAGTTGAAGTGACTCTGTATTTGTCACCTACTTATAATATGGTGACTGCGGGACAAATGTGAGGTATGGGCCAGAGTCGAGGTGAAGGTAAAAGTGAGCTGTGCGGGGTCCTTTCTGCTGTTGGATTATGTCGCAGGATGGCTTTTCTGGTCTTTTGATATACAAGGAACTAATCTCTCCATAGATGGATCTACAGCATACATACCATCTACCAGATTGATTTCTATGGCTAATATTCATGTGGAAAGATTATGGGAATTCATTTTTTAACAACTTTTTCTGAAGTCAGCATTAATGAAGTGATCTTAAGGTTATGGTGGCTCCCTTCAGTCAGTTCGGACACTGCCATCGTAGTGCTGATTCCTGGAATTTAGAAATGAAATGTTTTCAGAATCAAGAGCCACTGCTTAAGTGCTTAAATGCTTATTCTATAGAAGCTGATAAGAAACCAACTCTTGCAAATTTCAAACCAAGTTAGCGGTGTTTACTATTGTTTGTCCCATATAATAGAAATGAGAAAAACCAGATTTCTGAAGGCAAGTTTTGCAATATGCTATTGCTTTTGGCATCATAGTAATTGGTGTTGTTGGCGCATGAACTGGTCGAGCTGTCTGAGTCACCGATAATTAGAGTTTGCCTGGTAAAACCACCTGTTACCTCATGAATGATGTGAACAGAAACATGCCAGACTGACTCATTATAGCACTTTCCAATCCATGCCTTCTCAAGTAAAGCATTACTCTCTTAATGTTTAATTTTTTAAACTAATCCTTAGCCAGACACTCATTATTTGTTGCTGCAATTTTAAACAACCCATCTAGGAAAGCATGGGAAATATAAATTTCACTTTATCATATCTATTTTCTGATGAGTCAGTTTTGTTTAATGAGGTACAGAATCACTCCATCACCTTTGTTGTGACTGGCGGCATAAACATGGAAGGCTTACATGGGGCTACTGCTGGTTTATATGTTGGGAAACTTGAGTTCCAGTGTGCGACTTCAAAGAAAGCTAACTTTTCTTGGCTTCCTCCTCTATAAATAGATGACAAACTGTAGAAGAAAATCAAGCTGTCAGCAGCTGGGCTTGCTTGCATCAACTTCGGACTTGCTCGGCTCAGTCAACCGGCATTTAGTGAGCACCAGCTAGGTGTCAAATGTCGAGTCCTATTCTGCTAAGGATACAAAGATGACTAAGACATGAACTCTGCTCTCGAAGCATTCCCAAAGCAGCAGGGCAACAGACATTTACAGCTAATGACAGTACAGTGTGAGAGTAGTGGAAGTATGTTCAAAGACCAGAGGAGCAAGAGGAAGTCTTTCTGTTGCAGAGAAGTAGCAAAGGGAGAGAGGGTAAGGTCTAAGCTAGGCCTTAAATGATGGATAGAATTTCTTTAAAAAGTCAAATAATGTGCGTTACAAATCAAAGGCATAAAATAGGGTTTGGTGAACTACAAGCAGCCCACAGGCCTGATATGGTTGGCTGCCTGGTTTTGTAAATAAAGTTTTATTGGAACTCAGCCATGTCTTTCATTTGTGTATTGTCCAAGGCTGCTCCCACAGCAAAACTGAGTAGCTTGACCTGCAAAGCTTGATGTATTTACTCTCTGGCTCGTTACAGAAAATACTTGCCAACCCTTGGCATGAAAGAGCAAGGCCTGACTGGCAAACCCCAAATCGTTTCAATTGCTGTAAAGTAAACAACTTGCCGAGTCCAAAGCAAGTGCTGTTTCACATTTCTTCACTGCTCTAAAATCTCTGCAACTGATGAGGTCCTTTTACTGGCTCCACACATCGCCCTCCTAGTCTTGGAAGCGTTTTATAGTTTGACAGATCTCATAGGACCAGAATCACCGCGGTCAGTCAGCCAGCTGATATTTATGCTTTTCCTCCCAGCACACAGTCGAATGCTCCAATAGGCAAGACCCCTTCCCCATGCAGGCCAGACCCCTTCCCCATGTGGGCCAGACCCCTTCCCCATGCAGGCCAGACCCCTTCTTCATGCTGAGTGGTAGGACACATAGCTCATGTACTAACAACACCCAGGAGCATCCTTATCTGCAGATACAAGTAGGAGGACAGTTCTCAGAATATGAAATAATCTTAGTATTGTGGTAAAGGGAATGTCACTTTTTCAGGTGCCACTTACAACTTTTTGGTACAAACAACATTGATATCATAATTGGGACTGAATACAAAAAAGTATTTATTTTTCATTCCATGGAAGTATTGAGATTACTGTGAATAAATCTTTTTTTGTTTGTTTCAGTATTTCCAAATTTGAAGAACGGTGCTGTTTTCTTTATGTGCTTCACAATTCCGACGATTTCCAAATCTATTTCTGTACAGAACTTCACTGTAAAAAGTACGTATTAGTCATTGTTTATGTGTTCTTACCTGAAGATTATTTTTAATTAGTGAGTGAGCATGTGGTTCCTATAAAGAATCCATGGCCATGTGCTTATATAAATATTTCATTTGGGTTGATGTTTTATAATTATGTGGCTTAACAGAGAATTTGGGGGCCTGTCTTTAATAAATCAGCCTTTTTCTTAGTCATGATTTATTCTTCCACAGACAAAATGCTAATCAAATTTACCAAATAATTACCAAGTGTTATGTCTCATTTTTAAAGTGCTCATTTACTACGTGATTACCAAATTTTCCAAACTCGAAGTCTTTTGAGTAATCTCACCATCATCTACAATAGCATTCCTAAATCTGGATCATATTAGAATCAACTGGTGGGCTTTAGAAAGTGCATGAGCCCTACCCTAGACTAATTATATTTGATATTCTGCTGGAGGAACAAACTGAGTCAAGGGACAGTGATCTGGAGTTCCTGTCATGGCTCAGCAGAAAGAAATCTGACTAGCATCCATGAGAGTTCGATGTGGGTTCAATCCCTGGCCTTGCTCAGTGGTTTAAGGATGAGACATTGCTGTGGCTGTGTTGTAGGCCAGCAGCTACAGCTCCCGTTCAGCCCCTAGGCCGGGAACCTCCATTTGCCACAGGTATGGCCCTAAAAAAAAAGAGCCAGTGATCTGATCTACACCAATAAAAAATAATCAAAAAAAAAAATCCATGGACTGCAGTGTATGTTTGTGTTAACCTCCCTGGGTATATTTCTCTTGGGCTAATAACTACATACTTCATGGTTCCTTAGAACACAAGTGACTAATTAAGGGGACCTATGAAGGTGAGTGACAGTTTAGGCACCAAAGTGCAGGTAAAAGCCAGCTTGGACTTAAAATTTTGCTGGGGATTGTTCTTCAAATAATCACTATTTGACCCCATTATAATGATTGATTGACACACTAGCTACAATATACCATCATTTTTATCCTGGTACCAAAAAATGTGTATGTTTAATTTACAATTCTTGGCTAAATTTTTATCCTTATTGTTGTAAAACATGTAGTAAAAAAGACTTGGAAATAAGAAAGAATTCCTAGTGCATGTATAGTATACTTTTAGTTACATTTAAATTCTCAAAGCTATTCACTTGTTTCAGTGATAATTATAGTTAAGTTTTATGGAGTGCTGACTCCAGACCTAATACCTATTTTAAACTTCAAATAAAGTCTATTAGGTAGGTAATATTAATATTTTTGTTGAAAGGAGATTTTGAAAAGGTTGAATCTTAGGGAGTTTAACTAGCCTATAATCTGATATAGCAAAAAGCATAAAATTTGGGATTTGAACCAGGCTTATGTGACTCCAGAATCCAAGCATCTAAAAATTACACTGTCCTCCTGTCCCACTAGAAGTGTTATATTCTTTTTTTCTTTTTGCTATTTCTTTGGGCCGCTCTCTCGGCATATGGAGGTTCCCAGACTAGGGGTCAAATCGGAGCTGTAGCCCCTGGCCTACGCCAGAGCCACAGCAACGCGGGGATCCGAGCCGCGCCTGCAACCTACACCACAGCTCAAGGCAACGCCGGGTCGTTAACTCACTGAGCAAGGGCAGGGACCGAACCCACAACCTCATGGTTCCTAGTCGGATTCGTTAACCACTGTGCCACGATGGGAACTCCAGAAGTGTTATGTTCTGCTGAGAGACGTTCATGTTGAAACATTTTGTGTGAGTAGCTGAAGTCTTTACTCCAGATCTTAGAGTCCGTATTTGAAACTAGAATTTATTTGGATCTTTCATCTTCCTTTTGGTTGAACTTGCTTTTTTCTCTAACTATCAAGATATGTAATCTTCAGTAGAGCTCTCATTCTGATCAGGTTTGTTTGTTTTCCCCTTGTTCTTAACTTCTAAGAAGTATCTAGAGAGAAAGGAAGAGTTAGGAATTAGGCATCATATGCAAACTCCATAGAGAGGCTCCCAGCTCCACAATGGACTTTTGTCTATTTTGTTCTTTGTCATATTCCCAAAGGCCACAACAATTCTTGATTCTAGTAGGCACTAGATGAGTATTTGCTGAATGGAAGGATGGATAGATAGATGTTTGGATGGATGGATGGATGGATGGATGGATGGATGAAAAGAGGTACTATATAAAAAAAAAACTCGGTTTTTTCCTTCCTATTAGGGAAAAACCCAGTTCTTCCCACCATGCTTCTTTCTGTGTGTCTCCTTTATTCCTCCACATAAAACACTTCATTTCTGACATTTCTGGTCACCAGATGTGTGGAGGTTTTCCCCCATAACAAGCAGTTCTCTCTGACACCTGCATTTGAACCTGGAGATAGAGTCAGAACACACAGGTTAAGGGTTCAGTGCCCTAAGACTGTTTCTTCCCCCGACTTCAGATGCCAGTCACCAGCCCAGGTTATCACCTGTGCTTTAGACATACTGGCTATAGATCAGAATGACCTCCTACTTGGATTTAATTTGCTAGAAAGGCTCACAGAACTCAGGTGAATAGTTACTTATGTATGCAAGTTTATTAAAAGATATGATAAAGAATGTTGCCTTTGGGATGGATTAGCAATGGGATCCTGCTGTGTAGCACTGGGAACTCTGTCTAGTCACTTACAGTGGAACATGTAATGTGAAAAAAAAAGAATGTATACATGTAACTGTAACTGGGTCACCATGCTGTACAGTAGAAAAAAAATGTATATATATAAATAAATGATAAAAAGAATACAGATAAACGTCCAGATGAAAAGATACGTAGGGTGGAGTTCCCATCATGGTTCAGTAATTAACGAATCCGACTAGGAACCATGAGGTTGTGGGTTCGATCCCTGGCCTTGCTCAGTGGGTTAAGGATCCAGTGTTGCCATGAGCTGTGGTGTAGGTTGCAGACGCGGCTCGGATCCCGTATTGCTGTGTCTGTGGCATAGGCTGGTGGCTATGGCTCCTATTAGACCCCTAGCCTGGGAATCTCCATATGCCACGGGAGCGGCCCTAGAAAAGGCAAAAAGACAAAAAAAAAAAAAAAGATACATAGGGTAAAGTCTGAGAGGGTCCTGAGCACATAGCTTCTCTTCCTGGGGAGTTGGGGTATGTCACCCTCTCTGTATGGACGTGTCCATCAACTTGGATGCTGTCTGAATCCCCTACTGCTGGGATTTTATGGAGGCTCCCTCATGTAGGCATGATCAGTGACTTACTCCATTTCTAGCCCCCCTCTCCTCTCTGGAGGATGAGGGATGAGGTTGAAAATTCAAAGCTTCTAAGCTTGGCTTGGTCTTTCTTGTGAACAGCTCCCCCATCCAGGAGCCCCACCCAGAGCCACCTCGTTAGAACAAAAGATGCTCCTGGTTCTGTCATCACTTAGGAATTTACAAAGGTTTTAAGAACCTTGCATCGAGATGGTGTCTAAGATAAATATTAGAACAGGAGATGCTCCTAGTGGTGTTATGCTTAGAAAATTACAAGGGTTTTAGCAGCTCTGTGCCCCAGGACCTGGGGGCAGAGACCAGTAGAATTATTTTCTGTTATTTCATAGGTACAGAGATAAAAAGAAGATCCTGAGTTGTAGGTGGTAAACTTATCTTGTCGCACAGTAACCTGCTCTTCCCCTGGGCTGGCCATGCACAGCATGACCTGAGATTGATCATCAACCCCTGTTCACAGTGCCTCCCTTCACGTTTGGACTAGAAGCCATTAGCATCCTCTCTAAATGGTTAGGCACAGCTAGTGTTGCAGAGGGAAAGTCTGTTTCTTGCCATCTTTTGTTTTGGTTTGGTTTTTGGTTTTTGGCTCTGAAATAGTCTTCAGGGGAAAAAGAATTACAAGAATAATTTGTTACTAAAAGAGAGGTGGTGGAGTTCTCGTCGTGGCTCAGTGGTTAACGAATCCAACTAGGAACCATGAGGTTGTGGGTTCGATCCCACAACCTTGCTCAGTGGGTTAAGGATCGGGCATTGCTGTGGCTGTGGTGTAGGCGGGCAGCTCCAGCTCCTCTCTGACCCCTAGCCTGGGAACCTCCATATGCCGAGGGAGCAGCCCTAGAAAAGGCAAAAAGACAAAAAAAAAAGAGAGAGAGAGAGAGAGGTGACTTCTGTCACAAACATATAAGCTAGCCATTCCTGATTCACATACGTATTTCACAGACCATATTTTGGTCTGTGGCCAGGCCACATATATGATATTGAGGTGCTCAGACAGAAGATTCGTAACTGAGATCAAATGTAGTGGCAAACATTGTGTCAAAGAGTCAGCTCAGAATTTGGAGACACTGTTCCAGAAGAGAGGTAGTTTTGTCATATCCCATGTAAGATAATGTCAACAGCAGCAAAACAGTAACAGCTAATATTTGTCGAGTGCCCTGTGCTGAGCCCCAGTTTACAAGTTTTACCTCAGGTCATCTTCACAGCATCCTTTGGGAGAAATATGCATTTTCCCCGCTTGTAATTAAAGAGAGAGACTCAGGGAGGTGAGGAGCTGGCCCCAATTATGCAGATTCCGGCAATCTTGGTTTGCTGTACCAGTCCACAGTCTTCACATTTCTATGTGAAATGTCTGGCCTTACTGTTCTAATTCTACAACTAACATTATCACGTCAATAGTATTACTTGAAGTAAGGCATTAAGTCAGAAGCTTCTGTCAAATCCTACCAACCCGTGTCTTCTTTTTGAAAAATCATATTTTTGCACTGATGTTGATACTGTGTTTATCGCCTGACTTTTATCGATTGACTCTTTTGGCTCCCACTTTTGGCTCTGAAATTACTTTGAAGCATGCTTGCTTCTATTTAATATTTTTTGCAGAATGAGTGACAACATACCAATTTTTATTGTAGGTTTTTTGAAATGGTGAACACCATTACTGAAGAGAAGGGGAGAAATACAGAGGAAGGAGATTGTGAAAGTGACTCCCTCGAGGTAATGACTTTAGTTTGTGTGTTCATTTTCCTAAGTTTCTCTGTGGCTGACTTTTCAAAAACGATCTGTTGAAAGCTTTATTGAGGGAAAGTGGTGTGTGTGTTTTGATATGAGTAGCAGGGAGGGGCAGATGGCTCAGCCAGAGTCTGTAAGCTTTCCTTTAATGTTAAAAGCAACTTCTAGAAAGTGCTCATGTAGCAGCAGCGGGTTAAGGATCCTGCGTTGTCACAGCTGCGGTATAGGCTGCAACTGCAAGTCCCATCCCTGGCCTGGAAACTTCCACATGCCTAGGGCATGGCCAAAAAAAAAAAAAAAAAAAAAGACAAACAAAACACAACTTCTAGAATTCCTTTGGTTAAAAAGAGCTGAAAAGCAAACATTGGTGAACACTTAGTCAAGAATAGAGTTGGTTTTTTCCTGTCTTTCGTTTTAGGGCCGCACCCAAGGCGTATGGAGGTTCCCAGGCTAGGGATCAAATGGGAGCTGCAGCTGCTGGCCTACGCCACAACCACAGCAACTCCAGATCCAAGCTGCATCTGCGGCCTACACCACAGCTCATGGCAATGCCAGATGCTCAACCCACTGAGCAAGGCCAGGGATGGAGCTCCTTGTGGATGCTAGTGAGATTCATTTCCGCTGAGCCACAATGGGAACTCCCAAGAATACTGAGTTTTAGTGTCTTATTTGATAGTGAGTAACTAGGCTTTATCTTTGAGAACATGGATTACCCTCAAGGCAGGGGCCACAGTACCCTCACACATTTTTTATTCTTCTCTGAGATATGTTGCAACTCAGACAGGTAATATTCAGTGCAAGTTCTGAATGACAGAGCTGTCTGTGGTCCTCATTCGTATGCATACGCAGAGAGCCTGAACAATAGAAGATGAGCAGAAGAAAGAGAGGAGACAGTTGCAATCAGCCCCGTGCTGTTCCTCTCAACCACAGGCCTTTTACTTACTCCTCCTGGGCATAATACCCTGCAGACACCTGTTTTTCGACCATGTCCATTTTCTCCGTCCGGTCTGTCTCCTGTGTGTAGAAGAGCATCCTAGTGCAGTGAGGACCAGTGCTGGAGAGTTTCCAGAGTGCTGACTCCCACCTGGGCATCTTCAGTGTCTAAAGGATGACACTTCCCCAAGCATGGTCCAGTCCTCCGTTTTCTCCAGGCCCTTCCTGTGTATGATTTGGGACCGAATGCTGAATCCAAGCAATTCTGAAAATTACATTTCTAATGTTAAAGTGAAATCGAAGAAACTAGAGCACCAACCTGACTGGTATACTTATGAATTAGACACTTTGATAATGTTACCTCCTACACTAAATTTTACATAATCCTTAAAGTGGTAGGGTTCCAGTCAAGGGAGAATTTAAATAAAATAACCAGGGAGTTCTTGTTGTGGCTCACGGTAATGAACTAGACCAGTATCCATGAGGAAGCGGGCTTGATCCCTGGCCTTGCTCGGTGGGCTAAGGATCTGGGTTGCCACGAGCTGTGGTTTAGGTAGCAGACACAGCCTGGATCCTGCATGGCTGTGGGCTGTGGTGTAAGCCTGCAGCTGCAGCTCCAAATGGACCTCTAGCCTGGGAACTTTCACATGCCCCAGGCGAGGACCTAAAAAGACAAAATATATATGTAATAACCAATTGTTAACTCTATCTATAGTTAAGTTCTATAATTATCTAGCCATTGTACAGCTTTGATACTCTTAGGTAAGCCCAAGGCTCTTTCATTAAAGTTATTTATAAAAAGATAAACCTAATTTGGAAAAAAAAAAAACAAAAAAACAACTTCCCTATGCACTAGCTTGCTGTATACAGGAGTAATAGGCAATACTTCCTTTTTTCTTTTTCTTTCTTTCTTTTTTTTTAAGGGCTACACCTGTGGCATATGGAAGTTCCCAGGCTAGGGGGTAAAGTCAGAGCTGCAGCTGCTGGGCTGCACCAAAACCACAGCAACTCGGGATCTGAGCTACATCTGTGATGTACACCACAGCTCACAGCAACACTGGATCCTTAATGCACTAAGCGAGGCCAGGAATCAGACCTGCATCATCATGGATCCTAGTCGGGTTCATTTCTCTTGTGCCACAATGGGAACTGCAACAGTACTTCTTATTTGTCTATGCTTTATGTTTTCCAGTGTTGTATTTTCTTATTTCAGTGATTATGTTAGGAACCAAATCTCTAGATTTCTACACCGGTGCTCTTTTGACTACACCTCATTATCTCTGTTTTTATTTGGGTTAAATTTAGAATCACTTTATACGTAGCAACTGCCAGAGGAAAAGTTAACAAAGACAATGAAAATGAAATACTTCCTTTAGTAACAAAGTATAAAATGGATAGACTGGAAAAATCCATAAAATCCTTTTACAACATCATAAATTGCTGGGGTTTTTTGTTGTTTTTTTGTTTTGTTTTGTTTTGTTTTTTTGTCTTTTTGCCTTTTCTATGGCCGCACCTGCGGCATGTGGAGGTTCCCAGGCTAGAGGTTGAATCGGACTGTAGCCACCGGCCTACGCCAGAGCCACAACAACTCGGGATCTGAGCCACGTCTGCGACCTACACCACAGCTCATGGCAACGCCGAATCCTTAACCCACTGATAGAGGCCAGGGATCAAATCGGCAATCTCATGGTTCCTAGTGGGATTCACGAACCACTGAGCCACGACAGGAACTCCAGCCAGATCTTTTTTAAAAACCAGCGATATCTATCCTTTATTTCATACCCTTCTTTGAAAAACTAAATCCATCATAACCAAAAATACACAGGGCACAGCCACACTAAGGTGGCAGTGTTAGACAGCGTGGTCTTCATAACTGATTGAATCCACAGGGCAGAGGCTCTGCTCTAGAAACTCCTTTAACTGGATGCATCCATAGGATAACACCACTTTAATTGCCTTCGAATTGGTGGTAAATCTGGCCAGCTGAGTCTTCTAAGACTCAGTCTCCTAGATGTGAAAAGGGTGGATAGGTCACTTTTCAGAGCGCTGTCAGGAAGCTCCAAGTTCAGGAGCTTCTGGTTCGTACGTGGTGGTGGTAAATGGGGCAGGCTTTGCGAGACGCTCTTCCTGATCAGATAATTTTCCTGCAAGTGCTCAGAACACACACAGCCAGATGAGGAGAGAAATGCTCAGGTTTCTTCTTAGGAAAATCTGCAGGGTTTTAGATGGTCTGGTGATGATGATAATCATAGTGCTTGCTCTCTGATTCATTAAAGGGCTCCTAACTCACACTTCTCAAGAAAGTGCATGGGTTGGAGTTCCCGTGGTGGCTCAGTGATTAACGAATCTGACTAGGAACCATGAGGTTGCGGGTTCGGTCCCTGACCTTGCTCAGTGGGTTAAGGATCTGGCGTTGCTGTGAGCTGTGGTGTAGGTCGAAGAAACGGCTCGGATCCCGCGTTACTGTGGCTCTGGCATAGGCCAGCGGCTACAGCTCCGATTCAACCCCTAGCCTGGGAACCTCCATATGCCGAGGGAGCAGTCCTAGAAAAGACAAAAAGACCAAAAAATTTTTTTTAAATGTATAAAAAAAAAAAAGAAAGAAAGTGCATGGGTACTCTTCCTTTAATGTTAGAAGAACACTTTTTTTTTTTTTTGGTCTTTTTAGGGCCACACCCACAGCATATGGAGGTTCCCAGGCTAGGGGTCAGAGAGGAGCTGGAGCTGCCCGCCTACACCACAGCCACGGCCATACCAGATCTGAACCACATGTGCAACCTACACCATAGCTCACAGCAAGGCCAGATCTTTAACTCACTCAGCAAGGCCAGGGATCGAACCTGAGTCCTCATGGATATCAGTTGGGTTTCTTAATGCTGGAGGAGAACTCTTTCACTTCTGTCCTTTGCATTCTATCAGAATAATTTATAATCTATGACATGGATTCTACAGTATTCCCAGTGGGCTGTATAGTTTATAACAGTGAATTCAAGCATGCTTGATTCTTTGAGTATATTGGCTTAGTTTGCCATTCTGTCACAGCTAGTGATATTGCTGATGTTGTGTCTTGGGTGTTCTGTTAGTGCGAATGAATGGATACAGTGATGCCCTGGTCTCTGAAGATGGAGATGTCCATCCTGGCTCTCCCTCTCACAGAAGAGCCCGTCAGAGCCAGAGCACCAGCACAATATGGCTTATGAAATAGCCTAAATTTATGATTTTGCATAATTGATGATAACTCCATTATACCCTTGATTACATTTCTTAGATATTTTCAACATTCTCAACTAAAATTTTTAGGTATTCTAAAGATTTGATTAAAATGAGTTCCTTAATTTCATTACCACATCCTGAGCTCAAATTTCAGCCTATGAATGACATACCAAAAATAACTCCTCCTCAGAGTTCCCATTGTGGCTCAGTGGGTTATGAACCCGACTAGTGTCCATGAGGATGAGGGTTTGATCCCTGGCCCCGCTCAGTGGGTTAAGGATCCAGCGTTGCCGTGAGCCGTGGTAGAGGTCACAGACTTGGCTCGGATCTGACATTGCTGTGGCTGTGGTGTAGGCCGGCAGCTGTAGCTCTGATTCGGTCCCTAGCCTGAGAACTTCCATTTGCCAGACTAGCAGCCCTAAAATTAATAATAATAATAATAATAATAATAATTCATCCTTTTCTCATCCTTTACAGTATAAACAAAAAGAATTACTTTGGTGATTACGATTTGTGTACTGAATAATTATTTTCTGATCTTTACCTCTGTTTGAGATAAAATTTAAATTGTTTCAATTATTCCTAACTGAAGCCTTTGGGTACCTTGGCCCCAAACCAAATTAAAATGTCAGAAGGTCAGACGCTTTTTAATGTTTTCAACCTCACTTGGGGTGGTGTCAACATTTGGCAAACATTAACTATTAATGTGGTTCCATAAGCCACAAATTTGAAGCTAATCTTTAGACTTCCCGGTGGTTGAAAATCTTATTCAAAGCCCAAGTCCAGGTTTGCTTTTCTTTCTAATTTGAATACTAAGGTTTCTTTGAAGCAGTACAGTTGTGGGAGGGATGACCTTCTTTCTTCAGGTCACAGTCAAAACCCTCCTCCCACCGGTCATACCTGATTCTAGGGAGACCCCTTCGCTGGGGACAGGGGCCTTGAGTTCTGATTCTGACTTTGCCAATAACCAGTTTTATAACTTTGGACAAAATTCTTACTCCTGCTAGCCTAAGCCAATAGAAGTCCTTAAGTGAAAATTGAACAAGAAGATCTTAAATATCCTTTCCTAGCTTACATTTAAAAAAATTTTCAAGATTAGTATGAACCGTGCAAGGTTTTTAAAATGTAGCTCAATACCACTTTCAGAGGACTTTTCTGTTTTTAAAAAGAGAGAATCTTGATTCAAGGCCATGTGTTTTGACTCAAGGCTATATTTTGAAATGGAAGGGCTATGAACCCCTATCTTAAATAATTTAATGCATTAATAAACATATTGAAATCATTGAACGATTGATGACAGTTAACTGTAGGAGTTCTTATACTGATCAGCTGTGGTCCCTATTTTTGTTCTCCCAGCCTTTCATCTCTTCAGTAAGAGCAAGGGCACCTGCACAGTTATCCAAGCCAGACACCTCAGAGAAACCCCTGCTCCAGCCTCACACGCAGCATTCCCTCCAGCCCCTTCATTTCATTCTGTCACTCCCCCATCACGTGGCCTGATCGCTCTCCTGCAATCATTACTCTTCCCTGCCACCATTGGAGAGATCACTCATGCAGATCTTATCCTGTGACTCCCCTTTTAAAAGTTCTGATGCTACTCTTTGTAGAAGAAGGTTTCCATACCATGCAATGTTCTTCTCTCTCTGACCATGACTTTCCCTTTCCTTTCACCCCGTGGTCCAACAATGCCAAACTCCTTTCTATATTCCAGCCAGCCAAGCTCTTCCTGTTCCTGGGCTTGGCATGCCGATGCGCAGCTCCACATGCTTTTCCTGCTTGGTGACTGCATCCTAATTGTTGAGATCCAACTCAAATGTCTTTTTTACTTTAAATCGTGTTCCACATCCCTTCTCACTTTTCTCTGTTCTTAGAGCATTTTACCCACTCCTCTGCCTTGGTTCTCATCTTCGCCTTGTGATTCCATGGCCTGCCCCAGACTGTTAACATCCGAAGGCTGGATTGTGGCTCTCTTCCCCTTTAAACCACAGGGTCCTGCCTGGTGCCAGGCGCTCAAGGGGAACTTCATTCAGAAGGCTTAGAAGGGTGTGGAGCTGGGGAGTGACAAAACCAGAGTTGTTTAAACAGTATCTCAAACCAAGGGGAAGGGGCTATGGATTGGAGGAGGGGGCAGAGTAAATGCTGGAAAACTGGCTTGAAGGTGTTGAATCAGCGTTAAATCAATGAAAGAATGAATACCATAATCAAGCTGAATACCATAATCAAGCCACTCTCCACCTATTCTCTGCACCTCTCTCTCTCTTTTGTTCTCTGAAAAATAAACATAAATTACTGAGGTCCTTTGATGTTCAATACAGAATGCGTTGTCTTCCTCCTCACTACTCTCCCAAACCTACATATATGCGCTCTCCCTCCCTCCTTCTCTCTCTCTCTCTCTTTTTTTTTTTTTTTTGCTTTATAAGGCCACACTTGGGGCATATGGAAGTTCCCAGGCTAGGGTAGAATCAAGAGTTGCAGCTACCTGCCTACATCACAGCCACGGCAATGCCAGACCCAAGCCGCAGATGCAACCTACACCACAGCTCACGGCAATACTGGACCCTTAACCCATTGAGTGAGGCCAGGGATTGAACCTGTATCCTCATGGATACTAGCTGGGTTCATTACCACTGAGCCACAATGGGAACTCCTCCTCCTTCTTTTGTGTATTTTTTTTTTTTTTTGACTTTTTGCCATTTCTTGGGCTGCTCCCTCGGCACAAGGAGGTTCCCAGGCTAGGGGTCGAATTGGAGCTGTAGCTTCCAGCCTACACCAGAGTCACAGCAGTACCAGAGCCAAGCCTCGTCTGTGACCTACACCACAGCTCACGGCAACGCCAGATCGTTCACCCACTGAGCAAGGGCAGGGATCAAACCCGCAACCTCATGGTTCCTAGTCGGATTCGTTAACCGCTGAGCCACGACGGGAACTCCTCTTTTGTGTATTTTTACCTCACCATTTTATCAAAATGGGCATATGACTGACACAAGCCTAGGGTAATCGTGGCAGCTGGCCCTGTGAACCTTTGCACAGGTAGTTTCCAGCCCGCATAAAGAGGAAGTTGCCTCCTTGTGGGATGAGTGGGGACAAGCAAGATAAAAGGAATGTTTTTCTTTCACTGCAACATCTGCCACATGATGAAATACCTTTACCATTTCTTTTTCTGATGATTTGCCTCACAAACGTTAACAATAAATCATGGTTTGGAATTCATTCAAATCAATTCGGAGTCATCAGGTAGCTCACTGGTTTCTTTTTCTCTAACATGCTATTTCAGATCTGAAACTGATCACACACGGTTACTGCACTGTCTGAGAAAAGATGTCATGATAAGAATATGAGTTTGATACTCATTCATTTATTTTGCTGTGAGAAGAAAAAAAGCTTTTTCCTCTGCATCTTATGGTTAGAGGCCTGAGTATTAACTGGCAAAAGCCAGATTAACAGAAGAAAAGACAAAGTTTATTCCTGCATGTGGTAGCATGCAAAGAAGTGACTCTTGAACAGCAGGAGTTAAGAGTCTATTTATCTTGATAAGAAAAGTCCGTAATAGGACTTCGAGGGAGAGCAACACAGTGGGAAACTAATGAGAAATAAGTACAGAAAGTTTTGAAAAGGTTTTGTTTAGTCATTTCTCATCCAGGTATAGTGGTTCTAAACCTACCAGAAAGGAGATTAAGGCAGCCGTATTTTCAAGAGTCTTTGCTTAATTAAATCAGCCAAAGAAGCTTAGATAAGGTTTTTTCGTTTGTTTTCTGGTTTGTTTGTTTGTTTGTTTCCTGCAGCTGTTACTTATTTAGATGTTTTCAGTTTGTTTTTTGGGTTTTTTTTGCAGCATACGGAGGTTCCCAGGCTAGGGTTTAATCAGAGCTGTAGCCACCGGCCTACGCCAGAGCCACAGCAACGAGGGATCCGAGCCTCGTCTGCAACCTACACCACAGCTCACAGCAACGCCAGATCCTTAACCCACTGAGCGAGGCCTGGGATCAAACCCGCAACCTCATGGTTCCTAGTCGGATTCGTTAACCACTGAGCCATGATGGGAATTCCCAGATGTTTTCAGTTTAAAATAATCTTCATGGAGTTCCCGTCGTGGCGCAGTGGTTAACGAATCCGACTAGGAACCATGAGGTTCCAGGTTCGGTCCCTGCCCTTGCTCAGTGGGTTAACGATCCGGCGTTGCCATGAGCTGTGGTGTAGGTTGCAGACGAGGCTCGGATCCTGCGTTGCTGTGGCTCTGGCATAGGCTGGTGGCTACAGCTCCGATTAGACCCCTAGCCTGGGGACCTCCATGTGCCGTGGGAGCGGCCCAAGAAATAGCAAAAAGACAAAAATAAATAAATAAATAAAATAAAATAAAATAATCTTCATACGGTATTAGTGGGTGCAAGTGGAATCTCATCAGTTCACTCAACAAATAATTATTGGACACCTGCTAGGTGGAAGGCATCTTCGTAGGGGCTGGGGATCCAGCAGAGAACAAAATAGAGAAAATCTCAGCCTTTAGTGAGCCTCCATTCTAGTGGGAGATTGACAGCAAGTGAAATATATAATATCTTTGATAATGATCAGTGTAAAGGAGAAAAATTAAGCAGGGAAGGATTCAGGAAGTTAGGGTGTAATTTTGAACAAGGAAGCCAGGGAAGGAAGGCTCCTTTAGAAGGGAAAATCTGGGTAAAAATCTGAGAGAGGAGAGAACCATCAAATTAGATATTTATACCTACAGCATTTTTAGTATTCTATTATTGTTCTTATTATACCTACAGCATTTTTAGTATTCTATTATTGTTCTTACTAGTTATGAGTGTTTTTAGCATTTATATATTACTAGGGCAATAAGGACTGAAAATTCACAAAGCTACCACTTGGGTCTTTGAGGTGACTACTCACCTAAAGTAATTAAGTACCAGGGCAGGTGCATGGCTTTTTGGAAGGTGGTTATTTTACTGTGGGTCCCTCAACAGCTGCAAGGACTAAGTGAGTCACCACTTTGTTGTTTGGCCTTGTCGGTATTGTCTCCTACGCTCATTTTCTTCCCAGTGCCAGTTTAGACAGTTCTGGGCAGGCAACAAGAGAGAGCTGATTCTAGAAGCATTCCCATCACTGCTTCAAAATGCAGTTGTCTCCCTTAGCAACAAGTTGATTTGCCAACCCATTGCCATGGAAATAGAATGCAAACTCTATAAGCAGTGTAATTTTACTTTTATGTTTTAAAACACTCTGTTCCCCCCATCCTCGCCTTCTTTTTTCTCCATTTCTGTCATTTACCAGACCCTGCCTTCCCTTGGCTTTTGGCAGAGGCTCTGTTCTACTTTTTCTGACCATCACAGAGATAATTCTCTGTCCTTGTAGGTCAGGGCACTTTTCTCAGACCTGCCCTTTCAACTTACATCTTTACAAGTGTAGAAGGAAGAGATGAAAGAAAGAAAGAAACAAACAAACCAAACAACAATACCCATTGGAATAATTTTCAGTTTTATTGAAAGTGCTTTTGATTTTTACTATGACCACTTCATTTAACAGGATTCCATTTCTGTACTTAATAAAATGCACTTAATTTTAAAAAAGGAATAGTCTTTTGGTGCTTGACATTCATGAAGGAAACTGAAGCTTGAGCAGTTACATTGAGGCTTAAATATTCTTCAGTCTGCTATATAAGTATTCCTGTGGCAAAACTCCTTTTAATCAAAAATAAACAGATACTGGAGTTCCTGTCGTGGTGCAGTGGTTAACGAATCCGACTAGGAACCATGAGGTTGCAGGTTCGGTCCCTGGCCTTGCTCAGTGGGTTGACGATCCGGCATTGCCGTGGGCTGTGGTGTAGGTTGCAGACGCGGCTCGGATCCTGCGTTGCTGTGGCTCCGGCGTAGGCCGGTGGCTACAGCTCTGATTCAACCCCTAGCCTGGGAACCTCCATATGCCGCGGGAGCGGCCCAAGAAATAGCAAAAAAAAAAAGACCAAAAAAAATTAAAAAAATAAACAGATACTGATGTTAAAGGTTTTGTTTTGACATCTTTTTTTAAAGATTCTCATCAAATTTTCTATATCCTGATTAATTAAGCACATAATCACTAAGCACCTTCTACTAGCCAGAGATGGGAGTAGGGACAGAGCAGTTACAGATAAAGCCCTGGCTCTCAGGAAGCTCAGAGTGCAGACTGGGTAAGAGACGAGTGAAAAATGAGTGAGTGAGGGCAGTCAGAAGACCTGGGAAGAACATCAGACCGGAATCTAGCCCAGCTCTTGAGAGTCAGATAGTTCAAGAAAGCTTCCTTGGGAGTTCCCATTATGGCTCAGTAGAGACGAATCTGACTAGTGTCCATGAGGACGCAGGTTCGACCCCTGGCCTCACTCAGTGGGTTAAGGATCCAGCATTGCTGTGAGCTGTGGTGTAGGTCGCAGACCTTTCTCAAATCCTGTGTTGCTGTGGCTGTAGTGTAGGCCAGCAGCTGTAGCTCCGATTGGGCCCCTAGCCTGGGAACTTGCCTATGCCGTGGGTGTGGCCCTAAAAAGCAAGCAAGCAAGCAAGCTTCCTTGTTTTGAAGGATGAGGCAGGATTATCCATGTAGAAAATGCACATATAGGCACATAAAGGCACAATGAATCAAGGACTCTCAATGAGAGTTTTGGCAGGAGATTGATGAGATAGAAGTCTGGACATAGGTCCTGACAGGAATGGATGTCAAGCTAAGGCATTTGGATTTGATCCTGAAAGTGACAAGGCGTCCGTAAGGCAGAAGCAGTGGTGTGAGCAGGGAAATCTCACTTTGGAACTTTGGACTTTGGAAAGCTCCCTGTCACTTAATGGAGAATGAGCTGGGAGGGAGGCCGATGAAAGGAGGGGCCAGGGAGGCTGGTTCAGAGTCTGTAGAATTAGTACAGAAGCAAGGAGAGCCTGACTGGAGGCAAGAGCAGTGAGGATCCACCTGGTGGCATTTGGCAATCAACTTGATGTGGGGAGTAAGGGAAAGGGAAGAAAGGGGTCTAAGGAGGCCGACAGATGTCTCCCGTATGTCTGCTTGAATAAGCCAGTGGCCGTTCAGTGCATATGGACAATGAGCCAAAACACCTATACAATACTGGCGTCTGGAAACAGAACTAAGGTGCACCTTATAAAGAATAGTTTCCTACAGCATTAGCAGCAGAAGGAACAGAAAATCTGGAAACCAATGAGCTGGGTAAAAACCACTGCTCGGACATATTTTCAGTGGAAGTGATTTCTGATCATTTGTAAGTTGGAGCTAATCATACACCTCTGCTAGGACGCAGGCTTATGACTGTCAAATGAGGCAGATAATTGAAAGCTGATTTTTTTGTTGTTGAAGTTACAGTGCATTATGTCAGGCAATGGCACTGCTAGGTTCAGTGCATAGGTTTCTGTTCCTTTGATAGGCCACACGGGCAAAGACCCAGCTTCTTTGTGATTGACCCTGTCCTGCCTCCTGCCAGCCTGGGTCCTGGCTGGTAGATTTTCGGCATATGTGGCATAGCATGGCCAAAGTCCGAACCACAGGAATTGGGTGAAGAGACTTGGGCTCCTTCAGGGGGAATTTTCGGACTGTGTTTACTGCCTCTGTGCTAGAGTTTTATCTCCTAGTCTGGGGAAATTGTTAAATGATCCCCGATTCCTATTCCCAGACCCTACAAACATACAGGGTTTTCTCCTCTGGTCTAGAATAGTCCTCAGCCATATGTTAGGCAGCTAAAATAGGCATATACTCCACTGAACACTGGGTACAATGTCGCCACCAGGGAAGTAGACACCTCCCTTCCACAGCTTAACCTCTTTCCTCCACCAGAGAAGGGTCCATTCTAGGGAAGTCAGTGCTCACTTAGTCCTGGCATGGTAGCGGCCGTAGTTTTCCCCAAGAGTCTATGTACAACCTGATTGCCTTCTACCAAGGCTTGGAAACAGTTTGGAAACCAATAAATGAGCTGGTAACAATATGCCCTACATCTTCCTCATCCTCAATGGCAGGAGTCTCTCAAGTTGAGAATGTGTACCCCAGAGAGTTTTCAGAGTGATCTGATTACCTGCCTTTGTGGGTTATATAGCCTTTTTTTAAAAAAAATTTTAGGGCTGCACCTGCAGCATATGGAGGTTCCTAGGCTAGGGGTCCAATCAGAGCTATAGCGCCAGCCTAGGCCAGACCCATGGCAAGGCAGGATCCAAGCCTCATCTGCTACCTACACCACAGCAATGCCAGATCCTTAACCCACTGAGCGAGGCCAGGGATTGAACCCACGTCCTCCTGGAAGCTAGTTGGGTTTGTTAACTACTGAGCCACAACGGGAACTCCCGGCTATCTTATTTTTAATATCTGTGGTCAAAGGTTATGGTCTTTGTGACATCAGTTCCTTGAAATTTGTGGCTTAACATGTGATTAATTATTATGTACTTCTCATATGTGCATAAAAGGAAGCTGTATCTGGATGCAGGACTCTCTCTGTTTATGTTGTACCAGACTTGTTATTTGTGCCATTAGGGTCTCTCCTTTGAATTAGTCTGCTAGATACAGCAGTTTCTAAAAGAGTTCTGTTCAAACCTGTTGTGGGTTATATTTGTCTATTTTTATTTGTAATTTTATCAGCTCTCTATGTTTTAAGGTTAAGTTGTGAGTGTAAAAATACATGATCATTGGAGTTCCCGTCGTGGTGTAGTGGTTAACGAATACGACTAGGAACCATGAGGTTGCAGGTTCGATCCCTGGCCTTGCTCAGTGGGTTAAGGATCTGGCATTGCTGTGAGCTGTGGTGTAGGTTGCAGACACTGCTCGGATCCCGAGTTGCTATGGTTCTGGCGTAGGCCGGCAGCTGCAGCTCCAATTCAGCCCCTAGCATGGGAACCTCTATATGCCGTGGGAGCGGCCCTAAAAAAGGCAAAAAGACAAAAAAAAATACATGATCATTATCCTCTTTTGGATTATTAGTGTTAATGTTAAATTTGCTGACTTGTGAATGCTAGAAATCAGTTTTTCTTTAAAGTGGCAAACCCTTCTGTGAGTTGAATCTACCCATGAGACTACAGTTTTATACTCCAGCAAAATGTAGGCAGAAGAGGGGGGGTTGTTCTCATGTACCCTCCTATTGGTTTTACATTGGGTTTCTACACAGAAATGGCTTGATTATTTGATGACCCTGCATCCTGTAGTTCAAGTCCAGGACAAAAGATGTGCCTTTGTGGATGACACCTCCAGATCTGAGAAGGTCCCTACCAAATGTCATTATACCCCTTTCATTTCATCCAGTTTTTCATATTTGACCGACATGCTGGATAGTTTGGGGTTTAGGGCTGTAGATATTTCCTTTTTACATGAAAAATGAAATTTCCCCTCCATTTTTCACTTTTAAAGGGTTTTTTAATCTTGGGGAATTGGGAATTGGGACTGAATACAAATAATCCTTACTTTATTGTCGTCAACTAGTCAGACCTCCGAATTGTCCTCTTACCCAAAGCCTTTCAGTGGTTTTATTCCCCTGACAGAGTGTGAAATACTTTCATGGTACCAAAAGCTGATAAACAAAAGAAAAGTTAATTAGATGTGATAGCCGTTGATAGACACTGATGCTAATCATACTCATCTGAATCAATGAAAAATAGGATTCAGTGGATCAAAGAATCCCAGTGGGCTTTTGAAGAAGCGTTTTTATGGATTTAAATATATAGTCCCCACTGCATTCATGACCCTTGTGAAAGCATGAAAACCCTATGCTTACACTGAGTCTATTTTTTGGTTCTGGAAGCTGTTTCTTAGGACTTCATCTTATTGTTTCCCTTGTGAAAGCCATTTAATAAAATAAGGGGAAATGCTCTTGGAAAAAGTCGATGTTTAAAGTATGGGAGTTCCTGTTGTGGCTCAGAGGAAACAAATCTGACTAGCATCCATGAGGACGTGGGTTCGATCCCTGGCCTTGCTCAGTGGGTTAAGGATCTGTCTTTGCTGTGATCTGTGGTGTAGGTCAAGGATACAGCTCCGATCTTGCATTGCCGTGGCTATGGTGTAGGCCAGCAGCTACAGCTCCGATTTGACCCCTAGCCTAGGAACTTCCATATGCCATAGGTGTGGCCCTAAAAGGACAAAATAAATAAAATAAAAAGTGGACTGCAACTAATGCTTCAATCCTCTCTCCCCCTTTTTCCTTTTATAGTATGACTATGAATATGATGAAAATGGAGACAGAGTTGTTTTAGGAAAAGGTACTTATGGAATAGTTTATGCGGGCCGTGATCTAAGCAACCAAGTCAGAATCGCCATTAAGGAAATCCCAGAGAGAGATAGCAGGTACAGTAACTGTGGCTGATGAAAGCTCTTTTCTAAGGTATTTGGGTCGTTAATGTCATTTTTAAAATATTTTGGTGATATTCTAATTAATGAAACCTTGTCTGAAAACTCCATTGCTGGAATTAGCTCCCTCTGGGGTTTAGCTGCTGCATTATTCAGTGCTTCAAGCGCAAGACTCGGATGGGGGAGGATGACATCTCCAAGGTAACAAGGGCAGGACTTTCCAAGAGTAGAAAAGAGAACAGCCCTGTGTGTTGGGCTCAGGTTACACTGGACGGTGGTTGGTTTTTTTATATAGAGAGACGGAGAACCGGCACCATCAAAATGGTTTGCACCAAAGTTTCCAGTTTCCAGTCGGGCATGTAAGGAGGCTGGAAATCAGTACTCCATCCTAAACAACCAGTGGAAAGCTGGACAAACTGAGAAATCAGCCACTCTTCTTAGAGCCATCCGGAAAGCGACATCACAGGACCAACCACGGTCCTCAACAATGGAAACACAGTCATAGGACAGTCCCATGCTTTTGTGAGTTTTGCCTCCAGAAGCCATACCAGGCTCTCAGAAAGAATATCAGAAAAAAAAAAAAAAAAATCCCCCTCCCCTAGGCTTCCTGCAGAGATAGGGGGCAAAATAACTCTTAGGAAATATACTTGAGTGTTCTGTTCTTAATAAGGTCTGCCCTCAAAGGAAACTATTTTACCAGAGCTGACACTCTGGGTCCTTAGAGCCTAACCAAGCTGGGGGAAGAGAAATGCCCAACTCCAACCCACTCCAGCCACTCTGTTCCACCTCAGCAGGGACTGAGAAGCGTTTGTGAAGTTCATGGCCCAGCGGCACAGGCTCCCTAAAAGACAGAGACTGATTCACAGAACACCCCCCACCTCATCGCCACACCACTCAAGCTCTCATTAGCAGAGTCCCTTTAACCTACTCCATCATTCCAGCTTTCCACAAAAAATTCCCAAGGACACACAAAGACAAAAAATATCTTTTGAAGAGGTAGAGCAAGCATTAGAACCAGATTCAGATGTGACAGGGAGGCCGCGATGATTTAAAACAACTGTGATTAATACCCTAAGGGCTCTAATGGGAAAAGTAGACAATATGCAAGAACAAATGCCAATGGAAGCGGAGAGGCAGACATTCTAGAAAGAATCAAATAGAGATGCTATAGGTGAAAACCACTTTAAGAGAACAAAGAATGCCTTTGATGGGCTGGACACTGCCCATCAAAGCTCAGGGTGCGATCCCTGGGCTTCAGTCTCCGAGCTTGAGGATGTGCTCATAGAAACTCCCAAAACTGACAAGCAAAGAGAAAAAAAGACTGGAAAACAAACAAACAAACAAACAAGCAAACAACCAACCAGAACCTCCAAAAACTGTAGGATGACTATAAAAGGTATAGCATACCCAGGGGCTATAAAGAGAAGAAACATTTGAGAAAATGGTTTGAACCACACATAATGGGGCCTTGAGGGAAATGGAACGGCTTTTAGGAACAAGTTGTTCAGAGCAGAACAGCTCCGGGACCAGGATTATCTGTTGCTCTCTGCTTTGGTGCTCTATCCTATCGTTTGTTTCTCCAAACAACAATTCTCTCTTCTCTCAATCTCATGATTTTTGCTGCCTCATAGCTTCTTTTACGGCTTCTCTTTGTAAGATAGTTACTCCCACAGTCAATTATATACATGTTCTGTGTGTTGTGGATTCAGACTCCGACAAGAGAAAGGATTGGATTGAGTCTGTTGTTACCATAATCATTATTTGGCCAAACTTTAATGCTGGGCCAGATCACAGGCTTGTTTTGGCTGCCCTTGAGTCCATGTTTTTGGGCCATGATGGAACGGTCATATAATCAGCTTTCTTCAGAAAGGACACTCCCCTGAGCCACCTGGATCATGCCTCTCCAGCCTCTCCCCCTTGCCTAAAGGACACCTCAAGGTTAACATGGCCAAAACTGAAGCATGGACTTTTACCCTCAAATGCACTTAACCTGTGGTATTTCCTGTCTCAGTTAATATTTCCCCATCTGGAGTTCCCGTTGTGGCTCAGTGGGTTGTGAACCTGACACAGTGTCCATGAGGACGTGGGTGTGTGCAATCCCTGGCCTTGCTCAGTGGGTTAAGGATCTGCAAGCTGCAACCTATGTTGCAATGCGGCTCATATCCAGTGTTGCCATGGCTGTGGCATAGGCTGGAAGCTGCAGCTCTAATCCCACCCCTAGCCTGGGAATTTCCATATACCGCAGGTGAGGCCGTAAAAAGAACAACAAAAAAACTTACTCTATCCATCCAGCTATTCAGGCTACTGGGATTCCTTTGGATTCCTCCTACATTATTCCATCATAAGTCCTACTGTTGTCTCAATCTCTAACGTTTTCTGAATCTTTCCACTCTTTCTCATCACCAGTCTAAGCCTTGGGATCTCCACGCAGCTACTTCATAACTAGTTTCTGCTTTCACTCTTCCTCCACCTCGACTCCATCCCTCCTCAGAGAAGGCACAGAGATCTTTCTCAGTTGAAATCACATCATGTCACTATGACTTAAAACCCTTCTTATGTAACCAGAATAAAACCCAGAACCCTTAGCCTACACATCTGCCTCCCTCTGCAGCCTCACCTCCTCCACGGCAGCCCCAGGGACCTCTCTCTGTCCAGCACTCCCACAGGGCTCAGTCTCCAGATTTTGGCAGGATTGCCTCATACTCATCAATTAGGTCCCAATTCAATTCTCAAGCCCTCAGGGATGCCTCTCTAATTATCCCGAGCTGAAAAGGAGCCCCCATCCCGTGCAACCAGTATCCCTGGCTTCAGCTCTCTTTCTGCCTCTCCATTCTTAGCCTCCATCCTTTGACAGGCGGCCGCTCTGCCTCCAGCCCCCATCCAAGGCAGGAAAAAGGAAAACAAATTTTCTCAGAAATGTCGAGCATACTTTCACCTCTGTTTCATTGGCCAAAAATGATCACCCCTAACTACAGAGGAGGCTGGAAACACAGCAGCTTTTAAGCTGGCCAATTGTTTTTCCAAACAAAATCAAAAAAAGAGGGAAGAACAGGTATTGGGTAAGCAAACAGCTTTTCCTGTTTACCATGCATATGGATTCAATTTTATGTTTTCTATGGTATTTTTGTACTTTCCCCTTTGCTAATTCGTGAGGTGTATGTATGAATTCTTATGGGGTGGTGATAGAAACTATTCATTAAATACCTAGAGCAACATATGTAAATTTGTCATGCTAAAATTTTTGTTAAGCATTCCTATAGTTTCTTAAATAACATATAGTAGAGTAGATTTTTAAGCAATATAAAATTTTAAAGGGTTGTCATTTGCAAATTGCTGTGGCCAACTCACTGATCTTTAGCCATACGACCTCCCTTCCCACCATCAGATAAATTGAAGTAGGTACTTGGAAGAAAACCACTTTTAAAACCATCTCTGTAGTTTAAGTTTATCCAGCTGCCACTATGCACACAGAGAGTACACCAGCACCAACAAAGATCTATTTGGCATAACATGGGTTGTTTGAAAACGCTTGCTTGGCAAGCCCTTCTCTTGAACAGCTGGCATGGGACATCTTTTCATTACTATAAAGGAAGATTACAGTGAAGTCTATCATATTAATGTGAGATACAACACACAAAGGTATTTCTCTCTCCTTGCCCTGGAGAGGTTTCGAGGTTTCATTTAAAAAGGTAGCAGTTACAAAGGATAATCGCCAAGATGGAGGATGGGTGTAACTAATGCATGATCCAGCATACATTAAGCACTGCCATCTGTAGTGAAGGATCATAGCAACAAAAACAGCTTCTTCTGTGTTTCCCTAACACTCTTAAAACACTCTGTTAAAGATTCAGAGTAGTCGTAATGAGCAGGTGGATTTTTAAGGACCCTCTCATAATCTAGTCCAACTAGTTGTTCATCTCAGGTTGGCTTCCAATAACATTCAACACACCCCTCAACAATTTACTTCAATATTCCCACCCAGCTTTATATTAGAGCCAACTGGGGAACTTTTAAAAATACTGATACTCAGGCCCTACCCCTCAAAATTCTGGGGTGGTGATAGAATTATTTATTATAAATTTATAATAAATAAATAATCTATAATAAATATAATTTAATATAATAATATAAATATAATATATTATAATGTAATAATATAAATATTATAAATGTGGACATTGGTTATTTTTTAAAATCCTTCCAGGATCTGCAAATGTTCGGCCAAGGTTGGGAGCCACTGGTTTGGATGGTTGTAAGGGAATTTGACTCAGGAGAGGTGCTCTGGAGACCTGTGTGATTTAATAATGTTTCAAAGCAAAATGCATTTAAGTATCTCTGTTTATCTCCACCATGTCTTCCTACTGTTGTTACAACTAATTGAGAAGAAATGGATTTTCTTATAATTCCCGTAGACAAGCATAACTTATTGACCTGAACAAATTATAATGTCATGCTTATTTAGTGCTTGGTACTTAAACTTTCACTTACACTTAGTGAGAATTGCTGGGTATTACTAATCATTTCCATATTGGAAATTCTTAGCTAAGAGGATTCCTGACTGTTGCAACTTTTGGGCTCTCTTTCGGTTACATATGGAGGGATGTGTATGATATATTTGTTTCTCCGGGGTCTTATATTTGAACATTTATGATTGATATTTAATAGAGGCTCAGGATGTGGGAGCCCTTTAATTATCATAAATTGAGTCTCTTGCTTCAGATTATTTAGTCATCTTGATCTACTAAATCCATAGAATTATCCCAATATTTCCACAAATTTATCTCATACATTTCAAGAGCAATCTTATTTACTAGTGCTAATATCGTGTTTTAAACTCCATTGGAGAAATAACTTGTGAATGTCTTCATTGTTGAGAGTCATTACCTTAGTATCTCATTGGTAACACTAGGTATTGGTATTTCTTGTGTTATTTCATTCAAGCAATAATTAAAGTGGTGGTGTTATCCCTAACTGATATCTTGTTAAAGGGGTTAGTTTAATACCTGCCTTTAGTTCCCAGAGCAATTCTAAAGAAAAATGACCGAAAGATCTAATATGCAAGTCAATTTTTGTTGCTGTTGTTGGCAACTATCTGAGTAATATTTTTCACAGATTATAAACTTGTTTCAATTAAAGGAATTTGGATTTTTGTAACCTACCAATTGCTTTAGCTTTATAGCTTATGCTGATAAGCTTCATGAAAGTGGTATTATTCAATACTAACCAATTCTAGTATTTGTTGTTGGTGGCATAAAAAAAAATCCCATTCTGCTGTGTGGATTTGCCATTGTAGGATCTGAGCATTTCTTACATGTAGGACTAAAGGAAATTATGAGGCATCAGGCTTGTATTTTATGATTTAGTGGTTACCGCTTTTCATACCTGTAGCCTCCACTGTACAACAGGAAAAAAACTAGGGAATAGCTTTGAGTCTCTGGTTATGTTTATCATTGCTGACACCCTATCATAGTTAGTTATATGATAGTTACATTAATATAATATGTGGGAGTTCCCATCGTGGAGCATCGAAAACGAATCTGACTAGGAACCATGAGGTTGCAGGTTCGACTCCTGGCCTTATTCAGTGGGTTAAGAATCCGGCATTGCCGTGAGTTGTGGTGTAGGTTGCAGACGCAGCTCGGACCTGGTGATTCTGTGGCTGTGGCGAAGGCCGGCAGCAACAGCTCCGATTCGACCCCTACCTTGGGAACCTCCATATGCTACGGGTTTGGCCCTGAAAGAAAAAAAAAGACAAAAAAAATATATATATAAAATATGTGATAGTATTCAGGATTATTAAGAGCCTATAAACTTTATGATAATCATCAAAAGTGTTATTCTGTCTGTTCCAGAAATATAAAACACTTTCATCTTATGATTTGAAAGCAGCATATACCCCAAGTACATGAATTTGAGGTCTAGTCTAAAGCTGGTCTTTCAGTATGAAGGCTTGGTTAGGATTGGGTAAAAAAAATCATGATAAAATAGAATTGGTTAGAGTAGAATCAAAGAGACTTGGCATATAAATGATTCTATGTTTTCTACTGAAGAGTTACTGGGCCTTTCAGTAAGTTCTAGAATGAATATTAAAATCATTTGTAATTTTGATCCTCCTGGGCAAGAATCTCCTAGAATAATAAGCTTGTGTTATGAAACCCATGGATTAGAAAGTCAGGTTAATGTGGACAGTGCACTGTGTGAGTGATTTCAATTTTCCTGTGTTCAAATCTTAGCTTTGTTGCTTACTAGATTTGAGATTGTGGGCAAGTTAGTTATCTTCTCTGTGAATCAGTTTCCTTATGTGTAACATGGGCATCTTAGTAGTACCTTCTCAAAGGGTTACTGTGAGAAATGAGTTAATCTATGCCCAAGGCCCAGAAGAGTACCTGACACATTTCCTCTCAGACCCTACCGCAGCTCCAACTTCACAGAATTTACGTGATGAGAAATAAAGGCCTTAGATAGTCATATTTGATTTCATATGTGGGCATATATGTAGCTGGCATTCTCAATTTGTGGTGCTTAAATTTGTATGCAAAGGTCTGGCCGCATAATTAGCTCATTGGCATTTGCACGTCTTTCAGATACTCCCAGCCGCTGCATGAAGAAATAGCATTGCATAAGCATCTGAAGCACAAAAATATTGTCCAGTATCTGGGCTCTTTCAGTGAGAATGGTTTCATTAAAATCTTCATGGAGCAAGTCCCAGGAGGTAAGAAATGGTGTTCTTTCTTTAAAAAGCGTATGTTTCTATTGTTCTAGATTGGACTGTTAAATAGTATGTTTGAGGCTGGGTTGTCATTTTTATAACTGTCTTGGTGTTTTATCACCATTATTTATTACTTTTGATATACAGAATGAGCTACATGCATTTATAGAGCAATAAGAGGATGTATTTAATATGCCTTGTTTTTAACTGAATAAGAACTGAAAGCATGAATCAATAAAACTGATTAAAATGGTCAAAAAAAAGTGTATGTTTCTACTATGTACTAAATAAATAAGCTGCAAAGCATATATATTGTACAACACAGGGATTATAGCCAATATTTTATAATA
The DNA here is from genome assembly GCF_016906955.1 of Phacochoerus africanus. NCBI lineage: Eukaryota > Metazoa > Chordata > Mammalia > Artiodactyla > Suidae > Phacochoerus > Phacochoerus africanus. Next base: position 27,490,433 of record NC_062545.1, read on the forward strand.
ACTGCAAATGGAATATAAACCTGAAAAATTATGATTCACAGTGTTGTACACCTGAAATTTATATAATATTTTACATCAGCTATACTTCAATAAAAATATAGGAAAATCTCAAAAAACAACTTTTTAAAAAAATCTTGTTTCTAGGGCCTTGAAAAGGAGTAAAATTGAATAGGATTTACTAGTTTACAGGTCTTAGTTTGTCTAAATTAAAAGAGAAATTAGACATATGACATTACCGTACAGTTTATTAAGTGATAATAAATAAACATCGGAGCTGTTTTTGTATCAGTCATTGTGACATTGTTAAAGATTAGCAACTGAGTGACCTTCTACTTCAACTGTATTTGCTAAATGACCATCTTCAGAGCAGCGATATTTTTCTATTTATATCTGAGCCCAAATACCTAGTACATTCCCCAGGCCACCGTGAATAACCATAAATGTTAGCTTAAATTAATGTTACATTATTAATGCGCTTTAAAGATCTCATTTGGGTACGATTTTATCCGCTGTTTCTCTCTACTTACAGGAAGTCTTTCTGCTCTCCTTCGCTCCAAATGGGGCCCACTGAAAGACAATGAGCAAACCATTGGCTTTTATACAAAGCAAATACTGGAAGGATTAAAGTACCTCCATGATAATCAGATAGTTCACCGGGATATAAAGGTAGGATGCACTAGGCTTCGTTTTCTTAAGGTCCTTGATGGGTTATTGTTTTATTTGCAAAAGTTATATTATGTTATGGTTATTATTATTTTGTGTGTGTCTTTTTTGGCATTTCTAGGCCCACTCCTGTGGCATATGGAGGTTCCCAGGCTGTGGATCTAATCGGAGTTGTAGCCGCTGGCCTACGCCACAGACACAGCAACGCAAGATCCGAGCCACATCTGTGACCTACACCACAGCTCACAACAATGCCAGATCCTTAACCCACTGAGCAAGGCCAGGGATCAAAGCTGCCACCTCATGGTTCCTAGTCGGATTCGTTAACCACTGAGCCACGATGGGAACTCCTATGTTATGGTTGTTAATTAGGAATGATAAATAAACCGTAGGAGTTCCTGCTCTGGGACCATGGGCTAAGACTCCTGATGCAGTGGTTCAGGTCATTGCGGAGGCCCAGGTCCCATTTCCTACCTGGTGCAGTAGGTTAAGGATCCAGCGTTGCCATAGCTGTGGCATAAGTCATGGCTGTGGCCCAGCTTCAGTCCCTGGCCCAGGGACTTTCATATACCACGGATGTGGCCATTAAAAAAAATGTTTTTAAGTAATAAATCAATAGGAGTTCCCGCTGTGGCTCACTGAGTTAAGAACTTGACTAGTATTCATGAGGATGCTGGTTTGATCCCTGGCCTCATTCAGTGGGTTAAGGGTCCAATGTTGCTGTGAGCTGCAGAGTAGGTTGCATACAAGACTTGGATCTGGTATTGCTGTGGCTGTGCTGTAGGCTGGCAGCTGCAGCTCTGATTCGACCCCTAGCCTGGGAGCTTCCTTATGCCATGGGTGCGACCCTAAAAAGATAAATAGGTACATAAATAAATAAATAAATAAATTCTAGAAATAGCAGAAATACGTCACTCTGCTCTGAGTTAGTTATTGATATTCATGTCTTATCTCGTCTACTCAAGGAATAAATTCCTTAACTATGTTCAGCCAACAAAGGTTGAGTTTCCAGTACATGCCTGGCACTGTTTTAGATGCTCTGTAGGGCTGGTGGCTCAGAGGAACAAAGTTAAACAGGGTATGGTCCCTGTTCCAAGGAGCTTACAGGCTGGTTAATCTTTGTATCCTTGCCTGTAGTAGATACTCAATAAATATTTGTTCAGTTAATGGATGAGTATGTAGAAGGAAAAAAATAAAATCCCTACTTCGCGCAAGTACCATATACTCATGGGTTAAAATAAAATTAGATAATTTATGAAGTTCACCTTTCAAAGAACTCAACTAGTAAGTTTGACAAAGTTTGGACTATTGAAAGTAAGTTAATATTACTACCTTAAAACCAGCTATCAAACCTCATGTATTTGTGTTGTCCCTAAGTATTCCAGGAAAAGAAGTAAAACAACATAGAAAAGAAAATAAAGTGGGAAGTTATAAATATTTTAATTTAACTTATCATCCCCATATCAAACACAGATAGCGCCTACTATCTGTAAACCACAGCAGAACCACAATGGAACTTGTGATTTGAGTAGCATTTTGTGAACTTGATAATGTGTAAAAAAAACGATGTCAAGACTTCACCACTGAGGAGTTCCCGTCGTGGCTCAGTGGTTAACGAATCCGACTAGGAACCATGAGGTTGCGGGTTCGATCCCTGACCTTGCTCAGTGGATTGAGGATCCGGCGTTGCCGTGAGCCGTGAGCTGTGGTGTAGGCTTGGATCCCGCGTTGCTGTGGCTCCGGTATAGGCCGGTGGCTACAGCTCCGATTCGACCCCTGGCCTGGGAACCTCCATATGCCGCAGGAGCGGCCCTAGAAATGGCAAAAAGACAAAAAAAAAAGGAAAAAGAATTCACCACTGAGCATGAGTGTTAATGAAAAGTATAGAATTAGTGTTCTTGTTGGCTGGAAGGATGCCTTTCCTTATTAGACTTTCAAGCCAAACACAAACAGTATTGGGAGAAAGGTAACATTTTTAATTAAAGTTCTCTGTTCTCTAGGGTGACAACGTGTTGATTAATACCTATAGTGGTGTTCTCAAGATCTCTGATTTCGGGACATCAAAGAGGCTGGCTGGCATAAATCCATGTACTGAAACTTTTACTGGTATGTTTTTGCAATGATACAGATCTTGTGTAATTAAAGAAATAATTGCTATGTTTGAGCATAATGTGAGAGATAAATTTAGTCTGTGTTCTCACAAGCAGTAGTGATGATATCTTCTGATGCTCACTGAAGAATGTTACACATAATTTGATCTGGCCCATTGCTTACCTTGTATTTCTGTGGCCTGCTCAGTCTCCAGCTTCATGCTGCTGAAGAATCTTTTTAACTCAATGAATTTTATTATATATACAGTTGTACAACTATCATCACAACCCAATTTTACAACATTTCATCTGAGACCCCCAGCTCATCCCCCTGCTGCCAACCTGTCTCCTCTGGTGACCTTAAGTTTTTCAAAGTCTGTGAGTCAGTTTCTATTCAGCATAGAAGTTCATTGTGTCCTTTTTTTAGATTACACATATAAGTGATAACATATGATGTTTGTGTCTCACTGTCTGATTAACTTCACTTAGCATGATAATTTCTAAGTCCATCCATGTTGTTGCAAATGCCATTATTTCATTCCTTTTTATGGCTGAGTAATACTCCATTGTATATATGTACCACATCTCTTTTATCCATTTCTCCATCGATGGACATTTAGGTTGCTTCCATTTCTTGGCTATTGTATATAGTGCCGCAATGAACATTGGGTACTTATATCTTTTCGAGTCATGGTTTTGTCTGGATAGATGCCCAGGAGTGGGATTACTAGATCAAATGGTAATTCTATTTTTTTTTTTGAGTAATTTCCATACTGTTTTCCATAGTGGTTGCACCAGTTTACATTCCCACCAACAGTATAAGAGGGTTCCCTTTTTCCACACCCTCTCCAGCATTTATTGTTTGTAGACTTTTTGATGATGACCATTCTGGCTGGTGTAAGGTGGTACCTCATAATAGTTTTAATTTGCATTTCTCTAATAATTAGTGACATTGAACACCTTTTCATGTGTTTCTTTGGACATCTATATGTCTTCTTTGGAGAATTGTCTGTTTAGATCTTCTTCCCATTTTTTGATGGGGTTGTTTGTTTTTTTGTTATAGAGCTTTGGGAGGTGTTTATAAATTTTGGAGATTAATCCCTTGTCAGTTGCTTCATTTGCAAGTATTTTCTCCTATCCTGTGGGTTGTCTTTTCATTTTGTTTTGGGTTTCCTTTGCTGTGCAAAAACTTTTGTGAAGTTTTCTTTTTAACTCTCAATTTGTTATTTGTTTTTCCTTTCATGTCATTACTTTTCTCCTGGTTGGTCTACAACCACTATAACCTGGACAAGATTTCTTTTTTTAACTGGTCCTTAGCCCAACCTCTCTGTGATTCTTACTCATACCTTAATCACTTCCCATTTGGATTATGGTTTCCCTCTTTCCTAATCTGTTTACTCCTCTGGTCTCTTCCCCTCCTCACAACATAAATAACTGTAAGATTCCAATTCAGAAAAAGGAAGTGACTCACTAACACAGAAGTAGGGTGGGGAGAAAACCATCCTGAGAAATTAGGCAAGGCAGCTCCTGAGCTGCCTCTGGAGCAAAATCCGGAGAGGGCAGAGGCAGAGGGACTTCCCAAACGGTATCAGTGGCCACAGGGAAACTGAGGCTCAGAGGGACGGACTACCCAACCCTTATAAGGAGCCCATTTGGAACCTCACCCTTGGCCTCCAGCCCAGAGACCAATCACTCCATTCTGCTGAGTCACGTGAAGTGAGAGATTTAGCCAAAAAAAAGAGGGAGGTGGGTTAATGAGTAATCTTTGGTCTCATATAAAGCAACATGACCAGATGCCCCCATTTCTGAATTCTGTGAGGGAGGACGAAGCACCTCCATTTTGCAGATGAGGAAACTAAGAGAGGGAAGGTCTAACCCAGCCGGAAGTCACAGGAGTTTGTAAATGATAGAACGCAGGTTTGTAATCTACCCTTCATCTTGCTCTAAGCCACCTTTCTCGCCACCTTGCTGAAGCATCTATTCTGGGAGCCTAGAAAGGGGAAAGGAAGAAAGAGAGAACATCTGTATGTTTTCTCCTCAGAACATTTGGTCAACAGCGCTGAGCCGGTTCCTGCTCTCACAACAGTGGGTTTTTCAGGGCACAGAATCAAACGTAACGTAGAATGCCTTTTCTTTTTGAACAAAATTAATTCTCATCCTTTTAGTAACTTTAAATATCGTTACATATCTTTCCTCTTACTCCATTTGGCAGGAGACATTTCAGATACTGCCAAGACTCAGGAACTTCTGAGTGGAAAATCCTTACTTTCAGACACTCGGGCAAGATGTTCATTTTTTTTTCTTTTTACGGCTGCACCTGTGGCATATGGAAGTTCCCAGGCGAGTGGTGAAATCAAAGCTGCAGCTGAGGCCTACACCACAGCCACGCCAGCGCTGGATCTGAGCAGCATCTGCGACCTACACTGCAGCTTGAGGCAATGCCGGATCCTTCACCCACTGGGTCAGGGATTAAACCTGCATCCTCATGGAGATATTGGGGTCCTTAACCCTCTGAGCCACAATGGGAACACCAAAATTTTAATTTAATATCTTCTACTTCTCTTGAAAACATTTTTGATATTTTTTTAATTTAAGTATAGCTGATTTACAGTGTGGTGCCAATTTCTGCTATACAGCAAAGTGACCCAGTCATACGTATATCTATATTTTTTTTTCTCATGCTATCTTCCATCATGTTCTACCCCATGAGATCGGATACTGTCCTCTTTGCTGTACAGCAGGACCTCATTGCTTATCCACTCTAAATGTAATCGTTTGTATCTTCAACCCCAATCTCCCAGTCCATCCCACTCTCTCCTCCTCCCCCTCAGCAACCACAAGTCTGTTCTCCATGTCTGGGAGTCTGTCTTGAAAACTTTTTTTTGATCCCCAGATCCCCAGAGAACTTGTAGTAAAGCAGAGCTCCAGGATCCCTTAGCTTGGACTTCTTGCACTGGCCTTATTCGGTGTGGCATGTATGACACACGTGCATGGGTCTGTCGCCTGCACTGATCCTGAGGCCTGGGGCCTGCAGGCCTCACTGCACTAACTCAGTGCTGGCCAAGTCACAGGTGCAGGCAACCTCTCTTGGACTGAGCTGAAAGACAGTGAGCTGTCTAACTTGGTGATTGGGTGAGAAGAAAGGCAGCAGTGGCTACTCCTTATGGAGTGGTTTCTGCACCCCTGACTGTGTTCAGTGTGTTGCATATTATTTCACTGAGATTCATTTATCAACCCTAATCCTTAGGCATCATTTTCCCAGTTTATGGTGAGAAAAGTAAGGTTCAAAGAGGTTAAAGAACTTGCCTGAAGTCACAAACTATTAAGTAAAAGAGCTGCAATGCAAACTAGACTTAACATGTCAAATGGAATTAATTTTCTTCTCCCCAAACCTGTTCCACCCACACTTTTCTCTGTCTTAGTTGGCCACTCCACTCCAAACTTAGAATTATCCATGGTGCCTCTCCTCTCTCACACTCTGACTCAATCTGCCAGAGAAACCTATTGGCTCTGCCTTCAGAATGTGTCTGAGTGTGGACCAGCCCCTCGCTGCCTCCAGGGCTGCCAGCCTCACTTCTCACCTGATGCCCTCAGTAGCCTGTTCTCTCTGCTTCCACTCTTGCCCCAGTGATTACACCACAGCCAGAGTGATCCTCTGAAAACATCAGTCAAGTCCTATCACTCAGAGACCTCAGTGGTATATCTTGAGTAAATGAATGCTGAAGTCCTTACTTATAGTGGTGGACGAGGCTCAGACCTTCTCAGAATCTGTTACCTTTTAGACCCTTTTCCTACTCTTTCCCCCTTTTCTCACTCTGCGCTAGAAACCCCGCCCTTCCTGCCCTTCCTCCACTACACCAGGCAGGGTCCTGCCACAGGGCCTTTGCACATGCTTTTCCATCTATAACACTCTTTTCCCAGCTACCTGCATGGCTAAGTCCCTCAATCCTTCAAGTCTTAACTCAGATGTCACCTCAGAGGCTTGTGATTGCCCTATTTACGTGGCAGCCCTCTCCTGGATACCTCTGATCCTCATCCCCTCCTTTTTTTTTCTTTAATCATAACACATCACTTTCTAACATGTTATATGATTTACTTTTTTTTAGACTTATTGTCTGTCTCCCACTGCAAAATGTAAACTCCACAGGCCCAGAGATATCTGTCTGTTTCCTCCACTGCCCTATTCTAAGTGCCTGGCACACAGCAGGTCCTCAGCATAGATTCACTAAATGAATGAGTACACATAGCATGACATCAAAGTTTAAGTTTTTTGTTTCTATTTTTTAAATAAAACATATTATGAAAATAATTTTACACTTCAAATTACAAACATTGAATAATAAAAAGACAGTTCGGGGCGGGGGGATGTGCTGGGGCTGTGAGATGGAAATCCTATAAAATTGGATTGTGATGATCATTGTACAAGTATAAATGTAATAAATTCATTGAGTAATAAAAAAAGAAAAAGAAAAGCCATAAACTGGGAATAAATAGTTGCAAATTGTATTTCTAACAAAGTGCTTATTTTTTTTTTCTAGGGGTAGAAATAGTTAGAATTATTTTATTCTTAATTTTTATTTATTTTTTTATTAAAGTACAGTTGATTGACAATGTTTCTTCAAGTTCTGTTGTACAGCAAAGTGACCCAATCACACACAGTTCCCTGTTCTGTATAGTAGGATCCCACTGCCCATCCATTCCTAATGTTACAGTTTGCTTCCAAACTGCCCATCCATCCCCCTTCCTTCTCCCTCCCCCCTGGAACCACAAGTCTGCTGTCCTTGGCCGTGATCTGCTTCTGTCACAGTTTAAGCTTTTAGCCACTACATTGTAGTGGTTCCCAAGGTGGTTGCAGTGGCAGAGAAATTCTAAAATAGATCATTTTAATTTCTTATTTGAATGAATATATGTGAGGTATGGGTTTTAGAGTGAATACTCTCACTCGTTTTTCTTCAGCTAATGTTTAGATTGGTTTGCATCTTCATTATCCAGCTCTGCCAGTCTCTTCATATAAAATATTGTGTCATATGCTTGTGGAGTAAGGAGAACAAATATGAACACATGACTAAACCTGCTTTTTTGGCACTCGCTCTGTGGGGAATAATTAAACACCATTGGCAGATATCACCCTTTGAAATATCATCTGATGAATAAAAACATTGCATAATTTATTGTTAGGATATTACTTGAATGTCCAATTTTTTAAATTCACTGTATTTTTGGCCAATTATAATTCTACTCCTATATTACAACTTAAATTCTTTCATCATTTTAGATCCAGAGATAAGAGTGGTAGGTAGGCTTCAGTACATTGTTTTCTCAATGACCACTTGACTTTATTTACATCATAAAAAAATGATCACTTTGGGAGTTCCCTTTGTGGCTTGGTGGTAATGAATCTGATTAGTATGCATGAGGATGCAGGTTTGATCCCTGGCCCTGCTCAGCGGGTTGAGGATCTGGCATTACCCTGTGAACTGCAGTGTAGTTCTCAGATGCAGCTTGGATCTGGCATTGCTATGGCTGTGGCATAGGCCAGAAGCTGCAGCTCCAATTCAACCCCTAGCCTGGGATCTTCCATATGCCACAGGTTCAGCACTAAAAAGACAAAAAATAAAAAAGATCACTTTGGGGGAAGCCATAAATGAATAGAAATCCTAACAGTTTTCTACTAAGGACCGGTGACCTGAGGAGCCTGGTTCCCTTATCCTTCACCAGGCGCTCTCCTCCAATAATGTTACTGATTGAAGCTGAGACATGTGAGAGTCATAGGTGAACATGAACTTGAGCTGCTGTCACGTAATGATGAGGCTGGAGGATAAACCTGGCAAGACGACAATTCTTGATAAAAAGAATATATTTGTATAAACACAGCCAGTTTCTAGCTTTAGAGAGTGGGTTTCATAGCAACTCTTTAGAGGAAATTTGTGTAGCAGTTTTCACCTATAACTCAGGCATGGAGCATTCAGAAAAGGTGTTGCTTGTATTTATCAAAACATCTGTCACTTTGGTTACAAATCAGAAAATACTGAAGTAGCTCTTTTGGCAGATGCCTCAGCATCTGAAATAATTCATTATGGCATCTTGGATGGGTTCCTGTTTGCTGATTGTATCATTTGTATGAGTTTATCAGAAGCTGGGATACAGCAATTGTCTATTCCTGTTCACATTCCTGACTCATGGCTGGACTTTGAGAAATCCTCCAGAGGAGAAGCATAAATTTAGACTTTAGTTTGAGCCCATGAGACAATTGTGGTGGAGTGTCCACCTGGAATATTCTGGCCAGAGGCCAGAACTGGGGGTTCTTGACCCCACTTAATGCTCTTTCCTTCATATCACACTCTCCCACTCTACTGAGTCCATGCAGCCTTTTAAGTCTCCTTTTCATTCTATTCTTCCCTCTGGTGATTTGCATATACTGATGGCTCATGATCTGCCTTTGACCCGTTGAATCTATTACCCTATCGACCAGAGGCACACAGGAGAAGCCATGTATGTTTGATTTACAGAAGAAAATACACCCCAAATTATTTTAACAATGGCTTTCAGAATCTTCATGCTTTCATGATTAAGAAATAAGAATGAAAACAGAAAGAGTTCCTGTCATGGCGCAGCAGGTTAAGGATCCAGTGTTGTAACTGCAGCGGCTTGAGTTGCTGCTGTGGCATGGGTTTGCTCCCTGGCCTGGGAACTTCCACATGCTGTGAGTGGAATTATTTAAAAAAAAAAAAAAGTGGAAACAGAAGAACTAAGTCTTCAATCAGGAATTGAGAAATAATAGGAAATGGATGAATGGCCTAGATTTTTCCTGGAAAAAAAAATGGAACTATGAATAAAGGGAGTCTTCATGCAGTTGAAAAACTGATTATAGAAAATGTGTGTGGATGTATTTTCTGGTAGTCTCAAATGACTGTTGGAAGTTTCTAAAAGGTCCTGATGAAATGATGCCTCCGTTATACTGTAAGATCTAGGGAACGAGAAAGTATCCATTCATAAACAGATAATACGAGTAAGCTATTTTTATGTCACTAGTAAAATCCATTATGAAAACTGCTATCTCCCCTTTAATGACCCCCAGAGGAAACTGGAACTCAAAAAAGATGACCCCTTAAAACCTGAATCATGAATTTAAAGTTGTCTAATTTATATAAAGAAATTGAAGCTGTCATTAGGTGTTCACCTGTTTTCTGTTTTTAATGTGTAACTGTGTTCGAATTATGTCCAGGTACCCTTCAGTATATGGCACCAGAAATAATAGACAAAGGACCGAGAGGCTACGGGAAGGCAGCAGACATTTGGTCTTTGGGCTGCACGATCATTGAAATGGCCACTGGAAAGCCACCCTTTTATGAACTGGGAGAACCACAAGCAGCGATGTTCAAGGTCACACATCATGTCTGAAATATCTTAAAAACCAATGGTTAAAGCTCTTTATAGCTCTTGGATGTTTCATGTGTGTACGTCCTATTTTCTTTGTAGGCAAAGGGAAAGGAGTCTAAGTAAGCACTATCTAAGACCTAAAATGCAGGATTCACTCCCCCCGCAACCCCGACCCATCACACAGCACCTCTGCCCCACATGGAGGCGCTCTCTCCACATGAGTTTTCACAACTCTACCGTGAGATTCAGTGTACCTTCCTTTGATCGCCTTTTCACAATGCAGTATAAATAACACACCACTCCATGGAAGATGATTTAAGCTGTTTGGGAAACACAATCTGAAAGATCTTCCAGATTTAAAAACATTTTTATTCATTTAGGTAAAGAAATATTTTCCTTTACTCCTCTATCGTAATAGTTTGAAGGCTCTGTAGACAAAAGGGCAGAATGGTATTTTAAGTACAGTAAACTTAATCTCATATATCTACTCTTCTGGCCTGTTAATTTGCCCATTTGTAGCTCTGTTGAGCGTGAGAAAGGAAGCAGTCCCATCTCTCACAATAGGGGGCACCTGATGTGGAAATAGGCCTGAGGGAACCCAGGGGCCACAGCGTTCATATCCAGGGCTTGCGCAAACAATGAATGACCTGCCTCTGAGTCCCTGCCCCCCTCCCCTGCCACTCCACCAAGCCACGGGAACATTTAAACTGAGAACCTGTTTCTCGAGAATTAAAGCCCACATGTCTGCTATTTTCTAAGGTGACGGACTTTGGGCCATGAGTGATTCCTTTCCCTGCCACTGACCATGCTTCTAGCACTTACTCCCTTTGCGAATAATGAGGGACCGTGTGTTACATGCCTTCTGGGTCTGCACAAAGCTTGGTTTACCCTAAGCTTGGAGACAATCTGATGGGCTACTGCTGATGCAGGAGTGAGTCGTACAACCAAGCCTGAAAGAACAAGGAGCACTGCTAAGAAAGCTGCTTTTCTTGACAGGAATGGCTTTCTCTTCTTGGCCGGTCTTTCACGTTTTCACCAATCTCTAGCACTTCACTCTGAAATACCCCTCTATTACCCATCAGTGCAGGCATCACTGTACAAAATGCTTTAGACAAGATACTATCCTCTGGTACTGATTTGCAATGTTTGAATCCAGGTTCCCACACAGTCAAGCTATTTGATGCCTTTGGGTGAATTATTTAATCTTCTTGTATCTCAGTTTCCTCATCTATAAAATGGGTATAAAAATAGTCCCTCTAATAAAGGTGTTTGAGGCATGCATGAAATAGTATGTGCAAAGCGCCTAGAACAGTGTCTAACACATAGTAAAGGCTTTATAATGACTACAAATAATTATGTATTATTATCCATATAATAATAAATCAAGCTATATGATAACAAAAAAGATTTCCTAGGAAATTTTCTCTGTACCAAAAATACACAAAAACATTATTGAAAAAAATGGGAATGACAGCAATGAGAAGAAAATTCTCATTGTTATAAAATACTGTTTAAGTATTTTTAAAAATCTCTTTGAATGTAGGCAATTTGAGACAAAATATTTACAAGTCATGGCACAGGAGAAACAACACATGCGTTAAGCCAAACAAATAAACATTCAGATCCCTGATCTACCTTTTCATTAGTGTGTAACCTCACCTGGTGTGCCTCATTTTCCTCGTTGCTGTAACATGGATAGTGTTAATCCACTGGGTTGCTGGGAGGATCCAATGAGATCTCATACATGGAAAAAGCCAAGCACAAAGCTTTGAGGACTGAAGTATTATTTCCTAGTGCTGTCTACGGTCTTCAGCCAATCACTATGCCTGTGTCATTGATAAAGTTACGAAAGCCCTCTGGAGACCTTCCACAACCTACAGAAGATACGTCCTATCTCACTTTGAGAAAAGCCATGAGTTTGCATATATGATAAAGGATCTTATCCTAGGTGACCAGGTTATGGACCCCAAGCTCATGAGATGAGATGGACACTCAGAAACCATGTTGTGGGGAGCTCCCTGGTGGCTCAGTGGGTTAAGAATCCAGTGTTGTCACTGTTTGTGGCTCAGGTCACTGCTGTGATGCAGGTTCGATCCCTGGCCCTGGAACTTCTGCGTGCTGTAAGCGCGGCAAAAAAAGAAAAACAAAAAGTCATGTTGTGCTTATGTCTTAGGTGGGAATGTTTAAAGTCCATCCAGAGATCCCAGAGTCCATGTCGGCAGAGGCCAAGGCATTCATACTGAAGTGTTTCGAACCAGACCCTGACAAGAGAGACTGTGCTAACGACTTGCTGATGGATGAGTTTTTAAAAGTTTCAAGCAAAAAGAAAAAGACGCAACCTAAGCTTTCAGGTATGTGGTTGCATTGAAGGGGATACAGGTGAGAGTCGCAAAATCCTAAGCTTTTAAGACAGAAGATTTTTCCAGAAGTAAGCTAATTTGTTTAAAGATATTGCATGTTCAGGGTATCAGGAAGCTATGTTATCAATTTCACAAATGCTGGGGCCTCACACATAGCAGTCTTCCACACATGACTAGTAGGGAATTAGTATATCAGCATTTATATACTAGCACTCCCAAAACAAAGATTCGAGTATAAAAAGGGGAGAGATGTGGCCTTTTTAAGCTGAAACTCAAAGTTAGCACTGCTGGTCTACAGGGCTATTACAGAGCTATTAAACATCTAAGCCATCTGGTTAATATGTTCAATTTTAGGCAGTAGAACACACCCAACTGCCTTTTAGAGAATGCCTTTCTGAATTAAAAAACCCCTCCAAAAAAGAAAGGAAGATTGCCAGTTATAAATAAAATAGCAGGGTAAAAATATAAATTGTCTTTTTTGCAATAAGTTCCGTAACTCACTTCAGAAAGAAAAAACAAGTAAATGATTCATTTGTTGTTGGCATTTTTGGTGTTTATGTGGGATGAGATGGGCAGATTGAATGTTTGGAAAGGGCATCAATCCCATTTCAAGCATTCACTTCACTTTTTATTGATTTCTCAGTTTATCAACAAACGCATCATGTGCTTATGTCACTGTGTTTGCTTTTCTTTCCACAGCTCTTTCAGCTGGATCGAATGGTGAGTTTATTTTTATATTGTCCATTGAGCTGAAGCATGACGCATCATGAAATAAGCTTTAGATTTCCTTCAGAAGAGCCTTATCCTCTGCTCCTTGCTTACATGGGGGGGGGGGGGGACTTGGCTCCTGGGTACCAAGGTTGTGTGGCTGCAAGCCTGGCTGGCTCATTCCTTCAGAAACCCCTTACCCTTTTCATTCATGGGGGAGGCTTCCATTGTTCCTCCCAAAATGCAAGATGGTGACTCTGTTTTTGAAATCTTCAATGTGAGCAGAGTCTGTGCTTTCTTATCCAGGAGCCAGTTGGCCCCTAATGGACTTGTCCTGGCAAATTTCAGTGCTGGACACCTTCCTCTGTCATCTTTGGCGCCCTATATTCTCTCTGGTTTTAGTTGGTCAGAACTAGTTATGGTTTTGCTTTTTTAATATTGGTCTTTGCACATCATACCTAGGAAGCTAAATTTGCCCTGGGAAGATCCACTTATGCATTTCAAAGAATGGGAAAGAAATGACTGAGGTTTTGGATTTTCCTTAGTTAGATGAATTGATGATCAAGTGGGGGGGCTTCATGTTTGCTGTGAGTCTGACATGCATGCTTCCACAGGCCAGGGGCGGGATTTTGCAGGTTCCTTAGGTGTCTCAAAGCCAGTCAGCCTAGAGGAGAGGCCTAAAAATTGGGGTTTCTTGGCCATAGCCTCTCCGGTTTCCCTCTGTCAATTCTGAGAATTGAGAGAAGTCTGTGAAGAAAACTCTGTCCCTTTCCTCCTTCTCCACAGGCAATCTAGACTCTGGAAGGCAGTCATTGCCTTTCACAAGGTGGACCAGGGTGCTCAGCAGCCCTCCAAGCAGCCTGGTTTTTTAGTTTGTTTTTTGTCTTTTTGCCTTTTCTAGGGCCGCTCCCGTGGCATATGGAGGTTCCCAGGCTAGGGGTCTAACCAGAGCTGTAGCCACCGGCCCACGCCAGAGCCACAGCAACGCGGGATCTGAGCCGCATCTGCGACCTACACCGCAACCCATGGCAACGCCAGGTCCTTAACCCAATGAGCAAGGCCAGGGATCGAACCCGCAATGTCATGGTTCCTAGTCGGATTCGGTAACCACTACGCCACGACGGGAACTCCCAAGCAGTCTGTTTTTGATGTCGTAAATGGGCACTGCCTTTGCTCTTAGGCAGAAGTCAGTTCACTTTGGAATTCAATAGAAGTCAGTTCTGAGCCCAACCGAACCACTTTCTAAAAATGCGACATGCCACAGTTCACTTGTTTCATCAGGCATTCTGTGCTGGTAACAATACCTACTTCACAGATTTGGTTCTGAGACCAAAAGAAAGCATATATACCCAAAGAGGCTGGAGCCATGCCCAGAAGCTGGATCCATGATAGCTTCATCCCTTCCACATGGTAGGTTTTTGTTGCAGGAAACAGATTCTCATCACACACACATTTAAATTATGTGAACTCATCTGCACACACTTGGCAAGAGAGAGCTGAAGAGAGAGGATTGGAGCTGACAGCTCTGCCCACGAGCCCTCTTAGTGAGCACATGCCTTACAATGAGCAAGAGAAGCAAGGTGACCATCCGCTGAACTCTCAGTCATCCTTCCCTTGTGGCCTTTTCACCCTCTGCACTTAGGGTGACTCAAAAGCATTTGGGACTCTGCCCTGAAGAGTCTGACTTACTTAGCATATTTTAGAATCTTAAGATTTTACAGAGTCAGAATTAAGAGGAAGGGCATTGGGGTCAGAGCTGGGCTCACACGTTGACTGGGTGGCCTTGGAAATGACGTGCCCTTAGTCCTCTCATCTATCTAATGGGTTCAGATAGACAACCTGCACAGGTGATTTTGTGACGATTAAACACAGTCATGTATGTGAGATGCTTAGCAATGGCCTCAGGTGGTCATTGTGACTGTTATTATTGCTAATCTATTCTTGCTTGACCATATGCAGCAGGTTGTTTAGAACTGTAGACCACAGTCGAAAAGTCCCCTCTACTTTCCTGAAAAGCCTCCCTTTTCCTCTTCACTTACAACTCCCAGGCCTCCTGAATTCTCTGTTGTCTTTTTGCCTCTAGTGATGCATCCCTCTCTGTTCTGTCTCTTTTGGCCCAGGACGTTGATTTGTTTGATAAAGAAGTCTCTGGCAAAAATTCCTGATTTTAAAACTAGTATTTGATGAAATGTAGGCGCTTCCTAATGCGCCAGTTCAGTCTCCATCAAAATAAAACAAAAGCTTGCATTTGCCACAGAACCGTCCTGTCTGAGAACTAGAATAGACCCAAGAGATCATCTAATCCATGGGTTTCCAAAATCTGGGTTTAGCAAAGAACCTTTTTTATATGAATCCTTATGCAAAGCCCTGATACATAACAGAGAGAACATACTTGTTTTAGGTAAAACAGGATTGGAACCTATGTTCTAGAATCACAGAATCTTACTCACCCCATCCAAGGCAGCCCCAAGACACCAAGGTGGACCTTAAACCTCTGCGAAACATGGTTTACAAATCACGAATCTGGTCCTTTCTGTTATAGATGCAAAAACTAAGCCTCGTAAGTGACCTTCCTAAGCTCTAATAGGTGGACAATAGAAATGAAAGGCACACACCCCAGAAGCGCTGGGTCAGGCACTTCCTCCACTATTTCACACCCCTAAGATTCTCCTTGCAGGGCCCCAGAGGCCCTTTCTTCCTGGAAAGTTATACTGGGTTATATTGAACACGAGAGGAACCCTGGACCCATGACCGGCCTCTTAACGCTGCATAATTTTGCTTCTCACTGGAACAAGACCCTTGACAAATAGTCTTGCTGTCTTTCAGTAGGTGTCTCAGCATGCATGCATGTTTTTTTGGGTTTTTTGTTTTGTTTCTTTTGTTTGTTTGTTTTTGTCTTTCTGTCTTTTCTAGGGCTGCACCTGTGGTATATGGAGGTTCCCAGGCTAGGGGTCTAATCGGAGCTGTAGCCACCAGCCTACACCAGAGCCACAGCAGTGCCAGATCCAAGCCTCGTCTGTGACCTACACCACAGCTCACGGCAATGCCAGATCCTTAACCCACTGAGCAAGGCTAGGGATCCAACCCGCAACCTCATGGTTCCTAGTCAGATTTGTTAGCCACTGAGCCATGATGGGAACTCCAGATGTTTGTCAAGCATTAATGGTCTCCCTCCCCTTCTCGTGATTCGCAGAGTATCTCAGGAGCATCTCCTTGCCTGTGCCTGTCCTGGTGGAGGACACCAGCAGCAGCAGCGAATACGGCTCCGTTTCTCCAGACACGGAGTTGAAGGTGGACCCCTTCTCCTTCAAAACAAGAGCCAAGTCCTGCGGAGAAAAAGATGTCAAAGGAATACGGACGCTCTTTCTGGGGTAAAGACCTGACTTACATGGGGTGAGAGATGTATGTTGTACGTCTTTATAAAGAACGTTGTGATTTGTGCTGTGTACATTTTTACAGCATCCCTGATGAAAATTTTGAAGACCACAGCGCTCCACCTTCTCCTGAGGAAAAAGATTCTGGATTCTTTATGCTGAGGAAGGACAGTGAGAGACGGGCCACGCTTCACAGGATCCTGACGGAAGACCAAGACAAAGTCGTGAGAAACTTAATGGAATCTTTGGCTCAGGTAAAACGCCTCGTGGAGACTTCATTTCCCCAGAGTTTACGTATTTTACCAGTGTCATAACCACTTGGACCTGTCACAGGTGACGTGCAGACACGAGGCTGCTGCTGCCTTCCTGATGATGAAACAGACCTACCCCAGGGGGAGGCAGATTCCTAACACAGAAACAGCATGTTTAACATAAGCTATTTTTAAGTCAGAAGTAAAGTTTTCATGTTGATGAAGTTCCAGCTGGTTCCTACAAGCCTTTTCATCCTTCATTCATGTGTTTATTCATTCAATCAATAAAAATGCATTGAGGAATTCCCGTTGTGGCTCAGCTCAGTTAAGAACCCAGCTAGTATCCATGAGGATGCAGGTTTGCTCCCTGGCTCAGATCCCACGTTGTTGTGGCTGCATTGTAGTCTGGCAGCTACTGTCCCAGTTCGAGCCCTAGCCTGGAAACTTCCATATGCTGTCTTCAACAGAGACCCCTGTGCTTGGAGAGCTACATTCAGAGGGAAGGTGATGGGCAAGAATAACGGAATTATGTCTGGCTGGAGCCCACACACGCTATGGAAAAAACCACACTGGTCAGACTCGTGTTCCCTGGTATATTTGTTTGCTAAACTGCCATAACAAAATACCTTAGGGTCAGTAGCTGAAACAACAGAAAATTCTCTCTTCTAGTTCTGGAAGCTGAGTCTAAGTGCAAGGTGTTGACAGGTTTGGTTTCTCCGGAGGCCTCTCTCCTGGGCTTTCAAATGCCCACCTTCTTGCTTTGTCCTCACCTGGCCATTTTTCTCTGCAAGCCCCTAGTGGTTCTTCCTCTTCTTATAAGAATACTAATCCTATTGGATTAAGGCCCCACCCTTCAGCTGCCACTTACCCTTAATTACCTCCTCAAGACCCTATTTCCAAATACAGTCACACTGCAGGTTAAGGCATCACTCTATGAATTTGGGAGTGGGAAGAACAACATGGTTTAGTCCATGGCACCTGGGAAAATGTGTTCCCTGGGATTCTGCTTACAGAAACAAGCAAGAATCCCCTCCCCAAGTCTGCCCCAGTGGAAACAGGGCTCCCCCCCAGCTCCAAACTGTGCGGGACACATCCTGGGCCTGGAGCAGATGCTCAGGCCTCTTGTGGGTATCAACCTCCCCAGACAAGCTCGGCCCAGGGACTTGCATCCTCTTTTAGTTCTGTGGGTGTCACAGACTTGTGTGCCTGCTTCCGCACCTGTGGCTGTCATCGGTCCTCTGTGACACAGTGGACACAACTTCTTCCCTTCTTTCTGTCCTAGGAAACTAGCTGCAGAAAGGGTGGAGCTGGAGGGGTGGGGTCAAGTGTCAGCCTCAGTCCAGCAGTTTACCTGCTCTCAGCTTTTATTGGGATGTAAATGGAGCCAGGCTCTCTCTTTCTGGGCTCTTACCATATAGCCCCTGCTTGTCTTTGTGTGGAGAACCCCACAAAATTTCTCTGCTGATCCTGTCACCCTGGGAATTCTCTATATGTTCACATCTTTAGATCCCATAGGAGGAGCTGAAAGGCCATGCGGGTGCCTGAAGGGCCTTTGGGTACAGGGAGAACTGAAATGGCACCATCTGTGCTTTCTAGATCTGGCATTGCCGTGAGCTGTGGTGTAGGTCACAGATGTGGCTCAGATCCCGGGTTGCTGTGGCTCTGGCATAGGCCAGTGGCTACAGCTCCAATTCGACCTCTAGCCTAGGAACCTCCATGTGCAGCGGGTGCAGCCCTAGAAAAAGGCAAAAAGACAAAAAAAAAAGAAAGAAAGAAAGAAAGAAATTAAGCTATATGTTGCTATACACTATTATATTACATATCTATTACTATATATGTGAAATATGTGGTAATAATAGCAAATACTTTCTATGTCCAGGTATGTTTCTTAGTATTGCCCGTGTCTTTACTCCATCCTCGTGACACTAGTCCCACAGCAGTAGTCGTGTTAGCGTCCTCACTTTGCCGGTGAGCACAGGGATGCACAGAGGAGCTGAGGAACCTGCCAAAGCCCTGCAGCCCTGATCGATGGAGTCGGCATTTGGACCCAGGCAGTCTGGCTCCTGGGCGTGTGCTCTCAAGCACCACACGGTTCTCCTCCCTGGCGACCAGATGGTGACAAGTGCTGGGAGCAACACAAAGCAGGGGAGGAGACGGAGGCTGGGGTCGGGGGAGGAAATCACCAGTAGCCACCGTGGAGGAAAGGCTTCTTCTGTGGCTGCTGGTGTCAGATGCCTGCTTTGGTCAGAAACACAGAACGAACGTAGGGGTTGCTTGAATCCCATAATCATCCCCAGTGGGTGTACTTTTCCAGTTCAGAAAGGGTCTGCTGGTTTGGGGTTTTCTTGGCCTCCCTGCTGAAGGGCCATTAGGGCAGGGACTGCCCTGGTTATTGTCGTTGTCCCAACGCTCAGCACAGAGTCTGGAAGGAGACCTCACTTCCATGACTAGGCTGAAATTCTTAAATTTTGGAGTTGGATAATCTTTTGTTTTGTTTTGCTTTGCTTTTTAAGGCCATGCTGGCGGCATATGGAGGTTCCCCGGCTAGGGGTTGAACTGAAGCTGCAGCTGCCAGCCTACACCACAGCCACATCATTGCAGGATCCAAGCTTTGTCTGCCACCTACACCACAGCTCATGGAAAAGCCAGATACTTCACCCACCGAGTGAGGCCAGGGATGGGGCATGCATCCTCATGGATACTAGTCAGGTTCATAACCTGCTGAGCCACCATGGGAACTCCTGGGAGTGGGTTAATCTTATTCAAGTGTTTATGACTCCCTAGTTTTTAAAGCACACTTGAGTGTTCTCTATAAAAGGAGAATGGGAAGAAAAACTTGAAAGCAACTCACAGAGGGAATGCCTTGGTGCACTAGCAAGAAGTAACCAGTGAGAACCAGAAACTACTTAGTACTAAGTAGCACTTACTAAGCCAGAAGCACTCAGTAAATCCAGAATGGTCAAGTGATAGTCACTGTCCTTCTGACTGTGCTGCCAGGGGTGCTATGAACCCTTCCCTGTGATGTAACGTGCTGATCTAGTGGTAGAGCAGGTCCCGACCCAGGGTTCCTGCTGGCTCATCCAGCTAATTGGGGCAGTAGAAGGCAATGATTAAGAGCATGGGCTCAGCCTCAACTTGACTCTGAAACTTTGTTCCACCGCTTAAAGGCTCTATGATTTGGGCAAGTTATTTAACTTCTCTGAGGCTGAATTTCCTAATCTATAAATGAGGAAGCAGTGGTATTTACTTCACAGAGTTGCCACAAGGAGTAAGTAAGATCGTGAATCATTCAGATAATAATAGAAAGTGTTCCACAAACGTTAACTATTATTGTTGTCATTATCATTAGCGAGCAGGCTAATAACATTTATCTACTATCTGATTTTTTTCCTATAACTGGTTGGAAATAATTCTTTTCACTGTATTAAATATTTCTAGATACGTCTGTGCTTAATAAGTCTATCCTTTATAACAAGGCTAAAATGCAGACGTTGGTCGGGTCCTCAAAGCGGCCCATGAGAGCCATTTCAATCTGTAACATCCTTCTCAAACCCACTCATCATTTTTAAGGAAGCATAAGGGATAAAGAATAGAAAGCACCTTTGCAGGAGAACCTGTGAGTTCTGTGAGCCCTGTCCCTGCTCAGGAAAAGGGCGCTGTCAGATGCTACCTTCTGATCCTGAATCAGGCTCATTTGATACCTAAGATGGTTGTTCATAAAGGCAGGTTAATGCATGCACACAGGGAGGCAGGAGTGAGGACAGAAAGAACCATTATGGGAGTTCCCGTTATGGCAGTGGTTAATGAATCCGACTAGAAACCATGAGGTTTCGGGTTCCATCCCTGGCCTTGCTCAGTGGGTTAAGGATCCGGCGCTGCCATGAGCTGTGGTGTGGTTCGCAGACTCGGATCCCGCATTGCTGTGGCTATGGCGTAAGCCGGTGGCTACAGCTCCGATTCGACCCCTAGCCTGGGAACCTCCATATGCTGCAGGAGCGGCCCTAGAAAAGGCAAAAAAGACAAAAAAAAAGAAAAGAAAAAGAAAGAACGAACGAACCATTATGTCAGTGGGTGAAATACCCTAGACAGAAAACATTTCCCAGGCTACACAGCGTTCCTTGGTAGGACAGTGGCATCAAAAATCCAGAAGCAGCGTGTTTTACTGTTGTGAAAACAAAGCTAATGTCAAAAAAAATGTTTGCTGTTTAAACTGCTGGCAAACATGTAACTGATTTTTCACGTAGATAAGCTTCCAATCTCTGAAAAACTCACATCTTTCTTCTTGAACATATTTTCATGTTATTATGATATTGCCTGCGAATCTTTATTTTGGTGGTAATTTAGTTCATGGTAAGAAAAGAAACAAAGTTTATAATTGTTTCCAGTCTGATTTTAAAATATTCCCTTAATGATAGCTTTCAACCTTTTCAATATATTTTCTCATGAAAACATAAACATGATAGGGAGCTCCCAAATGAAAATATACTGAGAGAAAGAACTTGATGGTGCATTCCTCTTCTATTTGAGTGGACTCCTAGAAATTGTAATTTTCACAGCCCAGTTGAAGGATTTAATTGTAATGATGCAGTAACAAAATGTGCAATAATATGAGCTAGAAACGAGCATGATAAAAATCCCGTTGTTTCTTAAAGTTAAATGAGATAAATAACATCCTGCTATGTTTCCTTTAAGGAAGCAATGTTCTTTGCTCAAAGTAAAAAAATAAAATAAAATAAAATCAAGAGAGGGAATTTGTTTAAATATTGTATTTAATTTTTTAATGTATAAAGTAGTCCATTTGGTTCATTCTTTTAACTAGTTGCCTATGGGTGGGTAAAGAATGGGTTGCAGGATGGAGTCAAAGTGAGCCCCTTTTGACTGTAAGGAATGGACGCCCTTTAAGGGCAGTTGAAGTCCTGGGAGCTCTTTTGAGTGTATATCCCTGCTTTGCTTCTGTCTTAAACAAACTCCTTCTCTGTGTGCTCTCCCACATGTTGTATTGTGACTCTAATAATAAATGCTATACCTGTTTTTACCGTCTTTGCCTCCATGAAACATTCTTGTTCTCAGCAGGGGCAAGAATCAGGCCAGTTCTGCTTTTAGCCTCTAGCTGCTCTAGTGGCCAGAATTCCTGGTTTTCATCCAGGCTGCCCACATTCAGTTCCTGAGCAGGGCATTAAGATCTCACTTCAAGCCATCACTCACTGCTGTCTCAACCAGATCACTGTGGCTTATTGCCTGCATCTCTCTTTAGCACCTGATTAAAATTTCTGAGAGTGGACTCTTATTGCTTTAGCCTGTCCCTGTTTGGGCAGAGCTTTTTATATCTGACTATGTCATGGCTATTGGACAGTGTATGGGCCGGGTGCCTTTCCTCTTAAGGTCTGATCTGATTTTGGGGGGGGGGGGAGCCACATAGTTCGAATATGGTCTCTCCCCTTGCCAGGGGCGGGGGGGGGGCCCTTGCATTTTGAAGCCCAGTTCTTCTCAGCAGGAGCTATGGGACAGCAGGCCTGTGGCTGATGCATCCAGCACAGATCAACTGACAGATTGGTGTTTTTATTCACAGGGGGCAGAAGAACCTAAACTAAAGTGGGAGCACATCACAACCCTCGTCACAAGCCTCAGAGAATTTGTGAGGTCCACCGACCGCAAGATCATAGCTACTACCCTGTCGAAGCTGAAGCTGGAGCTGGACTTTGACAGCCACGGCATCAGTCAAGTCCAGGTGGTGCTCTTTGGTTTTCAAGATGCTGTAAGTATGCTATTTTGCCCGTGTCCGCCCCCCCCCCCCAACAACTCCAGCTAAAATTAGTCCAAAAATCAGATAGGATAAATATATAAGGAAAATAGGATAAACCTATAAGTTCTATTATCTTTCCTTTCTTTGATAATTTTGATGAATTCTATTCTCTTCGGATCATAAAGAAGTGTGAGCTGGTTGCCTGTCCGTGTACCTCTAAGTACCAGATTTGTTGTTTGGTATGTTTGTGTCTCCCCAGATTTGTCTGTCCTCAGATTTGGAGTATTGTTATCTCCCTAGATTGAACACCATGGAAAATAACAAAACCCACGCATGTTCCCCCATGGCTGTGCTTTGTCCTTATGAAATAGAGAGTAGCCAGTCACTATCTATTTTGATGAGTTTAGCCACAGAGCACACTTTCGTCCTGCACTTTCCAACTCTGTATGAGAAATGCCATCTAGTGGTCATCGAGAAAAATGTAATCATACAGATGGCAAAGATCATTTTGTTCCCCTGCTCTGGTTTCCATACAGAACTTCTTAAACATGCTTGTTTAATAAATACTTACTATTTCCTAGCCAACAGTATATTCAGAGCCCAGGGCATCAGTGGATGAAAATTAATCCACAGGCTCTCGTGAGAGATTGCTGAGGATTCCTCCCTTTTGTATCGTGTTGCTATGCAGCACAAACTAAGCCAGTTTTCCAGAAGCCTGATTCAAACCATATGTGATATTCTTGAATGAGACTTATTTGTAGAACTTTGTACCAAAAAAAGCCTGAAGTCCCTCCCAGAAGGCCCTTACGTGGTGCGGGAGACAGAAATAAGATATCGAAATAAGACAGTGCCTGCGTGTGAGTGAAGAAGCACTTTGCATAATTTTATTTAAAGTCCCCAAATTAACTCACTCCTAGTGTGTTTATTGCTCCTACATAGGAGATATCTGGACAGTTGCATTTGGTGCATCAAATGATTCCTGATTTAAAATCAAATGGTCATCCTTTAGTGGCCACGGGTGCTCTCTGAGACTCTGTGAAAGCCACTTGGTCCTGTGCTATATCCCGGGTAGGGTGACACCCCTGACTCAACTGGGGTTGTGGGAAATGAGCAACTGGGAAAGCCTATCACTAATTAAATGCTAAAGGCACACTTGCTCTGGAACTTGGGAACCCCAGGCATCTGCAAATAGAACGAAATAATCTAGTAAATGTGCCCTTGCCCACACATTTGGCTTCCAGCCTAGAGGCTGGAAAGCAAATAGGCCAGAATTCAGATTGAAAGTGGGTTAGTGGTAATCCTGGGCCATAGGCCAGGGCTGTCTGTTTGTCTTGTCTGTCTGTCTGTATCCCTCTCTCTCTCATACACACACACACACACACACACACACACACACACACACACACACACACGCACGCCCCTGCTCTTCCTCAGTCAATATCCAGGATGGGAATGGACAGCATTTAATGAAGGGCTGTCAGGGTCAGAGTCAGGGTCGTGGAGGATCCCTCTTTCATCTTCCATGCGTGACCCTTGAGAGAAATATTCTTAGTTCCTAAGTGTTACTCTCCACAGTCGTCAAGTAAGCAGACAGATCTTTTATGAACGTACTAGGACAAAAGCATTCTGAAAGGATTTCCTAGAACTAGTGGGAACCAAGCAATGGTTCATTTCCTTGGGAGCAGCTACTCTGAGGAGTTCCTCAGCTCGACTCTCTTCTAAACTGGGGGAATCTGATAGGGGTGGATCAAGGGCAGGAGTAAGCATTTGGAACCCCAGCGCTTGCTGAGAGAACAGTAAAGTCTCTCCAGCTTTCTCTAAGATCCTGAGTCAGAGCCCTATTGGGAAAATAGTCTCTTTTCTTAGAGGTTTGTATCAACCAGCAATTAGTGGAGTTAATCAAAATTTTATTTTTATTTATTTATTTATTTTTTGCTTTTTTTTAGGGTGGCACCTGCAGCATATGGAAGTTCCCTGGCTTAGGGATTGAATCGGAGCTACAGCTGCCGGCCTACACCATAGCCACAGCCACTCGGGATCGGAGGCACATCTGAGACCTACACTACAGCTCATAGCAATGCCGGATCCTTAACCCACTGAACGAGGCCAGGGATCAAACCCACATCCTCATGGATACGAGTCTGGCTCGTTACCACTGAGCCATAACAGGAACTTTGAACCTAAATTTCAAATGAGCCTCTCTTAGTTTTATGATAAAGTTATTTTCAAAAAGGTAACGCACATGGCTTAGACATACAATGGAATATGACCCACCCTTAAAAAGGAAGGAAGTTCTGACACATTACCCTAAGTGAAATAAGCCAGACACAAAAATACTGTATGATTTCACTTTTGAGACATCTCAGCAGTCAGATTCATAGACAGGAAGTAGAATGGTGGTTGCCAGGGGAGGGGAGAGCAAGGGGGGATTATTGTTTAGTGGGTTTAGAGTTTCAGTTTTGCAAGATGAAAAGAGTTCTGGAGACGGCCGGTGGTGATGGACAATGGGAATGTACTTAAGGCCACTGAACTGTACACTAGGTCAATTTAATGTTATGTGTATTTTACCATATAATTTTATTAAAAAAAATTTTTTTATTCATTAGGGCCATACCCACAGAATATGAAAGTTCCCAGGCTAGGGGTCGAATCAGAGCTATGCTGTCCACCTCCACCACAGCTCACAGCAATGCCAGATTGTAATGTGAACAGCTTTTCTGGAATGTTTTAGCAGATTAAAGAGATATAAGGAAATGAGGGCAGGAAAACAAGGCACACGCTGTGGCAGATCTGTAGGTAGCACACACATGCACACTGTCCCCCTTTAAGGTGTTTCCAAGTCACCAGCGTGTGCTGAGGCACCTGCTTGTGTTAAATGACAAGCACGACATTTAAGAATAGCATTTATCGGAGTTCCCATCGTGGCTCAGCGGAAACAAATCTGACTAGCATCCATGAGGACGGGGGTTCTATCCCTGGCCGCGCTCAGTGTGTTAAGGATCCGGTGTTGCCATGAGCTGTAATGTAGTCACAGATGCGGCTCGGATCTGGCATTGCTGTGGCTGTGGTATAGGCCGGTGGCTACAGCTCCAGTTGGACCCCTAGCCTGGGAACCTCCATATGCCGTGGGTACGGCCCTAAAAAGACAAAAAAAAATAGCATTTACTCTATTTAAAGCCCCTTGGACTCTTTTTTTTGCCTCTTTGCCACCTGCACCAAACGATCTGCACATGTCATGAAGGGTGGAAGCTGTGGATTCCGCGTCCCAAAGGGGTGACCTTCCCATGGAACCAGAGGGCCCTTCATTTACATGATGTGTCTCACTTGCTTACATGGGGATCACCAAACTTCATTTTGAAGTGACTATTCTTTATGGGTTTACTGGTGACATAAAGAAGTTATTCATGATTCAAGGTGAAGAAGTCGCATAATTATTTTTGTTGCTAGAATGTCAACCAAATGCGTGCCTCAGCTATCGGTTATTTGCAGTTAAGTGTGCAAGCAGACCAGCTGTCCCTCTCTTTCTCCAGGTCAATAAAGTGCTTCGGAATCATAACATCAAGCCACACTGGATGTTTGCCTTGGACAGTATCATCCGAAAGGCAGTGCAGACGGCCATTACCATTCTGGTTCCAGGTCAGAAATACTTTGCAAATATTTAATGTTTGGTATTTCCAATTACCATTCATCTATCATTCATGGTGTCTCCTCACTGCTTTAAGACAGACGAGCCTTTTTTTTTTTTTTCATCTTTCCAAGCCACCAAAAAATATTTATCTAGTGCATATATACTGAGCAATGGTACACCAAGAAAAAAAAATTTTTTTGGTCTTTTTAGGGCCGCAATCCATAGCATATGGAAGTTCCCAGGCTACGGGTCAAATCAGAGCCATAGCCACTGGCTATAGCCACAGCTACAGCAACATGGGACCTGAGCCATATCTTCGATCTACACCACAGCTCACGGCAACCCCGGATCCATGTCCTCATGGATGCTGGTCGGATTCGTTACTGCTGAGCCACGACAGGAACTCCCCAAGCAAAGTGTTTACTGTGTGTGAGGAAGACTTGCTTCCTGGTCTTTAAAGAGCGTAGTTGTATATGAAGACAAAGAGAAAACTATAGAGGTGACCCAAAGGCATATCTATGTCCACATACAGACATCTGTGCTTGTAAGACACATTCGTGTGTCATCCTTTACCAGGGGTTTCCAAACCTGCTAGTGCATCGAATGATGTAAGGCACTCTTTAAAATTACAGCTTTCAGGGCTTCATCCAGGACTGAGAATTTGCTGGGGATAAAGCCCAGGAATCTGATCTTCATCCCCGCTTCCAGGCATTTTTATACACAGCCAGGTTTGGACGTCACTGGTCTAGACAGATCCCAGCTATGTTTGCAGTGAGATACAAAAAGGGTAGTGTTCATGAAACCAGGTTTTATGGAGTAGGTGAGAGCTGTAGTCATACTCAAAGGCAAACTTCCAAAGTGTTTCGATACTGCTCCCATTAAGAAAAAAATTTAAGTAAAACTCTTCTAGGAGTTCCCTGGTGGCCTAGGAGGTTAAGGACCCAGCATTGTCACTGCTGTGGCTCCAGTCACTGCTGTGCTGCAGGTTTGCTCCCTGGCCTGGGAACTTCCACATACTGTGGGTGTGGCCGAAAAACAACCACCACCACCACCACCTCTTCCACTTTATAATGTGTGTGGACAGGTCAATTGATTTAGATACATAAATTAGAAATGCATTCTATTGTATTTTACGTGTAGTGTAAAGTATTCTAAACTAATTTCTATTTTAAAAAGATAAGACAAATATGATCTATTTTAAATGTCATGTTATCTATAAAATGGTACCACAAACTTTTAAGTCATCATCAAGCCTTCTGAGTCGTGGAATTCCTTCTCTTCTCTCAGAATACCTCGTGTGATTTGCAAGTGAGGGACTAACTTATTTCCTTCTTGTGAAAGAAGGAAATAGAAGAAATGCTAACACCCCTGAACCTGTTGTTCCTCTATGTGGCACATCTGCACCCCTCGTCCCCCCTGCCACACACACACCTCTGCCTTCTTCATATCTCGGTTTATAAGATGCCTCCCCAGAAGGTCTGACCTGCCCTGAAGCCTACAGCAGACTCCCCCTGGTACTCTCTCCCCTTGGAAATGGTTTCTCCCCACTGGTGACACTTCCTCCAACTGGAAACTACTTTTATTTTCTCATCTCATGGCTGTTTCCCTCACCAGAGGGTAACTCTGTTTATTTTATTCTTTGCCAAGCATGTTATCCAGCATGGTGCCTAGAAATCAGTAGACGCCTGATCAATACTGGTTGAAACAATAAGTAAATGAGTTTCACTTGTTACAACCAATTAGCGTGAACAAGTTGGCCTAACATGGAAAAAATTCTACAGAGGCTTTGAAACAATGTGCCTCCCAGTTGGATATGAATCTGAGGAACCTAAAGCTGATGGGAAGCTAATGTGATGCTCTAAGGAAGTCAGCACGTCCTTCCGTTTAGGTGATTTGTCATTGGGATGAGCTCGGATGTGGGAAATGTAAACGGGGAGTTATAAGCCCAAAAGGCACAAGGGGTGAGAGGGACTAGGTGTGTATCAGTGAAAGGATTAGGTAAAAGGCCATAAGTTAAACCCAGTAGTAACCTAAATTAAGAATGCTCTTAGGAGTTCCCTGGTAGCTCAGTGGGTTAAGGGCCTAGCATTGTCACTGCAGAGAGGGATTATACTTTGAAATAATTTAAGTATCATAGAAATAATTTGTCTAATTTTTTTAAAGTTCTTTTAAAAACGGATTATTTAAATGCAGTGGACTGTATCCTGGAATAGAAAAAAGAACATCAGGAGTTCCCATTGTGGCTCATTGGGGAATGAACCCAGCTAGTATCCACGAGGATGCGGGTTTGATCCCTGGCCTCCCTCAGTGGGTTAAGGATCTGGCATTGCCGTGAGCTGTGGTATAGGTCGCAGACACGGCTCGGATCTGGCGTTGCTGTGGCTGTGGGGTTCCAATTCAACCCCTAGCCTGGGAATTTCCATATGCTGCAAGTGTGGTGATAAAAAGCAAAAAAAGAGAGGAAGGAGGAAGGGAGGAAGAAAGGAAGAAAAACTATAATCTGAATATCTGGGTTTAGTTAATAGGATTGGAGCAATGTGAATTTCTTAGTTTTGACCAAGGTACCATAGTTATATAAGATGTATTGGGGGAACTGAGTGGAAGGCATACAGGAATTCTCTGTATTATTTTTGCAGTTTCTATAAATCTAAAATCTCCCCAAATATAAAGATTATAAAGAACACTGATTTCACTGTAGGTGAAACACTGTTGAGAGAACGCAACAGAGGCAGTGCAGGAAGGCGCGTCTCCTTGATGGGGGCCCCAGTAATGGGCACAGCTTTAACTCAGCCCCTGTGTGCAGCAGGGCACATTCTTTATGGGAAGGGTTCGCTCAGGAAGTTCTTTGTCCTTCCGCTGTGAAACTGGTTTCTGTGAGGCCACTAGGGGTCTCTGATGACAACTGAAATGGCTGAAAGCATTTTTTTTTTTTTCTTTTTCTTTCTTTTTAGGGCCACACCCGAAGCATATGGAGGTTCTCAGGCTAGGGGTCTAATCAGAGCTACAGCTGCTGGCCTGCACCACAGCAACGCCAAATCTGTGCCGAGTCTTCTACTTACACCGCAGCTCACAGCAATGCCGGATCCTTAACCCACTGAGTGAGGCCAGGGATTGAACCCACAACCTCGTGGTTCCTAGTCAAATTTGCTTCCACTGCACCATGACGGGACCTCCTGAAAGCACTTTTTAAAGTGGAAATTTTAGAGAATCACACAAAGTAAGTACTTTTTAATATTCCTCTCAGAATAGAGGAGGACAGTATGCACTGAATCCCAATATATAAATGATGAAATATGTGACCAAGAGGAACTGATTTCAAGCATTTGACAATTCCATCGAATTTCCCAATATCCCTAAAGATTTTCTTATACAATTAAGATTCAAAGAAACCACACTAGAAATGCCTGTCTCCATATTTTCCTGATCAAAGTCCCTTTTAGAGGACAAAAGACTACAATTAACCTACCAAATGTTGAAAGGCGTGCTAAAGAAACCAACAAATTCACAAGGATGCCATCCCCAACACATACATTTCCTAGATGTGTTTGCTGAGAGCACCCAGACGTTGGTTTCCAAACACCATTCTCTCATAAAAGGAATCAAGCTCCTTGGAGAAATGGTTGACTTCCAGGCTGGGGCAGAGGAAATACAAGATGAACCTGTGATGGGACTTACTGTGATGGTAGGAAGTAAGCAAGTTCCCCAAAAGGATGGAGGCTTATTGAAAGGATTCTGGAAAACAGCAGGAAGGACTTCCCCAAAGTCTAAGCCAGAACAAAGAAAGCAGAAAATAAAATAGCAATGGTATTAGATGTTAGTCCAGAGACTAAACTAGAGACCTATAAGTACATATTGATATAAGCCATTGAATACATACATACATGGAGGAGAAGGGCCAGCGCTTTGTTTTAGGAGAATGCCAATTGACACATGTAGAAGGAATGAGGGAAGTAGAAAATCATCCTTAGGCAAACACCACAGTAATAATCATTGCAGGCAAGAACCATCACTGGCTGCTGAGATCAGCAGGCAAATGAGTGCCGAGAAACAGCATGTTTGAATGGTCTCAGGGAATCTCCCCACAAGATAGCTACCAACTGCAAAGAGAAAACAGTGACTTCCACCGTATCAAAAGACCCTTCTTTACCAAAAGGTCAGGGTAAGCGCTCCTCGTAATAAGGACATCAGCATTCCTGAAATGGTGCCCGCAGAAGGGCACACCATCCCCTCTGTGGTATTCTTGCCAAAAACGCAGAGCCTCGACCTAATCAAGACAAGACTTAAGTGAACTCCAACTGAGGGGCACAAAATAACTGACCACTACTCCTCAAAATTCTGGATGTCATGGGGGATAAAGTAATACTAGGGTTCTTGGAGTTCCCATTGTGGCACAGTGGAAACAAATCTGACTAGGAATCATGACGTCGTGGGTTCAATCCCTGGCCACGCTCAGTGGGTTAAGGATCCAGCATTGCCATGAGCTGCAGTGTAGGTCACAGACTTGGCTCTATCTGGCATTGCTGTGGCTGTGATGTAGGCCAGCAGCTGTAGCTCTGATTAGACCCCTAGCCTGAGATCGTTCATATGCCACAGGTGCGGCCCTAAAAAAGCAAAAAGCAAAAGAAAAAGGAAATACTAGGGTTCTGTCACAGATTGGAAGAGACAAAGAAAACATGACAGCTAAATGCAGGGTGGAATCCTGGATCAGAAAAGGACTTTATCAGGAAAAGCGTGAAATTCATATAAGGCCCATAGATGAGTCAGTGGCCTTGCATCCATGTTAACTTCCTGGTTTTGGTAATAGTGCCAACGTTAGGCAAGATGTTAAGTCTAGGGCAAGGTGCTAAAGGGTATACAAGGACTCTCTGTACTGTTTTTGCAACTTTTCCGTTATTCTAAAATTGTTTCAAAATGAAAAGTAAAAAAAAAATAAGTGTTCAATCTTCTTTCTTCCAAAAAAAGAGCACACAGAACGGAGAGTACAGTGCAAGGCCCTTAAGAGCTTTTCCCCCTCAGGCTCTTTTCCCACTTGCCATCCAGGATCAGCCTGTAGATTCCTGGCAACATTAACTATTTGTTGTTTCACCTCAAGTACAGTCTGGCTGTGGGTGACCAGATGGAGAAATGCCGAGCGTGAGACCGGGTCAAACTGACTATGTAGGATTTTTTTTTTTTAAGGGACTATTTATTTATTTTTAGGGCTGCACCCGCTGCATATAGAAGTTCCCAGTCTAGGAGCTGAATTGGAGCTACAGCTGCCGGCCTCCACCACAACCAGAGCAATGCCAGAACCGAGCTGTGTCTTCGACCTACCCGACAGCTCACAGCAACACTGGATCCTTAAGCCACTGAGCGAGGCCAGGGATCGAACCTGCATCTTCATGGATCCTAGTCGGATTTGTTTCCTCTGCACCACAGTGGAAACCCCCTAGCACCCTTCTGACAGGAACTCTCATTGTTTAACCTACTAGAGCACTGGGTACCACTATTAGTTGTTGAAGCTGTCATGGACCCCGAGTCCACATTCATGTCAAATGACCAGCATCTAAACTACATGAGGTGCTGGGTACAGGCATCATCCACTGCACTGACAAGTACTGTGACCCTATTTGGCATCAAAAATACCCTGTGTTAAAGAAGCTCGCTCTAGTTATTTTCCTCTGGGGAACTATCCAGTTGGGGTAGGGGAGGGGGAGGGAGGTAGGAATAGTCTTCTTTGATCCTGTCTCACAAGGGAGCCCTCTAAGTCCCCACCCATCACACGGCCCTCTGTGTCCCTGCCTTCCTCTTGACACTTGGCTCTCTCGTGCCCGTCCTCTCTGCTTTCCATTCTCAGAGGGCTCATTGGAGCTTCCTTCCCTCAAACATCTCTCCCCCTTTCTCCACCCGGCCAAGGCTTTCCCTTCCTTCCGAACCCTGTGCAATCCCTTCTGCCTCCATGACTCCATCAACGCGTAAACCATCACCACTGGATTTAGTCATCGCTTATATACCTTATTTACCCCCTGAACTCTTACTGCAGGTACCTTGAGTTACCTATGTAGCTAGGCATGTAACGGAGATCATCTAAAATATTTTAAGCTGTACTCACTTGTACTTATGATTTCATGGCTCTTCTATGTATCTGTGCTAGTTCTGCTTTAGAGTTTTATCTCTCTGAGGACAAAGACCAGATACTCTATCTCATTTGCATACTTTATAATGTCTAATTCGATGATAGGTACTCAGGGAACCACAGGAAAGACCAAAATAACAGTATTGCACCCACTTACAATTTTCTACTTTCTTTAAATTCTTGACAATGATTTTTAGTCACTTAGACTTAAGCAAAATGATAATTTATGATAATTTAAAGTGTACAGATTTAGGGGAAAGTAAGAGGATAGTTAAATGTAACAATAAATACCAGAAATTTTTCTTCCCCCAAAGTGAGATTATATTCAACAGGACAATAAAACTTTTAAACTGTTTTTAAAATTTCAATTTAGAGACCATAAAAGAAATTTAAGAATAATTTTAGAAAAATTGTAAAGGCCTCATCTTATTCTAATTTAATATAGAACTGCACTTGCTAAATTAATTAATTAATTAATTTATTTTTTGTCTTTTTTGCCATTTCTTGGGCCGCTCCCTCGGCATATGGAGGTTCCCAGGCTAGGGGTCGAATCGGAGCTGTAGCCACTGGCCTACGCCACAGCCACAGCAATGTGGGATCCGAGCCGCGTCTGCAACCTACACCACAGCTCACAGCAACACTGGATCCTTGACCCACTGAGCAAGGCCAGGGATCGAACCCACAACTTCATGGTTTCTAGTCGGATTCATTAACCACTGAGCCACAACGGGAACTCCAATTTTTTTTAAAGTAAGATTGTTTCTTAATTTTGTTCCCTTATAAATACAAATAATCGTAGTAAGGTAACATCTGTTCCGTCAACATTTTTTGAGAGACTAATATGTCTTAGCCCCTATACTAGCTTACAAAACTTAAACACCTGATTTCAAATCACATCTGTTATGGATTAATTGAAAATAGAATTTTGGAAGAAGAAAAGAGATAATGCAGAAATAGTGTAGAGGTGGCGTTTGGTTAACCTTAGCGGATAAAGGGTAAGGGTATGGAGAAATTGGAACCTTCGACACTATCAGTGAGACTGTAAAATGGTGCAGCCCCAATGGAAAATGGTATGGTGGCTTCTCAAAAAATTTAAAATAGAACTAACCTATGTTCCAGCAATTCCTCTTCTAAGTACATATTCAAAATAATTGCAAGCAGGATCTCGAAGAGCTATTTGCACACCCAAGTTCATAGCAGCATTATTCACAATAGCCAAGAGGTAGAAGTAACACAAGCATCCACTGATAGATGACTAAATAAACAATATGAATATACACACAGTGGAATATTATTCAGCCCTAAAAAGGAAGGAAATTCCAACACAAGCTACAACATGGATGAACATATGGACATTATGCTAAGTGAAATAAGCCAGTCACAAAAAGACAAATACTGCATGATTCCACTTATATGCAGTAGCAGTCAAATTCATAGAAACAGAAAGTAGAAAAGTAGTTGCCAAGGACAGTGGGAGGCGGAGAATGCATATGGAGTTTCAGTTTTGCAAGATGAAAAAGTTCTGGAGATTAGTTGAACAACAGCGTGAATATAATTAATACTGCTAAACTGTACACTTAGAAATGGTTAAAATAATTTTATGCCATGCATTTTTTTAACCATCTTAAAAAAACTTAAAAATAAACAAAGTTAGGTAAAGGAAGTCAGGGCTACATAAACATGACCCTGAAGAAGGGAGTTCTAGTTTCTGTTATGAGCAAAAGATGAGTTCTTTTTTAGATTGTTGATTTTTTTTTTTTTTTTTTTTTTTTTTTTTTTTTGCTTTTTAGGGCTGCACCCACGGCATACAGAGGTTCCCAGGATAGGGGTCAAATCGGAGCTGTAGCCACTGGCCTACGCCACAGCCACAGCAACACCGGATCTGAGTTGCATCTGCGACCTACACCACAGCTCACAGCAACGCTGGATCCTTAACCAAATGAGTGAGGCCAGGGATTGAACCCACATCCTCATGGATGCTAGTTGGGTTTGTTAACCACTGAGCCACGATGGGAACTCCCAAACCCACACTTTCAATATTTGTACACCCATGCTCACAGCAGCATTATTCACAATAGCCAAAAGATGAAAACAACCCAAATGTCCATCACTCCCCCTGCAGCCCTCCCCCTACAAGGGGCTCTTAACGTACAGTTCACAGAGTCCCAGACCAGGCTTCAGGATGTGTGCAAGCCCTCAGGAAATCCAGGCAAATTGCTGTCTGAACGTGCTTCTCTTCTGGGAAGGTTCTCCATGGTTTTCATCAGATTCTCAGTAGGTTCTGTGATCCAGTGCAAGTTCTGTGGGCCCCACAATGAGAAATCCCTTCACACCTGTCAGAATGGCCATGGTCAGGAGTTCCTGTCGTGGCTCTTCAGAAAGGAAACGGACTAGTATCCATGAGAACGCAGGTTCGATTTCTGGCCTCCATCAGTGGGTTAAGGATCTGGCATTGTGGAGTAGGTTGCAGATGTGGCTTGGATCTGGTGTGGCTGTGGTGTAGCTAGCAGCTGCAGCTCCGATTCAACCCCTAGCCTGGGAACCTCCATATGCCGTGGGTGTGGCCCTAAAAAAAGACGAAAAATTTTTTTAAAAAATTAGGTAAAAAAAAAATGGCCATCATCAAAAAGAACACAAAAAAACAAATGTTGGCAAGAATGTGGAGAAAAGGGAACCCTCCTACTCTGTTGGTGGGAATATAAATTGGTGCAGCCATTGTGGAAAACAGTATGGCGGTTTCTCAACAAACTAAAAATTGAACTACCGTATGACCCAGCAATTCTACTCCTGAGAATATATCCGAAAGAAATAAAAATACTAATTCAGAAAGACACATGCACCCCAGTGTTCATAGCAGCATTATTTACAATGGCCAATGTATAGATGCAACTTAAGTGTCCATCAGCAGATGAATGAATAAAGAAGGTATGGTATGTATACATACATACCCCAGCCATTAAAAAGAACAAAATGTTGCCATTTTCAGGAACATGGATGGACTTGAAGAGCATTATGGTAAGTGAGATAAGTCAGAGAAAGACAAATGCTATATGATATCATTTACATGTGGAATTGAAAAAAATACAACAAGCTAGTGAATAAAACAAAAAAAGAAGCAGACCCACAGTTATAGAGAACGAACTAGTGGTTATCGGTGGAGAGAGGAAAAGGGGGAGGGGCAATACACGGGTAGAGGGAAAAAAGGGTTACTTGGGGATTATGTGAAATCATGTGTGTGAAACTTCTGAAGATCGTAAAAGACTATAGAATTTAAAGAATCTTTCATTAAAAAAAAAGTTCTGGAGTTCCCGTCGTGGTGCAGTGGAAACGAATCCAACTAGGAACCATGAGGTTGAGGGTTCGATCCCTGGCCTCGATCAGTGGGTCAAGGATCCAGCGTTGCTGTGAGCTGTGGTGTAGGTCGCAGACCACGCTGAGATCTCCTGTTGCTGTGGCTCTGGCATAGGCTGGTGGCTACAGCTCCGATTAAACCCCTAGCCTGGGAACCTCCATGTGCCCGGGGTGCAGCCCTGAAAAGACAAAAAAAGAAAAGAAAAGAAAAGAAAAGAAAAGAAAAGAATAGAAAAGTTCCATGTGTCATAGCATATGGAGCCAAGATCCACTATTTCTGCTGCTTTGATTTCACTTAAATTATGAATATAGGAATTCCCGTTGTGGCTCAGTGGAAACGAATCTGACTAGCCTCCATGAGGACACAGATTCAATCCCTGGCCTTGCTCAGTGGGTTAAGGATCCGACATTGCCCTGAGCTGTGGTGTAGGTTGCAGACATGGCTTGGATCCTGCGTTGCTGTGACTCTGGCGTAGGCTAGTGGCTGCAGCTCTGATTAGACCCCTAGCTTGGGCACCTCCATATGCCGCAGGTGCAGTCCCAGAAAAGACCAAAAAAGACACACACACACACACACACACAAATGAATGTAACTCCTTTGGGGGGGGGCCATTTTGAGAACCTAATCACAATTTATACTAGTTTTTCCTAAGCAAAGGCACCATTCCAGTTCTGGAGTGACATGCAGATGAACTCTTGTCATGCAGCGTGCTTAAGTTAGAGACTAGTAACTTTTACACTTTCAGTGGTTAGGCAACAGGTTAGGGTAGGGGACACACTAAAAATCAAACCAATAGTCCAAAGTAGATATTAGAGTCAATATATACGTGTGTAGTATTTTCAGTACCTGCTCTCTTACATTTTGAGTGTTGTAAGCAGAAAGCATACTTGTAAGCAGAAGGCATGCTGCATACTTGCTTTTGTTTATGTAATCTCTCCATATCTCAATTTCCTCATTTCTGAGTTAATAATTGTCAGATATTATATAATCCAGAAAATGAATTAGAATTATGTAAACAAACTTCTGTATTCTTAACAGGTCTTTCCATAACTGCCTTTCTGATTTTAACATATTTCCAATATATCTTAAGTGCAGTGTGAACATTTATGTCTCTTCTGTTTGAATTGGATCATTCCAAGTTTCTATATTTTGTGAATTTGGCAAATTCCCTGGAAGAACAAATCTGGAGTAATACATGGAAATCTATCCTCACTTTTAGAAAAGCAGCTTGGAATACATCTCTAATCGATGGCAGAGAGATGACATTCATGTCTTAAGAAATCAAGGCAATGAGCCATATTTTATTAACATCATTGTTGATTTCACACTTAACAGAACTGAGGCCACATTTTAGCCTTGCATCTGAGAGTGATACTGCTGATCAAGAAGACCTGGATGCCGAAGACGACCATGAGGAACAGCCTGCAAATCAAACTGTCCGAAGACCTCACGCGGTCCTTGAAGATGCTGTGGCTACCTCAGGGGTGAGCACGCTGAGTTCTACTGTATCCCACGACTCCCAGAGTGCTCACCGATCACTGAACGTACAGCTTGGAAGGATGAAAATAGAGACAAATAGGTGAGTCCTAGTCTGACATGGGTGGGCTTCTTTTTTCTTACTGTTGCGTAAGTGCATGGATTTGGGATTGACTTTAAAGATTGGCCCACAGAATATACAAACTATGATTCCTTTATTCCATTCATATAAACTTCACTGAATGCTTTATTCATTAAAATGAGAGATTTATCCTAGGCTCTTTGGTCAAATACGTTGCTTTTACCAATTCAAGCCTTCAGCACCTCTTCTTTGATCATAGCTTTATCTCCAAGTGTGCTGAGATGTTCAGAGTAACTTAGCTGTGACCTCATAAACTGTCTTGGATGCAGACTCAGAGCAGCATGTACCATCCAACAGATAGAAGAAAAGCAGAAAGTCTGTGTTCTTGAAAGTTCGTGATTTGGAATATCAAGTTCTTTCAGGAGAGGAAGATCTCTGTTCTCGAGATAAAACGAATGGTACAAAAGCTTTTCATTTTAGACCTTAAAAGGATGATCAATTGACCACACTTATGATTCTCTTTGATTTTTAATATGCTGTCTCCTACTTGGAGTTTAATTTTTCTTTGAAGTTGATAACATAGAACCCGCGTGATCAGGTTATTAAGTGAGCAGTAAATATTTCCTGTTCTTCACAGATGTTGCCACAGTTCAAGGTCTGACTCTTTATGATTTACAGCTTCCGTGCTGGTTACAGTTGATGTGTGGGTAACTGACTTTATGACTTTGGGCTGACAGTGAAAAAAAATTTTTTTTTGAGTGAATCAATAAACATTGTTCAAATATTTAGAAACCTTATTTGAAAATCCTAGTCGTTCACCAGGGAGATAAAAATATTTTATTTCTAGTCATAAGTTCAGGTTTTTAACGTTAAGCTTGACTACCAAGCTTACACAAGTAATACAAAGCTCATCCAATTTCAGAATCATGCATTCTAATTGGATGATTAAGGAGACCCATGCATCTCTTCTATGATTTACATACAGAAATCCTTTTGGATAAAGGGAAAGTGGCTTTCTGACTCCCATATCCAGATCTTATCCTCTGAAACCCAACTCTTTATTTCCTGTCTTTATTACATGGTGGAAAAGAATTTGAAATTTTTTTTTTTAGACTTTGTCTAAATCTTGCTGTTCCTCATTTCCTCCTCTTCTCAAGTAATGGTCCAGTTATGATGCCATCCGTTATGGTAGCTATGGACTCGAATCCATTCTCTTTAGTTTACTCTCCATCGCCCAATCCTGAGTGGAGTTGCTTTCTCATACCCCTCTGTGATCTCTGGAGGAGACAGGTGCACTCTTAACTGTTTGGGTCCAGCCACCCCACCCTCTGCTCTGCCCATGGCTTCCAGTTACAATTACACTGACAGTAAAATTACTTTATTTACCAATGAGCTGGTCCGTTTGCTCCTCTGGCCCTAAACCTTCTATCTACACACCCTGGCTTGTGTCAACAGAACCCGCCTCTCCTAAGTGCAGCCTTTTCCTTCTCTCCTGGGCCCTTTTGAGATGCCCTGTCTTCCTACCCTGTCCCTGCCTTCTGTCCAGCATTCTTGCTCCTTGTGCGGTCCCGGAGGGCAGCCCTTCTCCAACTCAGTTCTTCGAGTCTTCTCATCTCTTTTCCTAGGGTATCAGCTAGCGAGGGCCTGCTTCCCACACCTGCCCACAGGTCTTTCCACGTTTTCTTTCTTTCTTTTTTTTTTTTGTCTTTTTGTTGTTGTTGTTGCTATTTCTTGGGCCGTTCCCGCGGCATATGGAGGTTCCCAGGCTAGGGGTTGAATCAGAGCTGTAGCCACCGGCCTACGCCAGAGCCACAGCAACGCGGGATCTGAGCCACGTCTGCAGCCTACACCACAGCTCACGGCAACGCCGGATCCCTAACCCACTGAGCAAGGGCAGGGACCGAACCCGCAACCTCATGGTTCCTAGTTGGATTCGTTAACCACTGCGCCACGACAGGAACTCCCAACATTTTCTTTATTATGTTAGCATGTAGTTGTACTTCTCACAACTGCCCACGAGTTTCTGTTTTTTCTCTACATATCACTTAAATCTGTGAAATCTATAGGGTTACTGGCTTCCTTTTTTATTTTTCTATTATGATCTCCCACAAACTTCTCTATCACTCCCAGAAAAGTGAGACAAAGTGCCACATTCATTTCACATGTGATTTAAAGAAGGGCAGCTGCTTTAGTCCAAGTACTAAGCAATGGAAATAGGAAAGTGGTCGTGTCTATATTGGTCCTTGTAATTTCCAACAGAATATTACTTGATATAGAGAATACACACATTGCAGAACTCAGAGGAAATGTTACTGGGTTTTTAGAAGAGACTGTAACCTCTGAGTTTAGAAATCTTGAGCCCATATTTAGGATGATCATTGATGAAGGTACATCAGGTTTAACCAGCTCTTGACTGATAGGTCATCAATAACACTAAGTGATAAAAGTAACAAAACAGTTTTAGAATGTATGTTCTACTTAAATTTAAGTACATGTTTACAGAAAATATTCTGAAAATAATTCACTTTGCACAAGGAGTTGGAGTAATAATGCAGAGGTGGTTAAAATCTAACTCAGGAGGAGCTGACTGGTTATCTAATTTCCTTTTCCTGCCATCCTGGAATTACCCACCAACCAACCTTCCTCCCTCTCCCCATCTGAGTTTAAAAAAAAAAGAAAAAAATGACCTCATGGCTGATCCTTGCCAGATTTTTCTGGAACAGAAAGGCGGGCAATTGCCTTGGTTTCAAAAGATTTCCCTACTCATTGAAGACAAGGCAAAAATAAAACTGATGGACTGGATTCGCCCTTCAAAGAATCAACTTTGAGAGCTGCATTTGTGACAGGTGAGATGGTATGTCAATGCTGTGCCTCCAGTGTTAAGTTCTGGCTTTTAAGATAAAAAGGATTTTAAGATAAAAAAAAAAGAGATTTTAAGATAAAAAGTCTAGATAAACATAGGTTAAGCTCTAGAAATTTTCACTGTGTTCTTTGAGAAGACACTAAGAATATGCCATCACTATTCCATACATGTAAATTAGCAAGAAAGACAAAAATATATAGCTGGCCAAAAAATTGCCAAATCAAAATTCATACTCAGCTTGATATCCATTTCTTTGAATATCACTTGTGTTGGAAGAGATAAAAACCTTCCTTAATCCCTCTGCTTCCCTCTGGCTTTCAGTACATATGGCTTAATCCATATAACCATGCATTGTTTACTCCAGAGTGGTCTTCTTTATTTTTCATTTTATTTTTTCTTTTTTGTCTTTTTAGGGCCACACCTGTGGCATATGGAGGTTCCCAGGCTAGGGGTCTAATAAGAGCTGTAGTTGCCGGCCTACACCACAGCCATAGCAGTGCTGGATCTGAGCCGTGTCTGTGACCTACACCACAGCTCACGGCAATGCCAGATCCTTAACCCACTGAGCAAGGCCAGGGATCGAACCCACAACCTCATGGTTCGTAGTCGGATTTGTTTCCACTGTGCCAAGACTGTAACTCCCCAGAGTGGTCTTTAAAACAAGCTGTCATCCTGGAACCATTTTCTCTGCTTCTCATTGTGTTTTCCTTTTGTTCTGCCTCTGCTACCTTCTCTACTATGATTCCTTCTCCTACCTCTCAGGTCTCCGTCCTGTGGGAAAGGGGTGGAGACTGGGAGTCAGGGAAACAAACCCTTTGGAGCCCGGGGAGGGGCAGGGGGAAGGGGGGGGGGGGGCTCTCTTCCAGGGCCTGAGGCTGCAGCAGGAATAGAACAGCTCTTTTGAAAGCCAGGCATGATGCTTGCCACTTTACCTATACTGTCTCATTTGCTGCTCACAGAAATCCTTCCAGGAAGTCCTACTTTTCCTTCTTAGAAATGAGAAAACTGAAGCCCACAGGCGTGAAGTCATTTATCAAGGTTAAGGCAGGAAGTGTGTGGCTGAATCAGGATACAAACCCAAGGCTGTCTTCACTTGGGCTGTGCTGCCTTCAGACCATGTGTGCTGAAGCAGAAACCAACTTTTGGGAGTTCCCGTCGAGGCGCAGTGGTTAACGAATCCAACTAGGAACCATGAGGTTGCGGGTTTGGTCCCTGCCCTTGCTCAGTGGGTTA
Source organism: Phacochoerus africanus (assembly GCF_016906955.1). Lineage (NCBI taxonomy): Eukaryota > Metazoa > Chordata > Mammalia > Artiodactyla > Suidae > Phacochoerus > Phacochoerus africanus. The sequence goes on from NC_062545.1 coordinate 27,531,751, forward strand.
GGGATCCGGGCGTTGCCGTGAGCTGTGGTGTAGGTTGCAGACGCGGCTCGGATCCCGCGTTGCTGTGGCTCTGGCGTAGGCCAGTGGCTGCAGCTCCGATTGGACCCCTGGCCTGGGAACCTCCATATGCCGCGGGAGCGGCCCAAGAAATAGCTAAAAAGACAAAAAAAAAAAAAAAGAAAAAGAAAAAAGAAACCAACTTTTGGAAAGGTATGTGGTCCTGAGTTAAATCTCTCAATACTCAGAAAGTGAAACAAATGCCGCTTGCTAAGAGCTGGAGCATGTGCACTGGTTTACCTTGATGATCTTTTAAAGAAATAATTATGTATCTTAAGTTACTACAATTCTGAATCCAAGTTACTCAGAGATAATTTTCTAAAAAAGCAGAATATCTCTCTTCTCACCACTTAGAATGTTTTCTCAGAGAACAGTGTTGGGAATGGCGAGTGGGTTCCCAGCTAGTTCTCAGTTGTGCAGTAAACCTTTCAGGGCTAGGAAAACACGTATAATGATGCCTTAGTTTCTCCCTATTTCTATGGAGAATGCATCAGATGCCAACTAAGAAATGAATGTTCCAGGAACACAGCTACCCTTTTCCCCATTTCATTGCTCCCATTAGAAGGAAGAGGAATAAGAGTAACAACCACCACAACCCCAGGGACTACCATCAACATTTACTGAGAACTTGTTACGTGCCAGGGACCATAGGCAACCTCCCTTATAGTTACTTTTCAAATTTTCATGGTTTAAACAAATGACTGTCTTTCCGTCTTGCATTATTTGCTATATTACTCAATATTGATTGTTTTTTGATGACGGGCCACATGTGTAAAATATAGATCTGTCAATATCATATATGCATTTTTTTGCCATTTATGGTCATAAAAAGAAATAGAATAACATCTCTGAAGATTTGGGCAGACCCCTGGCGATGGGGGTTTTCAATTCTTGTCTGGAAATACATCTTCCAGGACCTTGCTTCTCAACATGGGGTAGGGGGGTGCTGTGGACCAGCAACATGAGTAATTACCTGGGAGCTCATTAGAATCTCAGACTCCTCTGGTGGCTCAGTGGGTTAAGGATCTGGTGCTGTCACTGCTGTGGCGTGGGTTCAGTCCCTGGCCTGGGAACTTCTGCATGCTGAGGGTGCAACCAAATAAATAAATAAATAAATGCAGAATCTCAGAACCCCTCTTCCCCATCTTTGCTGCTGGGTCAGAATCTGCATCTCAGTAAAATCCCATGGGTGCCTGAGTTCCTTACAGCTTGAGAAGCCCAGGTCTAAAAGGTTACTCTGTGGCGGCTCCAGCTTTATCACCGTGTCAACTAATATCATTTTCTTCTGCAGATTACTGGAAGAATTGGTTCAGAAAGAGAAAGAATTACAAGCACTCCTTCATCAAGCTATTGAAGAAAAAGACCAAGAAATTAAACACCTGAAGCTTAAGTCCCAACCAATAGGTGAATAGCAGAAAATCTTAAAGCAATACTGTTCAACCAGGAGGCCACAAAAAACTAGAAAGCCAACAGCCAGCTTTATTTCATGACTGTCAGAACTTGGCACTTGCACCACAACCAGAGAAATTGCTTTTAAACAATATCCAGTTCTGGAGTTCCCATTGTGGCATAATGGAAGCAAATCGACTAGTATCCATGAGGACTCGGGTTCAATCCCTGGCCTCACTCAGTGGGTCAGGGATCCAGCATTGCCATGAGCTGTGGTGTAGGTCACAGACGCAACTCAGATCCTGAGTTGCTGTGGCATAGGCTGGCAGCTGTAGCTCCGATTTGACCCCTAGCCTGGGAACTTCTATATGCCATGGGTGTGACCCTAAAAAGCAAAAAAAAAAAAAAAAAAAGGGGGGGGGCGGGGGGGAGAGACAATATCCAGTTCTGAGTGTTCCCACTGTGACCCAATGGGTTAAGAATCCAACTCCAGTGGCTCAGGTCACTGTGGAGGCTTGGAGTCAATCGCTGGCCCTGGAATTTCCATATGCCACAGGTGTGGCAAAAAAAAAATAATAATAGTAATAGCCAATTCTTTTTTTTTTTTTTTCTTTTTTAAAGGAAACACCCTGGGCATATGGAGGTTCTCAAGCTAGAGGGTGAATCGGAGCTGCAACTGCTGGCCTATACCACAGCCACAGCAACGTGGGACCCGAGCTGAGTTTGTGACCTACACCACAGCTCATAGATGCCAGACCCTTAACCCACCGATCAAGGCCAGGGATTGAACCACACATCCTCATGAATCCTAGTCGGGTTCATTAACCACTGAGCCAGGAGGAAATTCCCCAGTTCTTAATTGTAGCAGACTATCATTTCTTATAAGTACAGTAAAAATAAGACAATTCATATTCATCTCTTCCTGAGATCATATATTATTGAGATAAATAGCATTCTCCACTTTTTGGTCTTTATTTCTTTTCAAATATTTCAAAATGAGATTACTAGAATAAAATAATACTATTTTGCATTTTTGGCATTATTTGCATTTTGCATTTGCATATTGAGTATTCTGATGTCCCCCCCCCCTTATAATTTGACAAGGCTTAAATAGAATAAAGACACAGTAATAAAATGTCATGAATTGGGTACACCTTAAACTAATACAATGTTATATGTCAATTATATCTTGTTTTTTAAAAAAGTCATTGATTGGAATTTTTAAGAAATCTGTTCTGTGAGAAATTGGGGGGTGAAAGTTAATTTTTAGACAATCTTATTTAACCAATTTAGAGGGAAATAAGATGTATTTTTTTTTTGTTGTTCAGGTATATGGTTCTTCCACATTATTGCAAATAGTAGAAAAATAGATTATTGTAATTACATGGCTCTCAGCTATTTATGTTCATCTTTGTTGCATGAAAAGCACACAGTACAGGAGTTCCCTTCATGGCTCAGTGGAAACAAATCTAACTAGCATCCATGAGGTTGCAGATTCGATCCCTGGCCTCGCTCAGTGGGTTAAGGATCTGGTGTTGCCATGAGTTGTGGTGTAGGTCACAGGCATGGCTCTGATCTGGCTTGGCTGTGGTGTAGGCCATGGCGACAGCTCCGATTAGACCCCTAGCCTGGGAACCTCCACATGCCATGGGTGTGGCCCTAAAAAGACAAAAAAGAAAAAAGAAAGAAAGAAAAGCACACAATGCAATTTTCATGCACCATTTTATTCTAAGAAGCTATAAAATTGATATGAAGGTATAAGGTAGTATCATTACTATTACTAGTATATTAAGCAGTCTTAAAGAGTTTTAGTTATGTTATCATGTATACCACTAATCTCAATGGTTTCTATTAATTACATTCTGATAGAAAAACATCTTTTAAAGTACCAATAAATATCTGTTAACTAGGAGGTTCTCAGATGACCTGTTAGCTGAAGCTAAGACTCTCTCTCCCTCCCCCCCAATTCTGTTCTAGATATTCCTGGATTGCCTGTGTGTCACCCAAATTCTCCTGGCACAAATACTGAAGATTCTGAGCTTACTGACTGGCTGAGAGAAAATGGAGCTGATGAAGACACTATAAGTCGGGTAAAGAAAACTTTCTGTGGGACAAGCGTTCTTTCACTTTGTCTCATAATGTTGAGTGCTTTCGATGGGTGAGCCAGAGGGGATACACTGCCGGGAATCTCAGACCTAGCTCTGCCCTCCTGAGGCTCAGGGACTAGGGTAGGCAGACGATCACCAAATAATTCCACAGATACAGGTGTCATTCTGTTAAAGAAAGGTCGTCAGGTGTTATGAGACAGAGAGAAGGAGAAGTTGGGGAAGGTTCTTTGAGAATATGGTCAATGAGTTAGTCTAAAAGAATACATAGGAATAAACCATCTGTATGGAGGTTCGGGGCGGGGGAGACAAGAAGGGAAAACCCTTCTTGCAAAGACAATGAGGCAGACCAAAGCTTGTGGCCCAGAACCCCTAAGGATTTTTTTATGGTTTTGAATTGAAAATAAAGAGGAGAAAAAAATCAAGACAGAACCAAAAGAAAAAAGTTCTTCTTGTTTCTTTTCTTTTTTGGCTGTACCCACAGCATGTGGAAGTTCCCAGGCTAGGGCTTGAACCCTCACTACAGCAGCAGCCCAAACCATATGCCTGGGCTTAGCCCTTGGAGCCACAGAGGAACTCCCAAAGTTCTTCTGTTTCTAATTGTTCCTCTTGTTTGTTAACTTTTAAATTCTCTTGTGACATTCTTAGACTCCACTGGGCAGGAGCTATTTATTGCTACAGAATAAAATAGACTAGTTGGTGAACTTATTTCAAAAACAAAACCTTTTTATATCGATTGTCTTATATCTCTAAGAACCTAATTCATTTCTCCCCCATAAGACTTTTGTAGTCAGCATGAACAGCATTTCTCCATTTTAAGATTATATATATGTATACACACATATGTACAATAAGAGGTTGCATTTTTATTATTTTATTGAAAGGGCCTGTTAATACAATATTACATCAATTTCAGTTTTATACTTAAAAATTTAAAATAAGAATAAAACTGTCTGTCTCTTGACTTGATAATTTATTGGACCACTAAATACAGTTTAGGGTCTCTTTAAGGAATCTGCATAAGAGGTTATATAAATTGAAACAACTGCTTTGCCTGTGGAAAATAATGCATCCAATCAAGATCTCCAAATTATTTATCCCTCTAACTTAGACTCAAATCACATTTAAGGAGTGGTAATTGATTCACTAAATCACTGCCTTTTTTTTAAAGGCTTAAAATTGAAAGCTTCACTTATATTCACCTACTGATTTTATAGTAATTATTGGAAAGTGTCTTTTATTAGCCGTGAAAAATAAGTTCAGACATTAAGTGTGAGAATCACCTTTCTAGGAACACTTTTTATCCACTTGAGAAAAATAAACTCCACACCACTAAACCTCTTAAACACAAACATTATCTTATAGCGCAGCAGATATAATTAGAGGCAAGTCTTACCTACCCATCAGAAGACCAATCAGAAATTCTGTGCTGCTTGTCATCTTTACTTTAGGCACTTGGAAGTCATACGGATGTATTATTCCTTTGTAATTATTTTGTAATGGGGGGGTACTTTTTTCTAATAATTCCAAAAGATTATGTCTTTACTGAATTTCCTTTTAGGTTTATTTTTCATTATTGCCAATGTTTACATTATGGGTAGTTTGCTACTTATCAAAAGCAATAAAACATCTTTTGTGCATGTTTTCTCTACAGTTTTTGGCTGAGGATTATTCACTAGTGGATGTTCTCTACTATGTTACACGTGATGATTTAAAATGCCTGAGACTAAGGTACCACTTTTCTTTCCATTCAGTTATGTGGGAACAGTACTGGGCTGAGGTTCAGAAGTCTAGGTCCTTGCTGGCTGGGTCCCCAACTAGCTCTTACTAGCTCTGCAGTCCTGGGCAGAGCTCTCTGGCTCTCTGCTGCTCTGAGTAACCTGAGTTAGTTGGACCAGGCTATTATTGGGAGCTGTAATACTAATATCTCTTTCTTTCTTTCTTTTCTTGTCTTTTTGTTATTTCTTGGGCCGCTCCTGCGGCATATGGAGGTTCCCAGGCTAGGGGTGGAATCGGAGCTGTAGCCACTGGCCTACGCCAGAGCCACAGCAACGCGGGATCCGAGCCACATCTGCAACCTACACCACAGCCCACGGCAACGCCAGATTGTTAACCACCGAGCAAGGGCAGGGACCAAACCCGCAACCTCATGGTTCCTAGTCGGATTCGTTAACCACTGCGCCACGACGGGAACTCCCTAATATTTCTATGTTAGTAAATGCAAACCAGCTGGAAGAATTTTCTTGATAACATTTCACACTAAGACCATCCATTCTAAAGCTGTCTTAAAGAAATGCTCAGATTGGGTTTATGATTGTGCCATGCTTATTAGAAATATTAGAATGAGGGGCTGACCTGCCATCCAGATATGTGGCATGACCTGCTATCATTTCTTACAATAATTTGGGTTTTTTTCCTATCAGGCCAAGCACGTACATAACTCATTGCTCCCACCCATCTCTATAAAGACACATTTCAAAAGTGCTGAAAATCTGAAAGGATGCTTTGGGCCCTGGTAGTCTGTGGGAGTAGAAACAAAAGGCATGGAGGGAGGAGGAGAAAATATATACAAAAAAACACATAGTAACCGATTGGCCTTTGGGATCTCAGGTTCTGATCAGAGCTGCTGACAGCTAGGAAGTCACTCATGTTTCAAGGGCACTATTTGAAATGAAGGGATCTTTTCACCATGTTCTTGTGTCTTTAAACAGAGGAGGGATGCTGTGTGCCCTGTGGAAAGCCATCACTGACTTTCGAGACAAACAGACTTGACTGTCACTCCATTTGTTTGCAACTTTCCCTGGAGATTCCACAAACGCATGTGGACCTGGTCTTCTTGGGGAGGGAGAATCGAAGGGAGAGGAGAAAGAAGCTGCACTTTAAATCCAGTATTTGTTTACTTGTGTCAAAAACAAAACAAAACAAAATACACTGAAATTTCCTGCTTCTATTTCTATGATTCATAAGGACTCTTTGTAAGGACTCAGAAGAATCCTAAACGCTGGGATGTTTGGGATCATGTTAGTCTAAACATTTTTATGGGAATATTTTTAATTCAGCAGCTATTGCACTTCAGCCACAGGTTTATTTCACACGAAACGAAGAGGACATTTCATATGACTGTGCATCACTGGAACAAAACCAAAATGTGACCATAACTTTTCAGGCTTATGTGTGTTTGTAATATGCCCTGATAATCTGAGTAGAAATGCGTAATTTTGATCATTGTATAAAGTTCATGGGTTTTTTTTTAAAGTGTGCAGAATCTGAGAGCGATGGTTTTTACTTACCTGTATTAATTGTAATATTGACTATATTTTGTAACTTAAGTTTCCGGCTTAGAGTACATTCGTTTGAGTCATTGATGTACTACTGAACTGTACCAGTTGTACCTGCCCGAATCCTAGTAATGTTAGCTTGTTCTAAAGCTATCCATTGTGTCATATTTACTCAAAAAAGTAAAAGGACTCTCCACAGACTGTTGTGATCAGTTCTGAAGAATGCGTATCTTGTTCTGGCAATGTAGATAACTACAGTGGCAAAATTCTGACCGTTTCTCCAATGCTAACGTCAGATAGAATCTGTCTTCTCTTCCAGTAGTCAAAGGACAGCGGATGCAGATGTCCAGGTCGCTTCGCAGGGCTGCAGAGTGGTAAGAATGAGGGTGCGGAAAAACACGATACCAGAAAGGCAGTGCGTTTTTCTCAAGGCCCCAAGTTACCTAGGATGACTGTTGTGTCTCTCAGGGTCCTCGAAAGGCACCCCAGTGGAGAAAACTGTGTCTTCTACCTCCTTAATTTTAGTTCTCATATTTGAGGGAAATATTTTCCTGTTAAGTGGATATGTATTATACCGTATAAGCCTGTCCATAGTAATAGGATGAAGTTCGAAGCTCCTAGATGAATGAATGAGATAAATTTTCTTAAAATACAGAGGAACCTGTTCATTATGCAAGAGAGAAATCACGGAGCTGTCCATGTACCGTGACTTTGATTTATAGAGAAAAGCCTTTGATAAAACAGGAGTCATCTTTATTTCCATGTGAAAATCAGTGTCTAATATGTTTTTTATATACCTCATTAGAGAATGCAAAAGATTCTCACCAATGTGTCCCCATTTGATATTTGCGACAACATAGCTGCATCTTTTTTTTTTTTTTAAATCTGTCTCAGAACGGATAGTGGCCTGCTGCAGCCAGTGAGGAAATCTTGAAGGAGGCGAGGTGTCAATTAAATGATATATCATTTCGCTCCTACTGAAGCACAGGGTAACCTCTTTATTAACAGTTCATATCCCCACTCATAAATGGTAAAGTGCTTCTTTTAGAGCATATATAGGATCAAGCTACCCATCTTCAGCTGACTCTTTAACGATACACTCTTCCCTTGGGATGGTCTTCCTATCCTCGTTCAGTGGGCAAATGCTCCTCCATCCCTGCATAGTTCATGTTATATCCCCTGACTAGTATCATCAGGTTCTTTCCAGAATTTGGGGTCTTTATCACAAAAGAAGGCAATACCATTATGGCCCAATTTTCATACAAGGTTTGCATTGAAAGGCCTTCAGCATCACTCTGGGCACGTCTCAAACCAGCTTCACATTAAAATGACCTGGATGCTTTTAAAAAAATATTGATGCCACCACCTCAGAGAAACTGCTTTTGTTGGTTTGGGGAGTGGGGGCAGAGCTCTACAAGTAATTTAACACTATCAAGTCCCGCCTCCTAATTCTATATGCCACTTGGAGAGGTAAACAGAGACCCTTCCCAATGAGGTGGTGGTATGATGGTTACTAGGCATTGTTCATTCACTGTAGCAAGAGTCTATGCACATAGGTCTGTCACTTGGCAACCTTGGGCAAATGAATTAACCTCTCCAAGTCTGTTTCCTCATTTGAAACAGGAGAAATAACATGGGGTTGTTGTAAGATTTAAACAAAGTGATGCAGGTGCGGTCTTAACGCAGTGCTCAGCAGAAAGTACTCACTGAGATGCTGCCTACTATTGTTCTCTCTTACCATTCATTCAAACGTATTTATTAAATACTTACCGGGTACCACATACTGTGGTGCATGAACAAGGCGCAGGTCTTGTCCCTGAAATTCACTGTCAGAGGTGGAATTTAGACAATAGAGACAAGAGTACATGTAGCAAATGCTATGGTTACATCTGACTGCCAGAGGGAATCAAGAAAAGCTTTATAGAGAAGAGGAGAAGGTCAGCACTGAGCCCTGAGCCCAGAAAGACCATTTGTAACCAAACAATTATGCACAGGTGGTGAGAAACAAAACTGGAATTTGCTTGGAAAAGAAGATCCAATGTTTCTTTTTAATCACATTTTGACTTCTTTCTCCAACTTCTGTCATTTCATTTTTTTTTTCATTCATTCCTAAACTTGGCAGTGAAGAAATATTGCTAACCCACTGGAATACCTGCTCTGTGTGAGGCACTGTAGCATCACAAGAGAAATGCATGAAGTCCATCAAGTTCAGAGTGCAGGCAATGCCTGTGTGTTATCACAGACATCTGCAGTGTGTAAACAAATAAAATAATCAATGGCTCCAGACTTTATGGACACCTGTGAGGAAAGAGAAGACAGAGTAATTAATCTCATCAAAGAGACAAATTTGCAGTAGGAAATCACGTCTCATCTGTGTTAAAGGCTGGACAAGTGGCAAACTCAGTGACCCTGGAGAGGTTCAGGGGAAGGTTTGCTGGGAGCCAGGGCAGGTGGAAGAGGCTTCACTGAGGAGGTGGATCTCAAACTGGGTCTTGGAAAGAAAGGAAGTACTGAACTAGTCAGGACTGGAGACATCATTCTGGGCAGAGAGCACCAAGAATAAAGGCAGAAAGAGATTTTCAAGGTGTTCTAGAGAAAATCAACGACTTTTACATTGCATTAGGGCATACAAAAAAATCTAACTCATTTTAGCTCTAACTTGGCTGGAAATACGAATTTTAGAGGTGAAACGTGGAAAGTGGAAGAAGAGAGCTCAGAATATGATTGGGGGTGGTCAGGGAAGGAAGTGAAGTTAGTATTTCATTCCGCAGAAATGTGGGATCTATGAAAGTTTTTGAGCACAGGAGTGTGTGTAAAATAGTTGTGTATTAGAAGATTAACCTGA